>NW_027122507.1:0-382382 GCF_030686945.1 Centruroides vittatus | reverse complement strand
GAGGATGGAGGGAGAATATTGGTTTACTTTTTGGTTTTTTTTGGTTTATAAGATAGTGGCTCTATATTCTTCTTATATTGTTTCGACTATCACAATATTTCATATATTTTGTTTGTTGTACGCTCCATTTCTTTAAATTATATCTATATTTGTTTTTATCTTATAAGATAATAATATGATTTTTTTTATTATTTGTCTTTATTTTTTTATATATAAAATGTATAATCAATAAACATTTTATTATTTGCAGTATCTATTAAATATACATCTTCCATACACCTTCACAATTAAAAGTATGAAAAACTCATTAAATTTTTAACAAATATAATAAAATTAAGATATACATGTAAAATGGTTTTAGACATGGTTGCTGTTGTTAACATTTTTTCTAAACACAGTACAGAGCAAATTATTTCATAACACAGACAACAACAACTAATTTTGAATTTAATTGTCACCCTAAAAACACTAGTGAGCTAAACACTCGTGGCAGCTCGACAATTCAATTAATAAAGGCAAAACACTGGTTCTTTGCCAGCCACACAGCCACAAAGCACTCTGGTCCAGCAACTGTGCCTGGCCACTACGCATAATGGGAGAAAGAAAACAATTTTTTCCCTTCTCTAGGCAGGAAGCACTCTTCCCTGCATTCTCAGGTCTATAGTTACACACACACCTGACAGTGTGACAGAGCTTTGGCTGTACCATACAACCACTACCGTAACCATCAGAACACACGTCGTTACACTCATATTTTTGTTAAATCTGAATATATACGAACTTAACAAAAACGATGTCCAATAAATCGAGGTCCAAATCGAATGCTCAAACTACCCAACTCAAACACCCACAATTTGTCGTCAAACGATTCTTGCATATCTTTTGCAACAAAAGATATTTAAATTTCAAAGCCTACTACTGCAAGCCTACCGATTTTTTCCTATCTATTCTTTACACACTCACACGATCTCACATCACGTTTCTAGACAGTTGTTTTCTTGTGATTTATTACAGAAGAAATACTATGGTGTAAGTACACCATATCTTGCCATTATCTTCTTCTGTACTAACAAAGTTACGTTATGTAGAAGAACTAAAAACTAAACACTCAAAATCATCTTTCTATTTACTTTTCAATACGATATTCGGTTATACATCAATATTCTTTTTCTTATATACTGTAGGAAATTTTGCATAATTTGGCCGCGTCCGGCAAACTTCTTATAGACCCACAGGAGGCCGCGACCCCCCTGTTTAGAATCACTGATCTATCTATCTGATTTTAGGAAAAATTTTAAAATTGAAATATTGTGACTTTTGGTGCAAACTGTTGCAAATGTTAAAATTGAAATAATGTGATTTATGATATTTATAGTTAGTTTGGGCCTCTCCATATCTGGTCTCAACTTTTATCTGTCTAACTCCATTCTTGAGATTAAGGAAGGACAGACAGACATATGACAGTGGGAATTTATAGGTAAAAGCATTTCTTCCACAGTGAAAGACTGGAGGATCAGTGGTTGTTTAGAAATGTATGAATACAACAAGAGTGAGTTTTCTGCACTTTATCCATGGCATTATGGATCAGTACACTTACATTGACATATTGAAGGAGAAAATTTTTTCATTCATGTTTAGAAGATGGAATTTTCCAACAATTACATCTTTATATAGAACAACAATTCAAAGCATGTGGCTTGGAACATGTGAATATGGTTATTGTACAGCATCCCCATTATCTTGAAACACCACTACAAAGTGCTGACATCAATTCCATTGAGTATGTATTGCATTATTTTGATAAGAAAATAAGGCATGTTTTTTGTTTTTGTTTTCTTAGATCCGAGAAGTTATATTTTTGGGTATATTCTACATTTGATATAGATTATTAGCCTATATTCATTTTATTATTTTTTGGTTATTTTTCATTTTTTTTATTAAATATTATATTTATTTTATTATCTATTTTTATTTTTATTATTTTTTATTTTTTTTATTATTATTTTTATTTTTTTATTTTTTATTTTATTATTTGTATTTTTTTTCAATTGTTTTTTTTTTATTATAATTTTTTTTTTTATAAGTTCATTTATTTATATTTTTTTTTTATATTTTTTTTTTTATTTTATATTATTTATTTATTTAATATTTTTTATTTATTTATTTTTTTATTTGTATATTTATTTATTGTATTTGCCATGTTTTTTATTTGTTTTTTTTTTTTTTTTTTTTTTATATTTTTTGTTTTTTATTTTTTTATTTATTTTATTTATTATTTTAGAAAAATAAAATAAACTATATTAGACATGAAATTTATTTTATTTTATTTTTTTATGTGATATTAATAAATCAAATAACTGTTGCCATGTTAATTTATTGTTACTATTATTTTTTCTTTTATTTTTTTATTATTTTTTTATTATTTTTTTTTATTTTTCTATATCTATTAAATCTATATTTTTTTATTTATTTATTTTTATTATTTTTGTATATTTATTTATCTATATTGCCCTGTTTTTTATTTTTTTTTTATTTTTGTATATTTATTTATCTATATTGCCGTTTGTTTTTTTTTTTTTTTTATTTTTGTTATATTTATTTATTCTATATTGCCATGTTTTTTTTTTTTTTTTTTATTTTTTGTATATTTATTTATTTATATTGCATGTTTTTTTTGTTTTTTTTATTTTTTATATTTATTTATTTATATTGCATGTTTTTTTTTTTTTTTTTATTTTTGTATATTTATTTATCTATATTGCCATTTTTTTTATTTTTTTTTTATTTTTGTATATTTATTTATCTATATTGCCATGTTTTTTTTTGTTTTTTTTATTTTTGTATATTTATTTATCTATATTGCCATGTTTTTTTTTGTTTTTTTTATTTTTGTATATTTATTTATCTATATTGCCATGTTTTTTTTTGTTTTTTTTATTTTTGTATATTTATTTATCTATATTGCCATGTTTTTTTTTTTTTTTTTTTTTTTGTATTTATTTATTTTATTTTATTGCCATGTTTTTTTTTGTTTTTTTTATTTTTGTATATTTATTTATCTATATTGCCATGTTTTTTTTGTTTTTTTTATTTTTGTATATTTATTTATCTATATTGCCATGTTTTTTTTGTTTTTTTTATTTTTGTATATTTATTTATCTATATTGCCATGTTTTTTTTGTTTTTTTTATTTTTGTATATTTATTTATATATATTGCCATGTTCGTTTGTTTTGTTTTTATTTATCTTTTGTATATTTATTTATTTATATTGCCATGTTTTTTTTTGTTTTTTTATTTTTGTATATTTATTTATCTATATTGCCATTTTTTTTTTTTTTTTTTTATTTTTGTATATATATTTATCTATATTGCTCTGTCGTTTGTTTTGTTTTTATATATTTTTGTATATTTATTTATTTATATTGTTATGTCGTTTGTTTTGTTTTTATTTATCTTTGTATATTTATTTATATATATTGCCATGTTTTTTTTCGTTTTTATTTATGTTTGTATATCTATTTATCTATATTACCATGTTATTTCTTTTGGTATTTATTTTTTGTCTGTTACTAATGATTTAAATTTTTCCAAACAATTGTATTTTTTTAATGGAATTATGATGTTTTATTTTTTCGAAAGTTAAAACCTGAATATGGCTTATTGAGTGAGTCGAAAACGTTAGTTTTCTTATTAAAATTATCTTAGCTTCAAGTAAACGATGTTAGTGTTTTGTGTATTAGATTTAATTATTGTCTGAGCTAGTATCTGCTTTATGTTTGTATGGTGGCACCGGTTAAATACTATAAGGAGTACAGAAGGTTGGCTTTATGACTGGTGAAGGCTAATAGCAAACTGGAGTTTTTAAAGGAGAGTTTCAGAAATAACGTATTTCCGATGTCTATTTATAGTCTCAGCGTCCCAAAAGAATGTTGCTTTTTAAAAGTTAAATTTTGCATTGCGTAAGTTTATCAGGACGGCTAAAAACAAGAAATACGGAGTCTTGCATGAGCTTATAGACCTTGAAAATAAGATTCATGATGAAGATTTGGAAATGTTAGTGGAAATTAACAAAGGAGTAGTTCAACTAACAGATAAGGTTTATAAGAATACAACGAAAAACTTTGTCAGAAATATGAAATGGGTCATTACTAAACAAGCGATAAAAAGAACTAGGAGGTACTGTACTTTCCAACATTTACCATGTGGGACCAGATAGAAATTACAACAAAGGTAAAAGAAGTTATAAAGAAAGGCCTCAACTTTGTCATAATGAATTCACGAAGACTGGGAAACATCGATTCAAGAAATTGAAAGAGGAATTGTAGGGCTGGATTCCTTAGAAAAGGATTATTTCAGATGGAAGACGGTTATTAAACGTGCACAATCTTGAACTCCTTAACAAATTCACAGCACCGTATAATACATTTGCACGGGGATCATCTGTCAGTGGTGTCATCGATACAAATACTTTTTTATAGGTAAATCTTTAATATTATGGCAATCAACCCGAAAAGAGGGCCGCATTCTCCGAGCTTTAGGGAAGAAGAGACTAGTAGAAAGAAATCTTTAAAGGGTTGAGAGGAAAGAGAATTTGCATATTTCTTAGGAGAAAACTTTAACCTCGAAAAGGGTATACGTGTTCTGCTACGAATTCTACGAATTGACGAACTTCTCTCTGGATTAAATTATGTATCCGAACGGCTAAAGATTTGGACCACGGCTTGGCGATTTGGATAATAGACCAGTGGTGTGGATAGTGGGGGCGGTAGGGGCAAATTTTCACAATAAATAATAATAATAATAATATCTTGTAAACATTTTTGTAATAAATGTGATTATGTTGTAAAACATATATACATGACTTTTTGTTTGTAAACCTGTACAATAACGCAATAATGACGATTGTTCTGCCAAAAGTTTCTTTAGAAATTACCGTATATTTTCGTCTTTTAAATTGAGATACCTAAATAAGGGGGCGGCCGGACACCCACGCTATGCCACGTAATAGACTAGATATATTGGAAAAATTGTTTGACGGAAAGTGTAGTTTAGGTGTGAAAATAATGGTACAAAGAAGTTTAATAATATTACTCGTGGAACTTGATTTTTTGGATAATCGACGTCGATCGAATAGCGTTGTCGCGTCCGGTCTAGAGGAGGTTCGGGACCAATCATTATCGGAAACGAAAGATAAACTAGTTGAGTTTGTTATAGTTGCCCGATATTAAGATTAGTGTAGTGAGAGTGGGAAAGAAAATGGGTAATTTCCTTAAACTAATTTATTGTGCTTTTGTGGATTATTACGAGAAAACGAATTTTGAAATCGAAACCAGAAGGTATTTTTGTGTGTCATGACTTTTCTTCTAGATTGAGAGATACGGTATTTGATATAATGTTGGTGATTTCGGTAGACAATTAAAGTTTTCTGGAGCGCGAATGGTAAAAATCGTTTATGACAAAAGTATTATTGATGGAGTATAGTATTATTATGACTCTGACTGTGGTCGCGTTAAGCCCGTTTCATTCTAGCAATTGCCGGATAGGGTACTTCATTTTTAATTTGGAATTGTGCTAGCTTGCTTAATAAACCAGATTGTTGCTGAAAGTATTTATTGCAATATGATAGTTTTTTCTGAAACTTGGTATGGTTCTACTAAGAGGAATTTGGATTTAGCTGACTGTTTGTCAGGTTACGGTCTTCATTTTGGAAAGGCTTTTAAAATACACGTGAAAGGTCATTATTGTGCAAGTTGGTTATTAGCAACAAAATCCTCTTTCTCTTTTGTGGCAGTTTATCGGGACGATTTTCTAATACTTGTTAAATTTAGTGTTGAACTTGGAAATATTTTAGTTTGTTCGATTTACTTTAGAGAAAATAACTGACAATCTGTTGTTTTTTACCTTAACCGGTTTATTAGATCATAGTAGGAATGTCTCGATTGCCGGTGATTTTAACGCTAGGATTGGTCTGGAGAATGTAATTTCTGAAGTATTAGTTGTCCCGAGCAGAGGAATTCGAAAGATTTAGCTATTGATTCGTGTGGTAGGAAGCTGCTTCATTTATGGGAAGTTTTAAATCTGATCATCGTTAATGGAAGATGGTTAGGCGATGAAGCGAGTGTATATTCTTTTACCTCTAGTCGGGGTTCCACTCTTATTGACTCGGTTTTAGTTTCTCCGTTAATATGAAAAGATGTTGTTTCTCTTACGTTGGATCAGTTTCTGGATTCTGATCATTGGCCTTTGATTTTGCGTCTGGCTTGTGGTAATGAAACTTTCGTTCCTATAGAGAAAAAACAGACGATTACAATATTATTTTGGGACGAAGTTAGAAAGGATAATTCGAAGTTGGCTGTGGAAGAAATGTGTTTCGAACAATTTTGACTCGATAGATGATCTGAGTAATTGTGTTTATAATTTGGCTCGTAAGTGGAGATTTAATATTAGAAGACATAAGGATTCTTTGTCTTGGTTCGATTCGGATTGTAGGATGTTAATTAGTGCTAGGAATATAGCCTGAAGATTATTTAGGAAGAGCGATAACTCTAATGACCGTTCGTATTTTGTATTGTTACGAAGTTTGGTGAAACGGTTATGTATTGCGAAAAAAAATTATTTGCCGGTAAAATTCGGAATTGTTTTAGTAAAGATAATAGACCTTTTACGAGTTATTTCCGACGTGTTAAGAAGGCTGTCTCGTACTTTTGATTTCATTCCTGTTGATCGATGGTTTCATCACTTTTTAAATTTATTTAGTTCTTTGGATCCTTATTTTGTGGATATTTCGATTTTTAATCATCGTAGAAATTGGCGAGTTGAACTTTTAGACCATAAACTTCTGGGCAGATAAATGGTGGCTTAAAAGTTCTTCAATTCGAGTTGTTTCTAACTACAAATTACCTTTTTGTCTAATTGTTTATTTCGAATGCATTATGTTTGTAAAGGCCGCCTTTGGCGGCCTGAGTCGAAGAAACCGCCCGACTGAGATAATTGCTCCACCTGGAGCCGGGGCCATAAACGGCCGGAAGGATCAAAGGTGTAGCGTCTCCACTTCAGGGTCAATGTGTTGGCCACGTGCCGGCCAGCTTGGGAAAATAAATGTAAATAAAGCACGGACGCAACTGTAAGCTACGTCGGCAAGAGATAGAGCGGACGTCTTTGAAGGCTCTAAGAAAGGGAAGGAACTGATTGGTCGCAGGAGGTAGTAGCGGAATTCCTTAAATTGGAAGGGTGGCAGAAAAACGAGGAGAAAGGGCGAGAGACCGGATACGTGGTGGTCTCTAACACTAAGTAGGCCTTTGAGGCGTATAGAGAGAGTGTTCTCCTCTTGGAAAGTCCTCTGGAAAAAGGTTGGTGTAGAGACAGACGGCCACGCGGTTAAGCCATCTCCGGAAAAGTGACTCGTGTTCTTCGGCCAGACAAGCCGACGTGCGGCATCACAGCTTCGGTACATTAGCGTACGTAATGTTATTGCATAGTGTACATCTTTGTAAATATTTGTAAATAAACTGCATATAACTAATTATTGAGTGTGGAGGTGTGACTTTCCACGGACCATCTAACGGACAATCTCGAGGCGTAAAGAACAACTCGGGACGGAACATTTGTAAAGATCACGTGACGAGTAAGAAGGATCTTCACTATGTTAATAAGAAAATTCATGCTAGATTATTTTTGAATAAAATCATTCGTTTTTTTTTCTTTCTTGCGTAGACACAATGCAGTGACAGTTGATTTAAAACACTGGGCAAATTTTCATCCTTTATTCGGTTGGAAACGCTTTTCACATCGCTCGTTTCGGGCCGATGCCCCTCTTCAGCCAACTAAACAACAAAAGATGTTTTTTACATAAGAAAAGAGTACAAACAGTTACTTAAATTAAACAATACAAACAGCATACAAGAGCGGTATACGACACAAATATAAGCACGACACTCCGTAAGACGTACCTTAAAATTGTCTGTACATGTTACAAATACATGTGTACATACAGCACAACACTTGTTGGGGGTTTTTACCTCCCGAGTGTTAAGATCTTGTATACTGGAATTAATGATAAATATACAATTATATAATCAACTAAAAAGGTGAGATTTTTTTTTAAAAGTTCAAAGTAACATTACCCATTAAAAAATGGACCACACCTCGCTCGAAAAAGTTTAGACAGAATACGAGTAGTCCAACAGCAGGAATCTTTATAAAATTTTTGTAAAATTTTTCAATATCAATCTATCTAAATACATTGAATTATTCTCTACAGATCGTGTTTACAAAAAATATACCCGAAATTCGTCTACCTACACGTTATCCGGGAGTTCCCTCGCTTAGTGACCAGAGTTGTTTCCGTATACAAATCTCACACGCCGCCGTTTCAACTGCGTAATTTGGTTTTTAATTTGCATACATTTGGCTAAGTACCGATAGGGCAGGTATTACTTCTAAGGAAATTTTCCTTCCAACAAAATTATTCCGGAACATAACATTTTTTAGGGCCTATTAATATACAACATCCAATTTTTTATTTCATTTTTAGATTTTAATATTTATCCCTACGCTGTATTTTTCAAATAATTACGCGAGGGAATTGCGTAATTTTTGCGTGTAAGAGGAGATTGTGAATGCTTGGCATATTTTGGCTAATTGTCAGCGTCTTAAAGTGTTGCGAGAAAAGAAATTTTTGGTTGCGATGTTCGTTCCAGATCTTTTTTCTTAAGATTTTATCGGAACCTTGCTTTCAATTTAAAGTACTTCGTTTCCTAACAAAGTCTGTTGATATTTTGTTTTAGAGGGTGTGTTTCCCCCGCTTTAAATTTGGTCTTACTATCGATGTAGTTTGAAAGCTTCTGTCAGTGTTGTCATCGATATCAATATTTTCTATTTTATAGGTAAGAAGTATTCTTATTAATGATTAAACTATAATTATTTATTATTATAACTATTTTATTGGTACTATTACTTTTCATGACAGATGCTCCCAAATTTAAACTTAGTCTTAAATTTAAATCTATGTTTAAGCGAATTCTAATGTAATTTAATATTCTTATGTATTTTCTGTTTTTGTGACTTTATGTTTAATGTAATTATGTGATTTGTATTTTGGAGATGGTTTTGGCTCCCCTCGTCATGGAAATTCTTCAGTATGCGTAAATAAAGAAATATATTAATACGAATGTATTATACATTTAAATTTATATGAATAATTTCGCGAATTGTCTCCTCCACAATACGCCAAAGATGGCTGTTATAGCTTTAAATTGTCACGTACTCTGTAGCCGCTCATTGTACAATCTGCTGTCGGGATTTCAACGTTCAAGTTCTCGTGATAGACACACATTTTTTCGAGAGTTATTCATTTATAGAAATGGTATTTTAAAACTGCTCTCGTCTTGAAAAAGTGTATTTGAATGTGAAAGTAAATATTTTGATAAACAAAATTATTCTATACAAAAAAATTGGAGCGGCTTATTTACATTCAAAACAGACATTATATATAGGTCCTATATAACATTGGTTAACATAGTAATTAACTAATTAACATAGGGTTATAATTTATAATGTTATATGTGTGTTATTAAATGACAATTATTAAAAATAACGTTAAAATATATATATATAGTAACGTTATTTTTAATAATCGTTCTTTATTTGGAAACTTTAGAAAAATATAGTAATAATACATTTAAAACATTTTATACGATTGTGTTTTCTTAATAATTAAACAATACTAAATTGTTACATATACGTGTGGACTATGTACGTAATTCGATCATCCAGCCGTCTTTCGTCGATTTCTAAAATTTATAAATCTATCTTCTTGGGAAGGTCCAGTCTACATCAATGCTTCCCATCCAAGGTCGGTGGCGTTATACTTACTTCACGTGCGTAAAATACGTGAAGTAAGTATAATGCCAGCAGCTTTGTTGACTAACGTGTCGACGAGACGTCTGACATGTTGCCACCATCAATACGCATAACAGATTTTTCCACACGTTGCTACAGTGCAAGTCACTTTTTCACTTTTGCAAATCATATATATAGACCTACATATAGAGTAGAACTTGCATACAAGGAACTCGGATATAATGTAACTTTTGTTTTATTCAACGGAACAGTCTAGTCCTTGCAAATGCGCTGCCTTTAATGCTTTTTTTTAAATTGGATATAGTAAAACTCGTTTATATTGAACCGAATTGATCTAAACCTCTATTTCGGAGACCTTTATAACAGTGAACTGCCTTCAGGCAAAACACCTCGTAAACCACGTGCTTTTACTTTTCCTATAAAACATTTCTTGTTTACTACAAAGTACAGTACTCTATTAATTACTATCGTTAACGTATCCGACGACTGACGTTCCTCATCGACCTCGGATTCTTCGCCCTTTAGTATTCGGTAGAATTCGGAAAAGCAAGTTATCCACTGCCAACTCACCAACAGTAAAAAATCTACAATGAGTAAAAGTGCACACAATTGTCTATTACTGATAAACTCGAGATAATTAATGAAACTCACATTGGAGCTACCGGAAAAGATTTATGTCCGAAGTACAACATTGCCAAAAGCACGATAAGTCACATTTTGGAGGACAAATCAAATATCTCACCTGTCCACGCGCGAGTTAAAGTGATCAACATCGACGAAACTGTGAACTTATTGTCGTAATGTGAATAATCTAGGAGAGAAAGAGGGCCAGAAAAAAAACAGTTTTCCAGACCTAGATGCCCTCCAAAGATGGTTCCGGGTGCAAAGAACCAGAAATGTTTTCTCGAGTGGACTGCCGCTACCGTCGAAGATGCTGGAATTTGTCGAGGAACTCGGCATCGTGGATGCCGAGGACGACTATGTGACCGTTTCTTCGGGTCGAATAGACCGTTTTAAAGTCGACGCGACGTGGCACGCATCGAGTCTGCGGAGAAACTGGAGAGGTGGACGAGGAGCGAGTGGATAACTGGAACAACAACGGCAAACATTGGCTTCCGTCGTATCGTCCCGGTGACATTTACAACGTAGACGAAACTGGACTATTTTTCGAGACTGCTATCGAAGACTTTAGCCTTCAAATGTGTGGGTGCGTAAGAAAAAGGACGGGTAAAGGCGCAATTGGGTTCGCTCACTTTAATATTATTTTTGAATTTTTAAGTAATTTAATACGTCGTGAAACCTCCAAAATAATAATACGAATAATACTGTATAGAAAATGTATTAAAAATTTTCTTTGAATTACCTACAAATTTTCACAATTAGAAAAAATTTATTAAAGATTGTTGGAAACTTCTTACAACAAAAAAAAGCCTTTGAATTGAGTTAAAACTTTAAAGAAGAAAATAAACTTATGTTAAACTTTCAACTTAGAAGGTAATTTTCGTATTTTAAACAAAACATTATAAAAATTTACAATAGTATTTTGTATTATAAGATTTTAAAAAGCAAAGATGGCCGGCACTCCGATCACTCGATCTGGTTCTCATTTTAGTAAGGAAAAGTGCCGCCACCGAGAATGCCCTTTTCGATTCGATCGATGTGGATGGAATGGTTTTAACGCATTTAAGAGAAGACGGATGTTACGCGTTTTTTCACCGTAGCCTGGAAGACTTCTAGTTCGTTTTCGACAAGCATTGCGGTACTTTTTTGTTGTCTGATATTCTTGATTCGGGTGCTTTAATAGCGGCATCGGGCTTATAGCCCGATAATTCGGCATTTCGGTTGGCTTTAATAATCAGGTTTACGAAAAGAAACTTCTTACTCGTTCGTATCCTTGCCCAATTTTCACGACCTGGCATATTGCAGTTATCGATGTTACTGGGCATAGTTAAAAGTTAGGACAGCATCGGCACAATTATTCGAAATATTACATGTTCTGACAAGTAAAGAATTTTCAGTCTTGCCTCAAATAAGCTACGTGTTGATTGTTTACCATTCGGCAGTGAGGGACATATATATATACGTCCAGGGCTGGATTTACCAATCCGGGGGCCCTGGGCACAAATTCGGTGGGGGTCTCCCCTTTAAGAGTAGGCAAATTTGATGATTTAGAAAATTTACACAAAATACTGTACTTTCAATTAGATTTGAACTAGGAAGTTGTAAATTTCATTTAAAAATAAGGTTATTTTAAACATACATATATTTTATTGTATAAAACTAATTATTTTAATTTAACTGAAAAATACCCATGTGAAAGTTTTTCCCGAAATTTTCCGATGTTTCGTAGGTTTTTTCCCGGGTTTGGTTTTCTCTGCCTGTTGCCCTCAAGATTAGGCCACACTAGGCTTTCGCGGTAATAGAAAAAAATTATGTTTAAACATAATTTTTTAGTTTTGGGGGCCCTATTTGTGGGGGCTCTGGGCACAGGCCCCAAATGCCTTTATGTAAATCCGGCCCTGTATACGTCGAGGGCGATCGTGTGGCAGTGGTGAGGAACGTATATATCCGCTAAATTCTTTTGGGGGTATCGCCAAAAAGTAGCCAAAAACTACCGCGTAAAAGAATTCACATAAAAAATGAATTATATAACAATAAAAAAAGACTTTCTTTACTAGACATAACTGTTTACAAAATCTTTTTCCGAAATGGTAAGGAGAAAAATCGCGTGAAAAAATACTTTAAAAATTTTCCAGGTATATTCTCCACTACTTCCAGGTATATTCTCAACCATACATGACTATCCCACCGCTGAAAGGTTGATAATCTGTGGCGTACCACAACAAGAAAAATTTTTAAAAAACTAATTAGCCAACTTAAAATTAATAAATACAAATGTACAAATGTCTGTATTCTGACAGTTTACGAGACTTTCTATTCCCAAAATTTCTTCCACCCTAACATAAAATAAGTAAAACGTGAACTTTTAGGAAACTCGCGGAATTTCCCGGGTTAAAAAACAGCCGCGATCCCGTTAGAGAAACCCTATCGAAGATCGCTAGGTTTTAGGAAAGAGGACTCGGTAGCGGCGACTCCTCGCGGTTGTTTAATTTTCCTGCAAAATTTGCATTTAGTTACTTGGTAATTTCTGAAGAGTGTAAATATGTAAAATCCAGAATAAAGGAATAAAATAAATTATAATATAATAAGAGATAACTATTTTATTAAAATTGTATATATTTGTAATAAAAGATGGACGATAACAGGTTGTTTTTAATTTATCTATTGAAAACTAAATTTTAAACGTTATCTGCAATTTTCTTCTTTAAGATACTCCGAAATCTGTCGGCCGGGTCTAAAGGTACAGAAATTAGCGAGTCACGGTTACTCGGGATCCGAAAAATATAAAACGGTCGATCGATTACGGGACAGCCGGCATTTCTGATTCTGCGTGACTAAAATCGAAATCTCTTACGTACGTAGATAAATAATTTATGTTCTGTTAGGAAATACAAGACGAAGACCCGAAAGAGGTCGCGCAACTTTCCTTTTAATTGCATTTTGATGTAAATAAGGCCAGAAAAATTGAGCAACACGCGAAAAGTAGTTTTACCTTTTTAATTTCGTCGGCGACGTCATAAATATAAATACAACTCGACACAATGACAATCGCCGATTTTCCTTCCTATATAATCATTTTACGACTGGCGTAACTTTATATTTCGGCAAAGAATTTCGTAAATCATTTACATTTTGCTATCTGTAATTCTTTTTCTCGCCGCTTAATGGAATATTTAAATTATCAATTAATTAACAATTTATATGCTTTTTAAAATTCTTAAGTTACGTAAAGACAATTCCATTTTATAAAAACGTAGTATTGCACTTTTAAACACTATCGTACGCTAACCACACCGATAATTAGTGAGGTAAAAACATGATATAGGATTACGACAATAAAAAAATTAATATACATTTATATTAAATAAAATCAATAATATTCAAAATGAAATACAATTTTAAATCGAAAACGAAAGAAATAATAAATTAGCATATTTGGATGTATTATTAATCAGTTTAAGCGTAATTCCGAATAAGGTCACAAATACGTAAGAGAAACAGAAAGAAGACTAATAACACCAATCAACACGTAAAACATACGAAACGCAATAATAGAAAATCCGAAGTCGCAAAACACTAATAATCTCGGGTGCGAAATCAAAGAAGATTTGATAAAAATAAAAAGAAAGAAATTAACGTATATTAAATAAAATGGTTCCAACACCTGGTAATTACAAAAATAAAATTAGAAAAAAACGATACATGATAATAGTAACTTTCGGATTGTACCGTTCCGACTCCCGGGTTTGGGTTCGTCAGAAAAATCACCTTACCACCCGTTTAGTTTCGACCGAGTCCGTTTATTTCACCACCATTTACGGCAACAAAAATAGCTACGATTCCACCTAGTGTTTTTCCTTCTCCCTCTTTTATCCGACTCGTAGGTTCCTCGGCTTTCCCAATCCGTAGCGGAATCGGGAGCTTTCTTTTGGGTCTACCTCGGTCGACGCATCTGTTTCAATTCGGTCGTGGTGACTAGCGTACTGACCCCTTTTGGAAAAACGGATTATTTCGAGTGGAAACCCTAAATCACTTTGTCTCCATTTCTTAGGCCTCCTCGACAATAACGTAAATTTAATGCGTGATTCGCGGTATCTCTTTATCGCCGTTGGGGGTAATTAATAGTAATTCTGTAATGATACATAAACCAATACCAAACGAATAGGAATAAAAGGTAAATAAACCGTTAAGTAGCGTTTTAAACTGTAGTTTAGTAACGATATAAGCAACCTAAAATTCCAAACTAAATATTTTGTTTAAAATATAGATTGGTGAATCGCTTTTTGTTCTTATATTACAATACGAAACTTTGAGCACTAAGTTTTGGCTCTATGGAGCTCTACTGGCTATACTTGTCACACACTATTGACGTTCTCGGAATAATCACACGGAAGTAGGTAGACACGGGTTTATTATGACGACGGTATGCATTTCGGACAGGTTGTCACTCTCGCTTCAACGGTATCGCTTTCAATTTGATGAGTATACAAGCGTCTAGAAAAATACAAGCGGCTTTCCGTTACAAACACGCTTATAATTAAAATATTACAAAATGTAATTTTGTACATACATAAAAGAAACAATGCGTTTTGTTGCCGATGCGTGGATGACTTCATTTTCGGGATTTTTCGCATTCGTTATGCTATATTATGTCATCGGTACAAATAGCAAGCCGAGATTTAAAATTGTTGCTAGTAAAATTAGTTGTAAAGTAAATACTAAGGTAAACGAATCTAATACAAAGTTATAAACAAGATTACGGTTACAGAAGTAAGAGTTGTTTTAGGATAGGTTACATACGTTTTTTATAGAAAGTCTGCTGGTACAATGTTCTCTATACCGAAGCTACGCTACTATACGGTGGTATCCGGCGATGGTGATATAAGTATTACTTGTTGGCTAACAGGTTTCAGATGTTTAAGTAAGAGTGCCAGATGAGATCTAGCTATTATGGATTTCGATCATTTCTAAATGTTTGTATAATTTGCGTTTGGTAGAATTTATTTTGGTTTTTAATATCTTTAACGAATCGTTATTAACAGCCAATTATAGAATACAAAGTGTTTAACGACTGCACAGTTTCTAAGGTTGTATTTTATAGCATTGATGTGTTCTTTAAAGCGTATTTTTAACTCACTTTTGGTTCCCCGACAAAAGTAAAAAAAAAGAAAAAAACTTATATACCACATTGTTTTCTCCGAAATGTCGATAATAGCATTATTGTTGCTTAATCTTTTATGGATCGTCGGTGTCGGTGGGAACAGGACACAACACATATATTAAATTGTTTGAATTTATATCGAATTTTTTCGAAAACATTTTTGACGTACGAAACCTAACAGGATTTGGTTGGTAAACTAGAATTTTGGGCTATTTCTGGTGTTCTGTAATTTCATCTACCTAGTCACTTTAAAGAACCTAAGAATGTTTTGGGGTAATTATTCAACAAAAATAGTTATTATTAATAATATCATTAATTTCATAATTTTCACTATTATATCTGTACTTGTATTTTTTATGTTGTTGTTAAACAAGTCGAATGTGTTTTTCTTTACGTACAGGTACAAAGATTCTATGAATTCTAATCTATAACAATTTTAACGTTGCATCTATATATATAATCGAGACGAGTTGATAATAATAATAATAATCACCGCAGAGCCCAAACGGTTAGGAGTTGAAAGTTGAAATTTGCTACACAGTTAGGGTACGTCACGAGAATGCACGCTAAGAAGGGATTTTTCGAAATTCCTCCCCACGGGGGAAAGGGACCGGATTAAGGCTTAACACTTCCATCAACAATGGAAGTGTTAAAAGAAAGCGACGTGCAAGACGCACATGCAGTTTTTTTTTTGTTTTTGCGGGAAATCGAACATATTTTTAGACCTATCTAAAAATTCTCTAATTAGTCTGGAAAAGGGTGAACCCAATTCTTGCATTCTGTGAAAAGGGTAAAGTTGACTATAACGTAATAATCTAAATCTTCGCTATCGTTACTTTTGCCCAATCAACGCCGGGTCTATCTGCTAGTTGTTTAATAAGGCTATTGATTTTAACTCTATTGTTTAGTCTAGTGAGTAAAGTATCTAGGAAGGATAATTGGTTTTTTCGAGTTGTAATTCAAATTTTATATTTAGGTGTAGCTTATTGATGTGTGTTAGAAATTGATTGATTTCCATTTAGGTGTTGTGGTGAATGAGTAGGCAATCGTCCACGTAACGATAAAAGATTAAAATTCTAAAACGTGAAGATTATTAGGTAGGTTTATAGGAATGAGGAAAAGTTGTGGGGGGGGGAACGGCGGAAAAGAAAATTTGCACGTCGTTCGTCCCACGCCTCCAATGGCCCATTTATTAAAAACGCCGACGTAACTCACCGGTGACGATTGCCGTTTAAAACGAAGGCCGACCCACATTTTCCGCTCAACACGTCCGCGCCCGGCGGAACGAAATCCAATTCTTGTTCGTTATTTCCGTCGATGTCTCGCAGCACCTAAAACCCGCCTCGGTTCCCAAATAAAACCCGAAGAATCGTTAAGAAAAGATCGTCTTTTACAGGAAAGTCGATGGAAAAAGGCAGCCCCGTCGGTTCCTACCGGAGGGCCGGATTCTTCTCTCGGATGTTTTTCTGGTACGTTACTTTTCTTACTTTACCGCGCCGTAATTACATCGTCAGATTTTCCATATAGGCGTAAACATTCGTAAAGGTGGTAAACACGCGTTCGCAAATTGCCCGGCAAATTTCATTCTTCGAACAAAGGCCGGTTCCGGTTGTTTCGTCTTTTATTCGGCAATTTTAAGACAATTTTAATACTTCTTTACATTGCGCTTGTCGGGAGACAAAGAAAACGTGCGATATAACCAGAGACTACGTATTTTAGTTTGGGCGTGGAGTCGGGACCGTACTGTTTTCCATTACGGCAGCGTAAACGATCTTTATTGTAATTGCATTTCAGCTGGCTCTTTCCGTTATTGAGAATTGGGTGGAAGAAAGGTATCGAAGAAAAGGACTTCGACCGAGCACTACCAAAAGACAGATCGGAATATTTAGGAAATTTACTACAAGAGTAAGTTATGAAATCTAACGCTAATGTCGCGTAAGAACATTCGTTACCATATTTATTTCTTGTCACGTTTCTTTTTCGTTATTATATGACCTTTACCTGACCCAGCGGAAAGTATCGTTCGCTTTCGGGTAGCCTACGGAGAATTGTATTTATGAGTTTTCTGAACTCAAATTTCGTATTAATTTAGGCCTACGGGTACGATAAAAAGTGCAATTTCAAACGTGCTTTATTCGTCTTTAAAAATTTTAATGACGACTTCGACGGAAAAGTCTATTCACGCCACGAAATTTGGAGCTATTTTGGCTCCAAAACCGTTTAATATTTTTAAAAAAGTTTTTTAAATACATCTGTCCCTCTGTTTGTGCAGTGGATACGTTTCGAATACATCTGTCCCTCTGTTTGTGCAGTGGATACGTTTCGAACAACGCCGCGTAAAAAACATCGCATAAAAAGTACAGTACTTGCGACCCGTAGAATAATGCCCGACGGGATCCACTTTCGTGGAACGAAACAAGAAACAATTTACAACACAAACAAAACCTTTATTATTCTAACATTATTTGTAGGTACATACAGTAAACACTATTTACTGTGTGTACAGTACCTGTCGTTTTCAATTGTCGTTTCCAGGTGTCGTTTTCAATTGTCGGGAAGTAAGTATAAGCTTGCTTAAGAAAATTAATTGATAATGAAGGATCCTTCATTATCAATAAAGGCTATAATTTACATTTGTGGTGTTCCTGTGTTATTAAGCTGTCTTATGCTTACTTTTGATAAATACGCATTGGTTTTAGTGTCATTTTATGCAATAGGATGACTTCGTGATATCTTTCTTTTACATTAGATGCAGTTTTAAAATAGTGTCGTAATGTTACATAAAGTGCGGGACAAATCGTCTCGATAAATTCGCGTAGTAACGACTAATAACTCGAATGTTTCGATGACTCAGCATCGCTATTCAATTTGAAAATCATTTGTGATTTCTACAGAAAGTATTTCAGTCGATCGATAATATCGCTTAAATTAATTCATCGGTGTGCAAAAGCTTTATGTCTTTTTCTCCAGAAAATGGAAAAAAGAATTGGAAAGGGAAAAGCCCAGTTTATTGAAGACTTTAATACGTATATTTGGAAGAAAGTACTTGCTTCTTTTTACGCTTCCGATATTGCAGGTAACGGTCTCAGATTAAATAGTACTACACAAAACGTTTAATTATTGACTTTCCAATTATTTTTTATAGGAATGCTTTCTACTTATCGTCCAGGCATACTTAATAGGAATATTAATCGATTATTTTGACAATCAAACGGCAGACACGGAAACAATTGCCCGCTTATCCGCTGCAGGAGTTTGTATGTGTTTATTCCTTTATATGTTATGCATCCACTCTTTATTATTCAATACGCAGAGATTAGATATGCAGTTAAGAGCCGCTTGTTGCAGTGTCATTTACAGAAAGGTAAGCCGAGTTAATGACCGATTTTCTATTAATACGAATAAAATTGGAAATATTTCTATTGCTAAATCTAAAATATTGAAAATGCTTAAGTTTGAACTTAACAGGTGAATTATTTCAGAGTTTCGCGGATTGTGATTGTACTTAAATGTCTTCCTGCGTAAAAACACTATTTACTAACACAGATCAATTTAACACATTGCCTTGTTTCGCAATTTTGTGAGAAATATCTGTAATTATAACTTTTTGTTTAGTTTATCGTTCGTTGTTGTGTTTAACTTCTGAGAAATACGCTGTAGGGCAAGATATCATTCTGCGTTACTATTTGCACGTTATGCCTATTTAAGTTAGCGCCGTCTTTAGTACGGTTATGGACTAAGTTTCATTTCTAATCCGTAATATAGTGAAAGAAAATCGTTCTAAATTTTATATTAAGTTATTGTTGGAGTCGTTAGGACTAAGCCGTTAACCCAACACCTATGTTGCCGGTTGGTAAAGAAAGAGAAAATTACGTGTCGGAACGGCAACAAATATAAATTACGGAATATAGTTTTGCTGATACATCGAGTCACGCTGGTTGAATACGTGGAAAATTTGGCTAATTCTCAAAATTTAATACGGTAAAGCCTGTGTAAAAACCGAAATCGCCCGGTACCGAATTATTTTTCCGGTTTTACAGGTTTTTATTTTGAACGGGCTTCGTTATTTATTTCATCTTAAGACTACGCCGCCAAATAAATATTGTCGATTACGTTCGTTTTATACCGTAAAATCAGCGAGTTGGAATGAACTACATAGAGGGGCTGCGACATTAGATACTGCGCTCTTGGTGACAACGACGGGTACTATTGATCGCCATTTTAAGTCAAAAACCACGTGTGGGGTGGAATCGTCATTTTAGAAGCTGTTTTTCTCATCTAAATCTAGATTGTTTTGTTCGACCCTAGATTTCAGATTTAGACAATTAAATAACTGATATTAATCTACCTCGTTTCATCTCGAATTTAGATTTTATTTAATTATTATAAAGAAGATAAGATCGGAGTTTAAAGTGGTAAGTGCAGTACTTAACCCTCGATATAACAATATTTTTATAACCTAAGTACGAGCCGGGTGTCGAAGGGCTTTACTCTCAGTCGTATGATTGTTTATTTATGGTACTCGGGTCAGTCTGATCCGTACTATCTATACTCGGTACCACGTTGTCGATTTTTATCGAACAGTGTGTTTTCTTTGCAGAATATACGTAGTGTTCTTGTGTCTTTATTGAAGTTGTAGTCTGTTTGTGAAAATTTTGGTTTCAACTAGTGAAAATATTTACAATGAAAAACTACATTTTGACCTTTGTGTTGTTACGAATCACATTGTTGAAGTTAAAGTTCTCGTATGAGATAATAAAGAGTTAATTGTAATTGTTACAATTATCTAGTTCCATCAACTCCCATTTTTTCCCATTGGTCATTAGGAAAATGTATCTGAAAATCAGATTAAGCGTATCATTTCGCATATTAAGACAGCATATTTTGGTTTAAAAATTTATGCTATTACTTATTCAATTGCATGGAAGTTATAAAATAATTATACAATTACAAACAATAACGTCACTAAGTAAAATGTATCTTATAACACGAGTCTCGTATTAGTAATATATTTATATACAAAAGTTATTACTAAGAGATTGATGTGATATCATATAATATATACCTGTATAAATTATATACTTTATACATTATTTATATATATGCTTATAGAATAATAAATGTAATCTACTGTGAGATGTATTTATAAAACAGTTTAATTCGTGCTCAACACGCATCATATTTATATATTACTATTGTTATTTATTAAACTAAAATGATAATTTATTATAAGTGGCTTATGGTAAATACTGTATAATTAAAATATATTTATAATTTGCCAATCATTTCGACATCAAATTCTACTTTATATATTTTATGTTCTAAATTACAAATCTACTGTAATTTACAATAATTTTTATTAAAATAAAGTAGATTTGTGTAATCAAGGACTTTCGTATCAGGTATTGTATATCACATATTATAAATATTACACTATATCGATACTCATATTAATTTATGTTTACTGACTTTTTATTTAAATTTTAAGCAATTTGGACTGTTTTATGAATAAATATGTAATCGGTAACCGGTTTACCGGTATAACGGTATCTTAGGAGAATTATACCCCGGTAAATTTACCGATAATTAATTTTTTACCGGTATTTCGGTTAAAAAAAACCTTTCAAGTAAGCCGATATTTATTTTCCTAAAATTCACAAGGGAAATACCCGTGGGAAGCAGATTTCCCTTTCCTCTCTCGCTCCATACCATAGCGAGAAAACAGTGCAGGTGGTAATGGGTCATTCCATTTGTAATTTAAGGTTACTAAAAGGAATTTTCTAGTCTGTTTATAACCTCCAAAAACCGGTCTTCTTTTCTGGAAAATAGTAACCCAGCAAAATTCAACAAATATAAGCCACACGAAATATCCAATAATGTTAGCAAAAACACAATTATGAATGGGATTGTAGAGATAATCGAGCACTTATCAGAAAATGAAAACGAATCGTGATCTGCGGATGTCACCGAAATTAGTTCAGACTCAGATTCTGGCGAGAGGTGTTCATCGCTTACCACACCATCAACTTCTCACGTCGAAACGAGAACAAAGTGCGCAATAGAAAAGTCAAATTTAACAAAGAGAGAATTGGACTTTTTCTTTAAACATATGAGCGTAGATACAGATAACAGTAATAGAAGCAAATGTAAAAGTGTAAAAGATATAGTTAAGAAAGAAATGAATTGTTTCTTAGAGCAAGAACTACAAGGAACACGTCTTAAGAAGTTTTTCGATGCTCTAATAACAGTACGTCCGACTAGTGTGGATTACGTAAGAGGATTTTCTAATGCAGCTACCATTTGTAAGTAAATAAGATCTAGATTAGACGTCGAGAGCCTAAATGTATTATGTTTTTTAAGAGCCTACGTTCAAAATAAAAAAAAATCATAATTAATTATCAGCATTATTTCAATGTCTGTTATGTCATAATAATTGCTATTACAACTTGAAAATAAATGGTTGTTCGATAATTCTGTCAGTAAGCCAGTTTCGTTTTAAATCATCTGTTAATATGAATTTACCGGTAAATTACCGATAAACCGATAGTTCCGAAGTACCGGTAATAAATGTACCGGTAAAATACCCGGTAAATTTGCAATCACTAATCCCAATATATAATAAAAATTTTACGTATACAGATGATTGTTAATACTTCACTTACTTGAAATAAATAGCTGCGGTCGGTTGTTTTCTAGTTTTCTCTTTTCACTTTTTTTTCCCCAAAGTTTACCACGCGCAGGATCTTTCGGAAAAACTTTCCTCAAAAATCCTTTCTCGCTGCAAAGTAATTCCTGAAGTATAAAATAAATTAAACTAAACAATAACTAAAAAATATCAATATAGGCCTATAACAACTCGCGTAAAACTTATAAACTTAAGAATAATACAAATAAACAGCGTATCGTCATTCGAAATATTGTCCAGATATTCTTAATATTACTAACCTTTCATTAATTGTGGTTTTTTGTAGACAACGAAGGTGTAGGCAATAAAATTAATTCGCGAACCTTTCGTTCCCATCTCGCTAGCACGTTGTTTGGAAGAATGATGGCGGCTTAAAGTCACGTGAGCACAAACTGCCAATAGAAAAGCATCGTTATATGGCCACTCTCATCGTAGGATTTCCATTACTGAACATAACCGTGGGCGAGGGTTGGAGTCCCTGACAATCTTTCCCTTTCCTCTGTTAAAACGGGTAAGAAGAAACATCGCGTTTAATGGTTTCCGATGTGGAGAACAATTTACGGTAAAGACGCAAAGTGCGAGGTTCACAGAGAAACTGTTTAAATATTTATTGTCGAATATTTAAAAGCCTTTCTCACACAAAGAAAATTTTTTGGGATATTGGGTATATTACATAGAACCAAGGGTTCGGCGGGACGAAAGGGATTGGGAACAACTGGTATAGATGGATGTTTTTCTAAATGCTCGAGCTGTATCTAACTTTAAGCAAATCTATTTGTGAAAAAATAAGAATCTCGTAAATTAGAAAACCGCAAGAAAATGATCAGGGAGATACAAGAAAGCATTGTAAAATAACAGAGGCGCTTTATAATAATATATTTTGACTAAGTTTGTTTAAACATTGAAATAACAATTTTAAATTGCGTATTATTTGAAATTCTTCATTTATATGGCGTATTAATAAAAATTATAAAGACATATATATTTGTATAGGCCTTGCGTTTAAGCCACTCGTCTATAAGCGAATCAACAATTGGTCAAATGGTGAATCTTCTCTCAAACGATGTCGACAGATTCGACAAAGTACGTATCTATTACTTAACCAATCAATTTATATATATATACATTATTAACTTATTAAACTATATTCTATATTCTTGACAAACTTAAATTGATATTTCTGTTTTTATTATTTTTATAGTTTATCTTTCTGTCTTATTATGTGATAATTGCTCCTTTGCAAGCAATTATAATAGTTGCCATGTTATGGCAATATATAGGTCCAGCTATACTCGCCGGTGTCTTTGTTTTATTCCTCTACATTCCCTTGCAGTTTGGACTCGGAAGGCTTTTTTTCTAAATTAAGGTAAACATTGTTTAAGTTTCATACATTCGTGTATATTATAGTATCTATTTTAAAGCAGCGTATCGTTGTTAAAAACGTACCCGCTAATATTGTTTTCGTCCCTTATTTATTAATAGAATTTAAAAAGAAACCATAACATTGAAAAAAAATGCAATATTTGATCAAATACATTAAGACCAAAAATTTATACATTGTTGTTTGACATATGTTAATTAATATTATAGGCCTAATTTAAATCTTAAAATATATTATTTACTGTATCAAATAAATTAGAAAGTTAAATACCGTTTCGCATTACTCAACCTTTCGTGTGTGCGAGCCTTTACTTTGTTATATATCCTTATCCTTTCCACAGTGGCGTGCCGTGACATTTGATGATAGGGAAGCTGTGTTTCCGCGAGAAGCCCACTTCCAGGGGCAATCAGTTAATTGCGCGTCAGTGATGTCTCGGTTCCATTCGTATCGTTTGTTCGATAAGCCAGTAGAAACCGCAGACTTCTCTAAATGTATTTTCAATATCACAATTACATTCCGAATCGCTAGCCACGATAAAAGGCCTAAAATTATAAATAAAATAAAAACTTACTCGGTGAAATAAAATGTGTGGTCGATGTACAGCACATACCTGGTACATAATATTTTTCAATTGTACGAATATACTTTTAAAAGTATAATTAAATATAGCTTTGTAAACAAACGTACATAAAAATAACAAAAAATCTTCTTTACTTTTTAACTCTTAAAACAATCCACTTAGTCAAATAACTCCCTACCAGTGACTAATGCATGGAATCGGAGACGGCCCCGGTAGGTGCATGCGCGCGGGCTGTCAAATCCCGTGGGTGCCGATACCGGTCGATGTCGAATGCCTCTTTTGTCGCATCACTCGTTTACCTCAAAGGAGGCGACGAGGTTGTCGTACTGTACATTTTAAGCGTTTCTCGCCATAGCTATAAAAATCTAAATGTGTTAAACTTAATAGATTGTCCGTCATTTGTTTTCTAACTAATTCGTTTTAGGACCAGGGTCCACGGAAATTTCCAAAATTTACAGCTTTTTAGTCACTCTGATTGAACTGGAAAAATTTCAGTTTTTATTATCTAATATTACGAAGAAATCAGTCTCCACTGTACTGGGCCAGAGATTGGTTGGGTTAAGCTTTTCTTCGAGTAGAATTTCGGCTCTTTCGTCAGGGTTTTATTTATGTCCCCAATTCCCTAATCTCTTAATTGTTCAACTACTTCCTAAGTAGAAATAAGTCGAAACCGGTTTCTTTGTACTTGAATATCTGTAGTCTTGAGAAAAAGTGGAAAGACGAATTTTCATCACGACGGAAACGTAAATCGTAAATTTAAGGAAAATAAATTCTAGAGCTCTTTTTGTACCATTGTACGTCTCGTTCATTAAATTTGGTTGTAAACGATGCTGCCAAAGTAACGGTTAATTTTTTAACACTGTACTAGAATGGTACACGTTTTTCTGCATCCCCTTACAGATGGGACATACGAAATCGTAATATCACCGGTTTAACGTCGAAATCCGTAAGTAATATAAGATGGGAGAGCGAAATAAAAATATTAAATTTTTTAGTGGATTTTTTAAAACTCCTGTCAACTATACAGAACTATCATAAAAACATCATACCAGTAAATTCTTATCGGTCGGGTTAAGTTATAAATCTACTCGTGATTCACATAATGGGGCCAGGGCGGCCGAATATCTAGCAGGCAGCGGCTAACAACCCAGAACCGGTCCCGGATAGAACCGTTGGAAGCGTTATACGCGTGTAGCTTCCACAGGTAAACCGAGTAAGGTTGGTGCTCTGTAAAGCGCATGCGCGAATGAGTATAATCTGGCTGTTTGGAAGCCGACAATACGGCGCTTCCATTCCGCCACTGATATTCGAATATACCATAGCGATCTTATCGTTTTTTTCACATGTAGTATAGAAATTTGTGTGACCGGGGGTCGGCACCTCTTTGATGCCCCGTCAGGTCTGACACCACCGTGTCTTAGCTGACACGGAAGCCGCGGCGGTTCAGAGTTCGAACGCGCGAGCGGTCGCGTTTTAGGGCAAACAGATTCGGGATGGAGGTCGGGACGATCCCCGGGGAATAACAGAGGCCTTCTTAACTAAAGCACAACGTTTATTTACAATAAGCATAGCGTTTATACAGATCGAGGGGAAATAGGCCTAACGGCGCGTTTCAAGAGAGAGAGAGTTTACAAGAGAACTCGCGGGGTGATAAATACCTTGGTGAGGCGATAAATCCGTAGTTCGCTAAATGCGTAGCGGCGAAGCTTGTCGTGTCGAGGATAGTTCTGTAGATGGTCGGCGATTAATCCAAAAAGGGCGTACGGCAGCGTAATCCAGGCTGAAAAGTGCCTGGATTACGCTGCCGTAATCCAGGCGGAAAAGTTTTTCCACCACTTTTCCGCCAGGCACACCGCGATTTTCTTTTCTTTTGTGAATACAAAAGAAAAGAAAATCGCGCACTCGGAAAATTGGGAACTTGACGGACTCCTCGTCTGGCGGCCACTGGCTAAAGTTTTGGTAGGTATTGTTTTCTTTCGATGCAACTTAGGTCGAAAGTGATGAGAAAGCGTCATTTCAGAGTCTGAGAACTAAACGGATGGTTCGTTCTCATGTGTAAAAGTTGACAGTTAGTCGCTAGGTAGTCGACAGAAAGGCGACAAATCTTGACGTCATGACATACCACGGGAAGTACAACGTCCAAAATTCAGATACTTACATTTGTAATAATATACACAATGCGGTTATAATAAAATATTAATTTTAATTATATGAAAATATTCGCGCAATATGTATTTATTTTTTAGAAAATACAAGGAAAGCGGCGCTTCCACCGCTTCCGATGACGGCACCCCACTGCTAACTACACTCTTTCTACACAACACAGACTTATTAGTGCACTCGAAGCGAAACGAAGTCCAAATTCTGACCAGACTGGCTAGAAAAATTAATAAATAGCTGTTACGAATCATCACTCCCACGTTGTTTACTCGGAACTTGTTTATAAATAGGACTTATTATACCGATGCAGTTTGTGATTAGCAAAGAGAAGAAATCTTAGTCAAAAGTCAAAACAAGATGTCCTTACTTTCGGGTGAAAATAAAAACATTTTGTTTTGACATTTGGCGTTTAACATGCCGAAGTCGACGGCGCGCACTATTATTAATTAAGAACAAGGAAGGAACAAAAGTATCAAATGAGGCTAAAGGTGAGACAACGTCGACCTCCGGGAGATGGCGTGTTAAGAAACAGACGAAATAGTTCTTCCTGGTATCAATAAAGGAGAAGCAATTATCTGGTGAAATAAACAACGTAGACGACGGTCAAATATTTCTTAGGAGTTTTTCTTCGATAAAAATAAACTTGACGCTAGGAAACGGTACCCACAAGATTTTTAGCTATATTATCGTTGTCTGCAAATCGCTTCCAAGCGCCAAGGTTGTGTTAACCAAAGCAAACCCTTTAAGAAAAAAATGGTCTAAATTGTAATAAGGTTTTACTTAGTGCAATTTTTACATCTGAGATAATTCAGTTTGGATTTATAAATTTCTATGTAATAAGTTTGAACATCAGAATAATAGAACATAATTATATATTTGTACATAGACTACCGGGTGGCCTTACTGTTCCGGGGAATCCGAGATCGAATTAGTAACTCCGAGAATTCTTCAAAGGCTCTACGGAGCACATAAGTCAAGTTTCTTCCTTATTGCCCGACCGCTCTCGTCGAGTGCTTGGCCGTACTCAAATTGAGCACGAGGAAAAAAGCCCTTTCGGTATTGGCGACGAAACTGGATATTATCGATTATAATAATTGTCGATGTTTGATATCTTCACTCGCTTTATCATTGACGCACTTAGGATGACGGGAGACTTTTATTAGCATTATTTCAGGAATGAATTTATTAATTAACTTTATTGACATAATTCTTTGATAATTGGGGTTTTAAAATATATGGTATGTTAATTAAAATATATTAATATAAGTTAAATAAACACTTACATAAGTTTTCCATCGTAATTTCTCTACATAAATTTACAAGTTAGACGTTTTATATAGACAAACGGATAGACGAATGTCATGTTTTGAGTCTCAAACTTAACCCGAGGCCTTAATGAGAAGACAAAGTACAAAACGACAAGAAATTTTTGACGAAGCTGCGAGAAGGCCGAAAATACGAAGAACAACGAAGAAAACATTTGCATTATACATATTACAGTCGTATATTCCGCTTGCCAAATCGCGACTCTTCCGTACAGCGATTCGGCATGGAAAATACATCACGAACTCGGATTAAAGTTTCAGAAAAATCCTGTAATTTATAGATCCGAAATAATTTATTCCGTTCTTACAGGTTGAAAGCGGCAAAATTAGCCGATAAAAGATTTCTTTTACTGAATGAAATACTGACTGGCCTGAGAGTTATCAAGATGTACGCGTGGGAAGATGCGTTAATCGATTCGATAGAGAAAATAAGAAAGTAAATAGCCAAGCTTTACGTACCTGTCTAGCGAAAGCGTATAATTACGTATTACTCAAGATTGGTTATTTTATTTAGGTTGGAAATCCAAACTATCAAACGGTCGTTGCGAGTGTACGGAATTCCTTTTTCTCTGGGACCCGTATTTTCGAAATTGATATTATTCCTCGCCCTGGCAGTTTACTCGCTAACGGGCGGAAAGTTAATTGCCAGTTCCGTTTTCATTACAGTGACGATTTCTATGAATTTCTATCGATGCATGTTTTACGCATTTCCTCAAGCTGTTTCCCAAATTGCGGAAGCTTTGGTTTCATTACAGAGACTACAGGTAGGGAACGGCGCTTCCTACTATTTCGCAAATATTCTACAATAACCTAGCTACATTACATATTTTTTTTGCCAATTTCAAATTTTAGAATTTCCTTTTGCTGGAAGAAAAAAGTACCGATGTTTCTGTTTACGAAGAAATGTCTTCCGCGGATAAATGCGCGGTTTGCCTGGACGACGTTTCTGCCTCTTGGCGTAAGGTAAGTAAACGCTATTATTTTATATTATAACTACTGTATTATTCAAACCGGATTGGCGAAACTATGAAATAGAGTTGTTAATTTACGTAAATGTCGATGCATTTTGCGGGCGTCGAGGACGTATGAGTATCGTCATCGCGTAAGTCGTAGCTGATTTTACATAAATTTTACATTTCGATCTTCGTCTTAAGACCTTCGCGATGCTTAATTACGCTGAAATTTTCAAGGTCGGTAATATTAATTGTATGTTGGTCGCAATAAAATTTACTGTAATTTTCGTAAGGATGAAAATGTCTCGTACACTAATTACAGCGTATTGTAAAATAATTGTACATTATTCTTTATTTCTATACGTAATATTTGAGTAAATTTGTCTTGTATTTTATTTTATCCTTTGTAAATTCATTGTTTCGATAATTCTTTCGTTTTATACATTCTAATACGTAATAAATTTATGTTTTGCGTTTTATGTAATTTTAACCGGATGTTATAATGTTATTTGGGGCGACACTTCTTGCCTATGTTATTACCTTAATAGTAAATAAATAACGTAACCGGTTCGTATTTTCGCTAATCGTTATAAACGTACAAATAAACAAAACAGTTATAATAAGTGGAATACGAAAACTAAGTACTAGTTTTTTTAGATATATAAAACAAATAATAAATACTAGTTTATAAATTCGGCACGGATTAGTTTATTGATATTTGCAACAATTTCTGTATTATTATTTTTTAGAAAATTGTTGTCCGAGTTTTTAATAATCGCGGCCGGAGATCTGGTACATCGAACTTTCCTATTGTAAACAATGAAGAAATTGTTTACAATAGGAAAGTTCAATGATTGAGAATTTGAAACATCAAATATTACAATTGCTTAGCTCGAACCTTACTTATTGAACTCACTTAAGAGACAAGCTATATTCTTAAACAATTTCTGTTTATTTTTAGAATTATCTTTAATACGAGAAAGTTTGTATAATCTTGATACTATTGTAAAAGATTTTAGAGGAATGAAATTGGAAGCTAATATACTCTTAGATCCGTGGGTTTTGAGGATAAATTGAAGGAAATCAAACGAAGTTTGTGTCTCGTTCGAAAACCAGCAGTCGCATTATCTCGAGTTGTTCTACTTATATTTACTCGAGTTCAATATAACAAACAGAATCATATATTTCGATAATTAATTTCGGAGGATCGTCTGAAATCTGAAGAATATTTATACCATTTGTAAATGTTAAACATATTTCTTCTAGAAAATAGTTTTCGAACATTTTTCAATGTTCGAAATGAGACTTTTCTGCCTTTTAATATTATAGTAAAACATTCCCTGGTAGTTTCATCGTGCCTCCGAAAACAATTCGGAAAATTTTGTTGTCGCAGCCGACAAATCAGCATTCGCTAGTGAAAGTCTTTTGAGTTTTGTTTCGATTAATTACTTAATTTAGCATTAAAAATTTTTTTCGAATATTTAAAAGCGGAGAAAGTCATCTACTTAAGTAACACGAACATCGTTAATTGACTGACTGTGAATTTTTTAAACTATATTCTTCGGGACGAATAAAGATATTTCGGTTTTTACAGAGTATGCATATTTAACGCCGTCGATTATTGTAATACTTCCTATAAAAATGCAATTAGAGGAAAGTACCGATCAATTCTCGAGAAAGCTTCGCTACGGGAAAGGCTCAAATTCTTAGTTGTTACGGAAAGCACTCTTAGAAATAAATCGTCTAATGAATACTCTAGACTTTTATAAACGATTGTAAGCATTGCGCATCCACCTGTTTTATTTTTTAGTCGTGAGAAATTGCATTCCTGGAAAGACATGTTGTAAAAAACTCAGTTTTTATAACTTTTCGTGTAAAGAATTTATTATAAATGTATTGCAAATACGTCAATGTTGTAGCTGTTCACTAATACCCTGTTTCCCCCGAAAATAAGACAGTGTCTCGTATTAATTTTTGCTTCCAAAGATGCGCTAGGTCTTACTTTCGGGGGATGCGATATTTTTCGTACGGTATGGCGGCTTCCAGTCACTAGGGGGAGCTCACCATAGCACACTCGTACAGCACTGCGGGGACAGCGTACGGTATGGCGGCAGGCGGCGGGCCTCTCGATGCCTTGCCTGCATATTTACGAGTGACGGCCGCGGAAAGGATCATCGGGGTTGGTGATTGTTACGGCTAACAGGAATCTTAGCCGAGTACAAGTTCAGGGTTGCCGATACTCGAGAGTCCGTACACCAAGGTTCGAATCTATTCTGGGGTATATGTTCGTTCTTGCCCCGCACTCACTAACGTCCTAGCGACAAGCGACCGAGTCAGAAAGTGTCCGACCCTACGGTTCCTCTCGTACGCGCAGGATTCCTATCGTAGCGACTTCCGTTGCCGCGGCTAGGGGTCTTCTGTTTTAGAGGTGTTTAGTCGTAATCCCACGAACAATAGCTTCGTGCCACTAGCCACTCGAACGGGCACATGTACCGAGTGTCCGTTACAGTGATAGGTGACGGTCTTCGTGTCCTGCCTGCAATTGCTCTGCGACGGACGGTGAAAGTAGGGGATAACGGCAGGCTGAAAAGAATCACACCCGCGTGTTCCGGTGTTCTGTTCGGCGGGCATGCTTCCAAACGAAAACTTTGCTAGGTCTTACTTTCCGGAGAGGCCTTATATTTAACAGTTCAGCAAAGCTTCTACTAGGTCTTGTTTTCAGAGGATGTCTTATTTTCGGGGAAACGCGGTACGTATAATATATTTTAAAGTCTAGTCTAGCGGTTCCCAACCTTTTTTGACCAGGAACCACTTTTATTTCATTGTTGTTAGCAGGGATCATAAGGTTTAAGAAAAATAAACTGTCGATCTAAAAATGAACTTTAATCAAAACTTTTAACATACGTAATCGTTAAACTCAAGAGTAACGCGCTTTAACAGTACTATTAAAATAGAAAACATAACATTTTTAGTAAAAATTAAATTCAGTGTGTGTCAATGTGGGAATAATAATTTAAAATAAATAAAAGTTTTAAATCTTTCGCGGACCATATTTTAGCTCTTGCGGACCACTGGTTGGGAACCACCGGTCTAGTCCATATTTATACACTATATCGTAATAAAATATTATATTATCAATTATACAAATTATACAGATAATTTATGACGAAAACCGAAAAGTTAGTTTTGTAAATGATGTTTTCGGCAAGTGAAACTTTATATAAATAGGAACAACTGACAAGAGCTTTCCGCAATACGCGAATAAATTGTCTGCCATTAAACTTCGAGGTTTACTTGCTCGAAACTAATAAATCTTTTTCGACTCGAAAATATTAACAAAACCTAATGAAGAAAGTTGGCCGAACGGGAACCGAGAGGCTATTTTCTGTAGGCTTACGACCTTTTCGGGTCACCTACTTTCATCGAGTACAGAGTTTTTGATTATTATTTTTTGGCTATCCCGTGATAAATTTTAACATTTTTTATAAATTTAAAAATGAAAACAGAAATTATGTTTAATTATCAAAAATAATTTTTATAATATTTATAAATTATAAATAAACTTTCGTATCTTTTGTAGCATAGTAAAACACCCAATTTACAAAATATATCATTTGCTGCCAACTCCGGAGATCTGATCGCAGTAATCGGACCCGTAGGATCGGGAAAGGTATCGTAGTATCGGATTATTACTTAGTATCGATTAATATAGAAATATACGTTATTACATCCCGTTATTATATCCCGAATTAACTTCTATAATTATTTAAATGATATTTTCAAAATAAGATAAATGTAACTAATAAACGGAATATTTAATATTAATATATTCTATAAAATCATAGAAATGTGATTTCTAATATTAAATAATTTTCATAAGAAGCTAAATTACGGTTTAGTCCTAATGTACGCCAATTGTGTTTTCTTAGACCACGTTACTAATGAGTATAATAGGAGAACTTCCAATTACTTCCGGAAAAGTATCTTTACGAGGAACACTGGCTTACGCCTCTCAAGAGCCTTGGATATTTAGTGGAACCATCAGAGAAAACATTTTATTTGGTTCAGATTTTCGAGAAAGGAGATATACGAAAGCCTTGCATCTTTCGGCACTCGACAAGGTGAGAAGACTCGTATGCTCAGTTCTTATTTGTTAGCGTGATAAAAATATTCCTATTATTAAAGAAATGGAATTTTGATTAGAAAATTCGTGTTTAAATTCTTAACAACTTAACATCAAAATAGAATTAACCTCGAGAATATAGTTAGCCAATCTTTTTAAAAATATATTTTCGCGTTAAATCAGAATCCTAAACTACTATAATAACGATAAACTATTTCAAAATGTTAATACCGTGACATAACCTAACTAATTAATATTTAAGTTTGCCAATTGATGCCGTCTTACAAAGTGTTTATATTCGTCTCGAGTCTTTTTTAATAGCTTATTGGAAATCGCTGTACGTACCTGACGTTAACGCATTCATTTCTAGAGTTGTGTTTAAAAATCTCAATTTTTTCTTTATTCGTGGCTGTAAAGGGCGAGTGTACTTCATTACTGATTTTAGATTCCTCCCAAAGTACTGAAGATCCCTGTACGTTTGCGATTGCTGCCAATGCCGTCTTTTCTTTTCTTTTCTTGCATATCGCTCTTCTTTAACTCTGATTTTCAAATTCCTCTTAGTTACTCCAAAATACGCAGTTTTTCGGTTAACTTCGTTGACTATCGGGATTCTGTATAAACCCGCTTTAGTTTCGTCCGGGAGTGGATCATTGCGGTTTCGCAGTATACGATGTAAATTAGAAGCTATTTTATATACCACGTACGAGTTCTTTTGTTTCGAAAGCTCTTCCATTATATGCCTTACATTTTTGGTACGTGAAGTTTGTACAAACCGTTTCACGCGTTCTCATTTTTCTGGTACTGATCTCGTTATACCGATTAACCAGACTAGTAAACCATTTCTTAGAACATTCCGGTTCCTTAGTTATCCTCCGATTTCTCTTTAATTCTGCCTTTTCGTCCACCATACTTGAATTTCAAGCGCGCGCTCTTTTAATTAAAGCCCCGAATGCAGACGCTTTACATCGTTCTGGGTCGTTTGATGTGGCCGGCACATATAAATGGTTTGTGCAAAGTTCATATAACAGGCTTATAATGGATAATTTTTCATAAATGATGTTCATTTATGAAAAATTACTTCTCGTGCTTTTCTGCATTTTCGGTAAGTTTATTTTCTATTTCGTGTCAATGGGCAACGACCAATGAAGAACTGGAGCTCGGCATTTTTGAATTAAATCATCCATAAAAATTTCGGATTTGAAATCGATTCCCACAGAGATGAGGGTTGGTGACTTTATTTGGTACGACCGTCGAGTTTACTGTACGGGTATTCCTCGAGTTTTGCTATTAATCGATTCCGAGAACGAAAATCGCGTAAAATGAAATCGTGTGATAAAATGCGATGAATTTCACGAGTCCGAAATAGGAATATTTCCCCAAAATAAAAAATAACTCCCTAAATTTGCAATAAAATATATTTCTTTCGTCCAGTTTGTACATTTGTAAATGATGATTTAATTCTATTACGAAACACTGACGACGTCGACTCCTTGGAACAAATGGCCGCAAAAAAGGGGACTGACAGTTATTGTGCAATATAAGACTGCTCGCGACCTTTTGCAAAATACCGTTTGCGAGGTTTCGAGTTGTACGGATTCGAAAGAATACGCACTCGCGACATCGCCTAGACAAGTAGTAGTTGAATTGCATTTGTAAGCGCGGGGTGGTAGAAGTTAGTGTCTACTTCGAGTTTTCCAATTCGCGTTAAAGCAAATTCATCCAAAGTCAAATAGCGTACAGTGAGAAATATCTGCACCGCGTATTTATTGCTGTTCTGGCTAATTGTTCCTTATATCTTCCAGGATATTAACGATTTTCCCGATAACGATTCCACATTAGTAGGAGAGAGAGGAACGAAGCTGAGCGGCGGTCAGAAGGCCAGGATCAATTTAGCCAGGTGAGAATTTCTTACCGCCATAGCGTGATTGTCGAAAACCTACGATAAACCTAAATACTTTCAGAGCTCTCTATCTGGACGCCGATATAATCGTTCTCGACGATCCTCTCAGTGCTGTCGATCCTCCCGTCGCCAAACATATATTTCACAAGTATTATACGCTTTCTCTTTACCGTTTGAGATATATTAACTTTGACAATAACATTTCTTTTTCAGATGCATAATGCAATATTTAAAAAATAAAATTCGAATTATAGCGACTCACCAAGTGCAATTTCTGAAACAAGCGGACAAAATCATATTATTAGAAAAGGTAGGTATTTATATATCGTTGTTAAATGCATTATACGAAAGAATTTTAAATTTACATTATTATGAAAAATAGAAAGGTTTCTTGATAATATTTCCCGTCGAGTGCAAAAAATGGATTTGTCCACATTTTTAACCACACGCTGTATTAAAATTTAGTAATACTGTATTAAATTAACGATTTACGAGATTTTTTATACATTGTAGTGATGCGCAACCACTTCGTATCGCAATCGTTTAACATACCTTATTTACCACAATTCACGTAGAAAGTTTTTCGCCAGGTAGTGGCAATATTGTTACAGCGCGTTACGGAAGTCTGCGGGATGCCAAAATGTCCCGTAAACAGTCCTTCGAATGCATCGTTTCGGCTAGAGCTCGAAGTTAGACTACGTACTCTCGGTACGCTAGTTTACAGCACCGCTAATTACCGCAGACCAGCATCCCAAAGGCTGCTAAATATCGATAATTTATATGTAGCTACTCTTAAGACGTAGCTGTCTCGTAAGCTATCTTTTACAATTAACACCATTTCCACACTTATTTATTAACAACGAAAAATAATACAATTTTCTAGACGAATTGCCAATAAATATTTACAGATGTATGGACGAGTCGTTATCACCGGACATTGGAGCGATAAGGGAAAAAAGTTTGGTTTCAAATTTATTTTTTAATATAAATCCCAACACGATTCCGATGGATAAATTATTAACTTTATACCCCAAAATTTTCATTTGTATTGTAAGTTATTAGTTACGAAGTATTGTAGGTAAAGTATACCTTATCCGTAGAAAATTATCAACTTCTGTTTTATTACTATTTTTAATACTTTATTGTTGTAAGAGTGATAAATCGGATTTACGCCAATGTCGGAGGAAAATAAGGACTAAAGAAACAGTCGTAAGAAAAACCATTCCGTAAATGGCAAATTAATATGCCGGGCGAAATATATCTCGCCGCGCTGGGTTACATTTCGATATCCCGCCGGCCCAAGATGAACTTTATTAATCCTCCTACTCCTAAGAGGCACCGACTCTGGCCAGTCTACCGACTTTTGTTACCGGCAGACAGTAACTTATACTTAAAATGTGCGTAAAATATTTCTACTTGTCAAAACTCGGAGTCAATCCGATTATTTCCGCGAGAAGTTTTTGCCAGTCAAACTTTATCGAAAATCCAAGTTCCTAAAGGCTTCCGATTGTTGGACGACCTGGCATTTTCGCTTTCGAAAAAGGTAGAATATTAAAATTATTTTTCGTTGTAACTCGATACTTTAAGAATCTACTTCTACGTTCAGGGAAAATGTCTGGCAATAGGAACGTATAAGGATCTGGTGGCCGCGGGAATCGACGTCGAGTCGTTGCCGGAGGAACCGGGATACGAGAATAAGGGCGGGATTAAATCGACTCCCTCGTCGCCCGAGATCGACGCTCCTCCTTCCAATAACGATCATTCCCACCGGGCAAAAAGTGACAGAAACGTTTCTTTTCTTCGAAACCGAAAGGAGAGCCACGTCGTCGAAACAGAGGTAAAGGTAGATAATATTGTATATTTTTTCACCATTAGACTCTCGGGATACACAAATATCTACGTACCACTAAGACTGCGAGTTGCGCTCGTAATTAAATACGGAATAAACGGCGCAGAATATCGACACATTTTTAAAAATGCTCCACCGTTCGGTTAAAATCGGGCGACAGATTACCGAGTCGCTGTCGTCGTTTCTTCTGACTTTTAAAAGCTGCCGACCTCACTCCGCCGAGGGAACGATTCCTTACAACACTTTTTACTTTTAATTCGTTCCTTACGCGTCGGGTCGCGCGGATCACAGATTAGACCGGACACGGGCAAATGCGGCTCTTTTTGAGTTACGCGCGGCTCTTGCCGAAAGTGTTAATTTCTGTTTTTTATTATTATTTTTACAGTTTTGTGAAAATACGTTTATTAAAAAATTCAATATTTGTTTTATATTATATTTATATTATATAATAAAATCGTACGCCTTACCGTCCTATCCGCCACTACAGCGCGGAACTGCGGCTCCCGTGCATTTTGCAAAACCTACGTTTTTGCAAAAATGCACTGCTCCCACCGAACTGTCGCTCGCCCACCCCCGGATTAGACGGAGAAAGATGCTCGACCGTCCGTACTTCTTGTATTAAAGAAAGTCGTTGGAGTCGTTCGATCGAGTGGCGCGGAGACGGATCGGCGTCGTTAGACGTCACCACACGAATCGTCGACGACGTCGCTACTTAAATTACATTTCTGCGCTGGTGCTAAGTAGGATACTACCTCCGTTTATACGCTGGCAAAAACAATATAAAAACCGCGTTCGTTGACACTGGAATCCAATAATTCGTGTTTAAAAGCGCTCGAGTCAAATTAAATAACAAAAGTTATTATTAAATATACTTTTTTTTATTTGTTATTAGTACGTAATTAGTGCCGGGCATTATAGTTAACGTATTAATTAAATACCGGAACAAATTTATATTCAACTCGCAGACGAGCCCGACACGGCTCGGGCAGAAAGTAACGGCAGCGAAGATTAAGATTATTAGATTATAGTCGATCGTACCCGTTTCCACCGGGTGCGAGAATTTGGTCTCCCTCTTACCATACTAATTAGAGGATTTTTAAATGGGTCTAAAAATATCTTCCATTTCCCGCACCTAAAATAGGGCAGTAGAAGCCCAGTTTTTCGGGGTAAGCCTTAACCCTCTCCCTCTCCCAAAATCCCTTCTTAGTGTGCGTGTACCAAATTTCGGCTTTTAAGTCTCGATCGTTCGGGTCCTGCTTTTATTATTATCAACCCATCTCGATTATATATAGATTTAAATTTGAACGTAACGTGTACAAAAATGATGCTTACGTACTGTACCTATTAAATCGTTATTAGGTTGTGGTTATCTTAAATATTTCGGCAATTATTATTGCACTAAATAAAAATATAAGTTTCGTTCGATTTTGAGAGTAATCTCGGAATCCGACGAAACTCGTATCGTTTCCGTTAAAAATGACGGTGTAAAATTTATCTTAGCCCGTTTATCTAACACGCTCTTTAGTCGTCGGTGAGTAGCGTTAGAATTGGGTGGCAGTCGGAGAGGTGACGTTTTTTGGATATTTTTAGCGGTTGTTCGTTAAGTTGTTCCGAGCATTTCGTTGGTATTTTATTAAAATCGGTTAATTATTGGCCGAGTTAGGTGCGTGTAAAGATTTTAGCTTTAAGCAATGGCTGCTGAGCGTCGTTAGGGATCTGGTTGCTAGACACTTAAGCGGGACGTGATAAGTAATATAATATTAAACTCCGTTCGTTTTTATATTTTTGAAATCGGCCCAGTAGTTTTATTTTCACTCGATTTTAAGTAAAAAATTTTTCTTTGTCTAGCTATTATCGATTTGTAAAATATTTCTCAATTCGACCTCCCGTTTGTTTTACGCTATTGGATAGGAAATTAGTTAAGGAGTAATTCGATATTAGGAAAATCTTTTCGGCCCTTTTCCTACGGTTACGATTTTCGGTTGACTGTTTGGGCTAATTATGGGCGGTAAGCCACGTTCCCTCTAAGTCGCGCGGCCGCGCGCGAGAATTTATGTGTCGCGCGGGCGAGCGTGCACGCTGATTTGAATTGTTGTTTACTTATTTCTCGCTCCGTCTTCGACGTGATTATTGCTACGTATATTTCTATTAAATACATTAAATCATTGACAAAAGATAGTATTTTGTATGGAAGTATCTTTTAAAATGAATTTTAGTCTCTACTTTATAATTAATTGTTTTAATTTTTATAGGATAAAATAAGATTGTATATAGGCCTACATATGCTGAGAAAAAATTTTTGTTTGGAATCTGCTCGGCAAAAATTTATTTTGCTCGGAGAAGTACACGTTCCGCTCGGCTAGAAAAAAGATTTGGAGGGAACATCGGCCGTAAGTCGAAAAAATTTCTTTCGCCCAACGGGCGTTAGAAAATCTAAATATTTTTATTTAAAAACGACACCCAAAACCCTATTTAACGTCACCGTTACGGTTTTCCACGCCAGAACGATTACTCGACGTAACCCGTATCGGCACTTTTCGTAGCGAAATAATTACGAATATAATACGTACACGCGGAACGAAGTCTAGAATAGTGAAGATCCCGTGACGATCTCGTAATGGTATCTCCCAAACTCCGTTTCGTTGAGTCGGGTTCCGTACGTGTTACGATCCGATAGTTAATTCCGGTTCGACGAAAGTACACCTCCACATTCAGATTGTACACTATTTACAGTTTATTTACAGAAGGTAGGATATACAAGCGTGAAAACATAATATTTAGTAGATAAAACGGGTGGTGTCTCGCGTGTCGGCTTAACCTTCGGGAACTACGGTATTATACTCTGGGGAAACTTCGGTCGGTTTGTGCAGTTGGCTCGACTATACGGCCCGTCCAGTCTCCGCACTTACCCGTCCCCGAGATCGTTATCGGAGAACACTCTCTCTACGTTCGGCGGGCTACCCGAGTGCCCGAGACTACCGTATTATCGGTCCGTCGAAACAAAATTTACCGTCGGTGAAAATATCGTTCCCGAGAATTGTACTTTTACGTTACAGTCACGCCACTGCCACTCCGCAGCACTGTAACGAACGAGTCTGGACAGGGTTGTTTAAAACTATTTCGACGATTTCCCACGGGCAAAAATTTATTGTACTGTGCCGGCACGTCGCTGTTGTGTGTAAATCGACCCCTACGCAGTTTCTGTACCCGTAAGGTTTACTGGTATGTGTTTCGGGAATACGCTGTGTATATATCCGACGAAACACCGTCGAGTCCGACAGAATAAGCACTTCCGATCAAACCCCGTATTGTTGAAACCCGTACGTGGATCCCGTAGTCCGTTTTCCGGAGAAGAGATTCGAAAGCCCTCTAATCCAAACGAATTAAACGAAATCTTTAACGACGCAATTCCGTCGGGGTTTACCTCGAATTGAAATATTTGCTTTCGTTCGTCTTCCGACCTATCGGGAATGTTCTTGTCTGAGATGAAAGACAAAATCAATTTTACTGATAAATAGTCTATTTAACTTTCTGCAGAAATGTGGAAACCGAGAAGAAACGGGTCCGAGCCAAACCGGGAAAAACGTCGTGTGGACCGGAGCGAAACTGTTCGCTAAATACGTCGCCGAAGACAGAGTGTCGGGAGTTGTTTTCCTCTTCCTCCTTCTGGTTTCTCAAATATTGTTCAGCGCCGGCGATTATTGGCTGGTTTTGTGGTAAGTGTCTCGCGTACAAAATTATTATTTATTTTATTGTTCCGAATTACCTTAAACCAACATGTCGTAGTTTTTTGTTTACCCCTCCACCTTAATATAACTGTCGGATATCTTATATCGTCGGCGTAGGATTTCTTCTAACCTCGCAGCTTTTAATCGCCTACTTCTACTAACAAAGAGTGGGATCCTTTGGCTTTCCCGGCCTTCGCCCGACTGAGGAAATTATCGGAAGGACCTGGAATGCGCATCCGGGACATTTGTCAATCTGCACTTCCCGACGCCTCCCCGACTGGAAACGGTGTTTCGAGTCTCTCGGTAGGATGGTGTCGGGAGAAATTCCGTGGTGTTACGCGCGTACGTGTCGGCGTGTGTTTCTCCGGATGTCTCGGGGAGAATAGAGATTAAGAAACGACCGACGGCAAATCGAAAGTAAGTAGACAAACCCGTATTTGTGAAAAGAATTAGGAAATATACGTCACGGAAAGAATTACCGTTGGGACGGACGTCGCCTCCTCGATCATTTTCTTCGCCTTCGGCCCGCGGCTCCACCAATTACTCCACTCGGAGTTAAATAAATCCTACCTATTGCCGCGTACAGTAGCGAGTCTTCTCTTTACCGACTTTCCCACCCGGGCCAGGCGCGTTTTCGTCTTCCGATTTCTACAAAACAATAAATTATTACGTTCAAATGTTTTACTGTAAATATCGTAGGTGTGATGGTTCCGCTAAACCGTTTCGAGTAGAGGACCACTCTTCTTCCGGTAGCCGACTGGCGCACTCCTAATTTAAATTGCATCGGTAATCCGTCTTTTATCGGGGTCGGGCTCCCAGCACTCCGGGCGTATTAGATGCGTAACGCTTTAGTATCCTTTCCGGCGTTGGGGCGTAGGTAAACCTCCATTTTAAAATATTTTGTCAATTAAATAAAAATCTTCCCGGTATCTTTATAAGTTTTACCTATTTATCATTTTTTTTAAAGTACGGTGATTGTTACCGCGTGGCTTTCCGTTGGGTTTACGTTTTGCTATTATACGGTTAATATAATTTTATGGTTTGGCATACGAATTATTCCTCGCCTACTCTCATCCTTGCCTTATTTGTATTTTGTGCAGTGTTATTTTGGGGATACGCGTGGACACGGGACCCCGGTCACTCCGTGCATAAACTGAGATGTACGATATTTCTGTTTAATTAAGAATTATTTGCTGCCGACAAACTTTTCCGTACGTCGAGAAGAATCGATACGTTTAAAAATACAGTTTGATAGAAGACATTTTTTTATTAGAAGAGTAAATTAAGTCGAGGACCGATTATTTTCGATCCGTTGGAAATTATACTAGCGTGACCGATCCGGGTCACCACCTCGGCCGTTGACCGTCCAAATTTAATAGCGTACCGGAGCTCCTCTCGTGTACGATTACCGAACGAGTTTACGAACACGACGAACCTAATTATTATACGGGCGGGCCTATTTTGGTAGAAAGACAAAGCGAGGCATTACACTTATATAAGTTCTTATATAAAATGAAATAATGAATTTACTCGTACGTAGTTATTCTTCGGATGAGTGTAATTACTTTTATCGACTAGTTTTTCTCCGATTTTCTAAGCCTTTCAAGCCGTGCTTTTATTTTTCTACAGGACTAACGGAAGGTGTTTTGCGAAAAACTACACCTTTTCCAACTACTCGGACGTAAACCACGGCGGTGACGGTATCCATCACCGATACTCGAATACTTTAATCGGTTTATACGTTTATTTAGGACTGATATTCGGACTAATAATATTTTCGTTGATCTCCGCCGCTCTGTACGTCGAGTTGTGTACGAAATCCTCTAACAACCTACACCGTAGAATGCTTCGTTGCGTCGTACGTACTCCCGTGTCGTTTCTGGATAACAATTCTATAGGCGAGTAAATGTACTAATTTAATATTATTTTAAAAACTATACAACGTTTATTTCGGATTTATACAACGTAGACCTAAAATATTCTATTTTATTTAGGTAAAGTCTTGAATCGTTTTTCCATGGACGTGGGATCCATCGACCAGCAGTTACCGATGACCAGTTTTTCCACTATACACGTGAGTTTTTCTTCTATCCCAAATGTAATTTTTGCAATTTATAACCGCCCATAAATATACGCGGGTGTATTTTGCTCGGTTCGAAAACGTCAATTATTTTTGATTCGCCTTAGAATACAATTAGGCTACGTTTACGCGCATGCCAGAAAGTCAAAAACTCGGAAGAAAACCCAGCGAACCCGGGTCACTTCGCGTCTTTATCAGCCAATTTAGAAAGTGCCTAATTATTCTAAGTTCGTTCGTAGAAATGACACTCTTTGAAATGACGATAAAGGGAAAATAAATTGAAAATCCTCGCGCAACTCTTTCAATTTTATTAAGGGTTTGCGTCTTTTTACGAATTGTACCGAAAACGTGCCGAATTGATGGGAGTTTTCTATGCTTTTCCTTAACGCTACGTGTTCATATTTATTAGAAAAAAATTAGTAAAGTTCAAACACGTAGAATCCAATAAATAGCTTAGTGTGGATAAGTGCGCGTGTAAACTCGGTGAAACTCGTCGCGTACTCGAAAATTTTTTCTTGCAAATTCAAAAATCGCGCTTGGGTTTTACCAGAATAAATAATTGCTTATCGTCTTTGAAAAAACAATTTTGAGAATGTTAAGGAGTTCGTTATATCACCAATGATTTCGTCTCGTAAAAGAGCTCGTGTAACCGGGGGATAACGAGCGATTGTTTGTCTCGACATTAAGGCGACGGCCGCGCGCAAAAAGTAATTTCGAGAAAAAGTACAGTAGGGCCTACACGGGTTAATTGCAAAATGAATAAATTGTAGGATGTTTCGAATCGGTGAAAGTTACGTTTTGAAAAGAGCCGTACGCCGGTGGTTCCTCGGCGCTATTTTAAACACGGATACCTAACTACGTTTGTGAAGTATCGTCCACTCCGTTTTGACATAATTTCATTCGGAAACATTGCCTCTCGTAATAGAAAATATTATTTTAGGTAATCTTTGAAATAATTGTTTGTATTAATTCTGCTTTAAGGAACTGTACGTAATTTTGAAATTCGGTCAGATGTTGCGGATAAATATTATTTACGATATTAGTTTCGTAATATCCCATCACGATTTCTGAAACCAGATGTTGTGTAATTGTTTTTGCTCCTTGTCTTTTTCTCAATTAGTATTTTAGCATTAAATATTGATTATCTTTACGCTTCGACACACACTCGGACCGTACTTCTTAAATATTACCTTGTACCGCTGAGAAATAACTTTATTGTTTGAAACAAACATTTTCGACCCAATCGACGGGTCCTCGTCGGGTTTTAAATTCTTTGCAACATTTACAATCGTTCTATATTCCAACTAATATGTTCAGATTCGAAGACGTTCGAATATTTCGTCGAAATACCAAAATATACAACATTTCAACCAATACAGGAAACTGAACGAACTGAAATAAATACAAATACATTAACGTAATATGTAAAATTATATTGACGCGTTATGGCTTAGATTTTAATGAGCTATTCTTGATCAAATATTCCCGGGTCGACGGTAACTCTGTGTCGTCCTTGTAATTTAACTTTAAACATCTGCCAGTCAGGCTAGATTTATATATTTCAAATTTTTCTAAACTCGGTGCCAGAGTCGGTGAGCGCACCGGTTTAACGATCTTAGCTTATTACCGTCGGCCATGTTTTATATTTTATATTTACTCAAATTGTATTTTATGGAAAATTGGCGATAGCACCAGAGGACTTTTTTTACCTTTTTTGCATTTTATTACGGCGGTAGCAGCCTACAAAGAAAGGTCGCCTCCGTGGACGTGAAGTTGAGGACTTGTCGGCTGGTTGCGAACGACTGATGATAGACGTAAACGAAGTAATTTGTTAAAACGTTGATATATATATATATATATTTATTTATTTATTTTTACAAGAAATCTTAGCTTGGTTCGATTCAACTACTGAATCATTCTATGGGCTACTCCGAATAGTGCGCTTTGTTTACATTGCAAATATGCTCCTTAAGTCTTTTTCTGGGGTTTCCGATGATGACACGTAGGTACTCCTTGTTCGGACGTAATTGACCATTGTTATAAAGTATCCCGCATACCCCAGATTGCTCTTCCTTCCTCGTCTTATCTTTGTCATTTCTGAACAAGTTATAAACTGTGGAGCCTTTTTGTACAGTAATTTTGTGTTTTCAATTCAATTCAATTCAATTCAATTATTTATTTTAAGGTGCAAACGCACATACCCTGGCCCTGCTTTATAGCATTACCAGGGATAAGTCTCTCAAAGTTTATAGTTAGAATTACGGAATGAGTATATGTGTAATTGAAATATTGGATTTTAACATTGATTCCCGACATAACAGTAAATAACACAAGTATAATCTATACAGTTATGGCATATAACAACTAATGTCATTTACATGTCATCACAATTAATAATATTTACACACCAGTAAAGTAACATTTAGTATTCATTTTTACATAACAATACTCGATTCCGCATAAGAAGTCATTAACATTTATCATTTATCATTTATTAACAGTTATTTTAAGTGAATCATTTCTATAAATTAAATCAATCGTATAATACTAAGTCTAAATAATATCTCTAGCAATATAATAAATTTCTTATCATGAATATATGTACATGAGTATATATATATATTTTATACACATTTTTTATATACATTTTTTTTATACATTTTATATATATATATATATAATTATGTAATATTAGATAATATTATAATTAGGTAAATACCGTTAGTTCAAATGAACGCATACCATCCTACAGGTGTTGTTTCATAAATTCTTACCAATCGTTTTCAACAGATGTCCTTTCAAGTCTTGTAGTCCTGTAAGTTTCTATTTTGATGTATCATCGTCCACTCACAGTTGGGTCGGGTGTAGTCTATAGAACACACACAGACGGGTATCACTGTACTGTCACTTAAAGTTTGTGATAGTACTCCATAAGTTAGTCTGTAGGACATATGTAGTACATCGCTGCTCTGTCACCGAAAGGTTGTGGTCACTAATCACAAATGGGTCGGGGGCAGCCTGTAGTGCATACACTAACGGATATCACTGCACTGTCACTTGAAGTTTGTGATTGTACTACGTAAATTAAAGTCTGTAGAACACATGTAGTACATCGCTGCATTGTCACTAAGAGGTTGTGGTCACTAATGTCATGAGGAGAATCATCGCAGTCATGAGGAGAATCCTCGTTTACGTGACCTATCAACAGTATAGATAGATAGGCGTTTCGGGTAGAACAGACGAATTAGTTATAAATTTGGATAGGAGAACGATCATCCGTGAAACTAATCAGCAGTAAGTTGATGTGTGTTGCAGGTAGTACTGGCAAGTTAGAAACGAGCAGGATTTACTTAACAATGAGACCATTAACTATAAAATTTATCAATTAGCTTTGAATTAATTGACTTGTGACTAGGTAAGTTTTCCTGGCTAGTCTTCGAAATGCAGAGAATGTCTCATGATTGATCAAAATGTTTGAGAGGTGACAAGGCCAATCTATGTTTGAATCTTGCAAAAGCTGTCGTAATTCAGTTCTCTCTATTTCTGTCATTATGCAATCATATACATAATGTCTTGTGCCATCTTCAATCATGCAAGTTGGACATTGGTTTGATGCCCTGTTTGTAAATCTGGCAAGATAGCTTGCGAATTTTCCATGGTTTGTGAATAATTGAGTTGTATAATAATCTGGGACAAACCATTTTATTTTAAAAAAGTTACTTAGGTCTGGTATAAATTGATAAGTAATACATTGATCATTTTCGTTCCACTTTATCTGCCATTGGTTAATAGCTTCTTCCCAAAGAAGTCGGCGTAAGGTAATCCGGCTAATTTTGTTATAAACAAGTGGGACGGTGGAGTCTTGTGCTGCTGCCTTAGCAAGAGAATCTGCTCTCTCATTGCCCATAAGTCCGTGATGAGATCTAACCCAGGACAGTTCAAATGCGCATGTGGAATTTTTGATTTTGTTTCTTATTTCAACCGCAAGAGGATGTAGCTTTATGCCGTTAATGATATTGTATGCAGAGAAAGAGTCTGTATGTATATGAATATTGTTGTTTGTTAGGTTCTCATTCACCCATTCTGTGGCTTTTAAAATAGCTAGAAGTTCTGATTGGAAAACTGTGCAATTGTTATGCAGTCGATATTTTTGATTATGTATTTCCAAATTTCGGTCATAAACTACAAAACTACATCCTACTTTACCATCCATTTTAGATCCATCTGTAAATATATTAATATTCTAATTGATCTGTCGGACAAGAGTATTAAGAGTGAGATTTTCGGGAGACATGGTATTACAGTAAGGATAAGGTTGTTCGAATTCGTTCGCAGTTATTGTTGTTGATCCCACTTGAATTGTATCTCCCCATTTGAGTTGCTGTTTCTTTCTCCTTTTAGTAATTTCCAAATCAATTGGTAGCTTGCGTGCAATTACCCGAATACTGTTGTTGCTAGCAGTGCGAAAGGCTTTAGTTAGGGAAAGTAGAGCTCGTCTTTGTGAGGAGATTAATTTTCTTTTTATATGTACTTTATTAACTGCCGATCCCCATGTGCCACACGCATATAAAGTGGTTGGAACAAAAATACTATCATATATGGTGGAGAGAGCTTCGTTTGATAGCCCCCAATCTTTCTTGGCTATCTGAGAAAATGATTGTATAATGAGGCCAGTTCTGTCAGTTATATATTCAATGTGTTCTCCCCAAGTTAATCTATAGTCCAGTACAGCACCAAGATATTTCAATGTTTTCCCTACTTTAATTGTTTCACCATTCATTTTAAGTATAGGAGTTCTTAGATATAGATTGTTCTCTCGTGGTTTATTGAATATAATTGCCTTGGTCTTGGAGGTATTGAAGTTAAGTTTATGCTGCACTCCCCATCTGTAGATGTTATTTAGCATTAAGTTTCCTCTTTTTTCAATATCTGCTCTTGATCTTCCCTCGAGTAATAGCATAACGTCATCAGCGTATGCCGTACAACAAGTTTCTCCAAAATCTTTCTTTAGAAATGCGTCGAATGTGATAATCCATAGTAGTGGTCCACATACTGAACCCTGTGGGCATCCTCTATTAACCTTTTTACATACTTCATGCTGACCGTATTGGAAGATCGCTTCTCTGTTTCTAAAATAAACTAGTAGTAGGTTTAGTAAATTACGGTGGCACCTTATTTGCCGCAACTGATGTGTCACTAGGGGCCACCAGGCGCTGTCAAATGCCTTTGTGATGTCTAGACTGACCCCTAGGACGTATTTATTTTCTTGGAGTAGGTTGTAAATGTTTCTTATTGTATTTTCAATTGCATCCTCAGCTGATTTCTGGGGACGAAATCCGTACTGCTTATCACTTAGTTGTCTGGAATTTTTTGTAAACCATAGTAATCTTGTTGTAACGAGTTTTTCAAGTATTTTCCCCAATATTGACAATAGTGAGATAGGTCGGACATCAGTAGTTCCAGCTTTAGGTACTGGTACAACTTTCGCTCTCTTCCAAGCGTTGGGGAAAGTGGCGTATTGCAAACACTTATTAAATATATTGTTTAAGTGATGTGGTATCAGATTCCAAAGCTTTATGGCAATTTCTGCCGTAATTTCATCTAGTCCGGGTGCTTTATTGTTCCCCAATGTTCCAAATGCTATAGTAATTTCCTCATCTGTAAAGGGTGGAATATCTTCAGTATCGTCCAATTTCTCCTTTTCCAGGCGGATTTGATTTTGCCATTCTGAATCTAGAGTGGGATCATTTCCAGGGCAGAAAATATCTAACTGCGTAGTCATTACCTGGATTAAAAAAGGAGGATTATTTTTTGTGTTGTTATCTACTAAAATCTTTGTCTTGCGTAGTTTATTGCTGCACATTTTAGTCAGATATCCCCATGGGTTGGTTGAGGCTTTTGTACAATAGTTGTGCCAGCTACGTATTTTTTCTTCCTTGATGGTATTCTTATATATCTTCTGACTGTTGAGGTACTCTTCCCTATATTAGATTCTTTTGTTATTATCTCTACATCTTTGGAATTTTTTTCTTAATCTTCTTGTTGTGTGTCTTAAGTCGCTAAGTCCAGGTGTCCACCAGGGAACGCTTTTCCTGTTCGCCACCATTTTCGGAATGAAGGTCTCACAAGCCTTTTTTATAAGCTCTATATTGGTATCTATCCGGTTTCTAATTTCATTGCTGTCTTCCAGATAGTGTGCTATAAGATTATTTTCAAGATAATCCTTCATTTGTGTCCATTTGGCTCTTTTTAAAACATATCTGTATCCAGGAGCAAAGATTTGATCACGTTCGTCCTCAGAGCCTGTTATGTCAAATGATATGTAATCATGATCACTTAGTGTTTCGTCAGATAGTACCCTCCAATCTGATATTCTTGTGTAACAACCTTCACTGCATACAGCCACATCAATCCACGACTCCCCTCTTGAGGAATGAAATGGAAAATAATTTTGTGTTTCTGTAATCTGCAATTTTTGCATAATAGTGAACGTGCCTGTGTCGTAAATGAACTTAGTTACACTGTTGTTCATAATTTTCTTCGCCGTCTATTTGCTAGAATCTGAGTAATAACTTATTAATCTTTCGATGACTTTAGCTCCAAATCCCAACTCCCTATCGACGTTCTAATCCTATTCAACTTCCGGAACCTGTGGTAAACGTTGGAGCAATAACGGAATGCCCTTCTAATTAGAGCTCTAAATGCCGAAAGCTTATAAATGTGAGGATCATTGGAGGAGGGAGGAATGTACAGTGGGTCGAGAGTAGGCTCCTTGTATACCTTCGCGCTTAAGAAACCATTATTGAATATAATGTCAATGTTTAAACAATGCTCTCCCGCTGTACTAAGTTGTTCTAATCTATGCTTTAAAGCTATAAAGTTGTTTCTCGGCGGTAACAGGTTTGTCATAATATCATAAGATTATATTTACGGTTGTAACAATATTTTACTTATATTTAGTTTTTCTATTTTATTATAGAGATTGGTCAATATTATCGGATCGGTCGTCGTAGAAGCAATTATATATCCTTATTTAATTTTTCCATCTATTATATTACTAATTGCTACTTTCTTTCTGTGGAATTTCTACTTACGAACAGCGAGAAACGTCAAGCACATGGAAGGATCGAGTAAGTAAAACAATCTTTTTCTCGTTATCGCTAAAAGGACATAAACGATGACGAGACATTACGGTTCATTTAATAGTTAAAAGAATTTATACTCGAATTTCAAATTCGTAATACAGAAATTGCTTAATAGCAGTCCTTCAATTAAATCGCAATAACTTAATTTTGCCACTTAAGTTAACGCGTGACTATTATGTACAGTACTATTATTAATGTATATGACTATTTTGTTTGAAAAACGAAATAGTTAGTATATAAATTTGTCTAAACCTTACGTGTATTATTTACAGTGTGGTTACAAAGTTTTTACGCCTAACATTCGCCCGATTGAAGAACATTCCCCATTGTTAATTTAATGAAAGAACACGGACTTACGGTCTTATTCGATGTTTTGTCGTATCAGACGCGATGCGTAGAGACATCGTACTTATTACGAATATTATGAACAATGATAAAAAAAAATAAGATATTGATCACTATTTCAAAGGTCAATTTATTAAAATATATTATTATTAGTCTTTACAATTACACCAAACTCTTAGTACAAATTCTTTTGATAAAACTATTCTTTATACTTTGATGGCTCATTATTCTGTCGAAAGTTGTTTCGATCAAACATTACTTCGCTTTAAAGAATTTGTCTCCCAGAAACCCCACGCAATTGATTAAAATTAACTTTATTAAGTAACGAAGTGAATACGCATCTCGGGCATCGTCGCTTCCCGTCAGTCCTTTCCTTAACAAATATCTTCTAAAATTATGCTTAAAAATTCAACATTTTTTAATACGTTACTCAAATGTAAAATTATAAATCCAAAACCGGCACTCGCTGGAAGAAATGAGCAAATCGCTTTTGCCAAGCGGACAATTAATATTAAAGTAAATGAAATCCCGTACTGTCTGACATAATAATAATTTAAAATTTAAAAGATTTCGTTCAAAATTTAAATTAATAACAATACGAATAAAATTGCCAATTAAACTATTTAGTTTATTTTACAATAGATAAACCAACTTAAATTTGCAAAGTTCAAACTAACGGGTAAGCTTCGCGTGATTTATAAAAGAATTCTGACAAAAATGGACGTTAAAATTAAAAACCTCAGCCAAGACTTATTGCGCTTCTCTGCACTATCGCACATTAATACGATAGAGATGCGTACAGCGTACTTTCGTCAAGCTAGGAGAAGTGGTATCTTACGACGGACAGTCCTGTTAGGGAAGAAATGGCTGCCAAATCTTACCGACTCGACTCCAGTATTAAGTTCGTTCTGTTATTCGTTGAAATCCTCGTAATCTTCGAGTGTTTATAAAATTTCCTTTTAAGAATGTTCCCTTCGTATGGATTTTGACATTATAAACTGAGATTTCGAAATCCGCACGATCGCGATGTGTGGCGACTGTTGGCTTTAAATAATTGTACTCGACTGCATGCACGTGTTCTCTAATTCTTACTTTTAGAGTCCTACCTGTTTCTCCCACGTAATAATATTCGGGTTAACCATTGCGTGCATATTATTAAATTAATGCGCGTATCCACTTAGTTAATAAAGACCATTTTCACCGGTTGCCGGATGCCCCTGTAAGATAAGTTTTTAAAGCCAACTTGTCCTCGATGAGAACGATTAATTATTCACTTTTCTCGTTTCGCTATTTCACGGTGGGCGTGATTAAAAATTTCCTTTCTGGTTTGTAAGCCCGGGTTTTGGTTTTGGTTTTGTAATCGGCTTATTCTGCGAGACAACGATGTAATTAATTGGCTGGCGATGGATGGGATCGAACGTATCCGAATCATTCGATCTACGGAAATTCCCGATCTATTCCGCATCGGAACTCCGTATACCACGCTGCCGCTGTTGGCTCTTCTGTGACGATAGTAGTAGTCGTCGGGGCGTTTACTTCCAAGGACATTCGATGTATTAATTAAAAATGACTAAACAGCACAAATTTGCATTTACAAATATAGCTCAAGTAATTGTAAAATATTTTTTATCCTATGAAATGGAATGTGAACTTATTAAATACGGCATTAAGGTAAGGTAATGAGTCACTAATATTTTACAGGAAGAAGCCCAGTTTTTGCTCATCTCGGTAGTTCGCTTTACGGAATATCGACAATAAGAACGTGTAAAGTGGAAAAAAAATTCGAATTTGCCTTCGATCAATATCAAGACAGACATACAGCCGTCCGGTTTCTCTTTATAGGATTGTCTCGTTGGATGGCCATAAATGAACACGCGCTTTGCACGTTGTATCTGGTTGCCACCATCTTTATACTATTTCTCGTATCTTCCGGTAAGTGTTACTGTACCACGCGTATCGACATCACGAGCGAACAAACTTTATACCAATATTTTCGCACGTACAAATTTCGTCGAAATGTTTATAGTTGGTAGAATGAACACCCTATCGTACCCGGTGTCCTTATGCCGCGTCGCCTCGATGGGAAACTCGGAAAGCAAAGACGTTTTGTGTAAACTTCTTTTTTCTCGTGTAACTAAATTTTAGTTTTCGAATGTTCCGGTCGGTTTGGGCAAAACCAAGTTTTTCAAAAACATTTTTTATTAAATATTTAAATAACTTTTTAATTCGTGCGCTTAATAAATAAATTGTTTCCTGGCGATTTGCTAGTTCGTCGTAATTTTCAATCATTCCATCGAATATATTATTAAAATAAATACGTATACTTGTCGAATTACATTCAATTGAATATCAAAGCAGGTAACCTATAATTATGTTTCTATTGCAGCTATTACCGGCGCAGAACTCGGTCTCGCAGTTTCCAGCGCCCTCTTAATATTTGTCAATTTCTACATAATGATCGACTTCGGTACCGAAATGGACAGTCAGGTAAAATTCACCGAATATATATCGATAGAAGAGCTTGGTTAATCCGGTATGCGTGCAGTGTCCTAACGATTCCGACGGTGCTCGGGGTGAACACCAGAATGCGGTCGTTCGCCACGCTATACGTTAGGATACGAACGGAGGAATCTAGAACGCGTCGCTCTAGATTCCTCCATTATTTTACTCCGTCGATGCGACGGCGTAAGATAATTTATTTCTTTACATTACTTCCTTTGTGTCCAGTCAAATATTGCCGTACATTTCGTATGGTCCAAATTGTACGATAATGTCCGCAACGTTCGAATCGAATATAACTTATCGAATTTTGCTTAAGTACGAAAACGTCCGGAAATCGGGCATTAGCGATTAGGGCTGTTTCGCACTATGACCGACTGGGCCGACCGGTCCGATTCCGAGTCGTGTTGCCGTGACAACGGCAGTCGGACAGATTTAAAAAGTTAAATATTTGTAGTCGGGTCGGAGCAGTCGGTGAGCTACGGCCAACGAGAGCTTCGAAGCTATAACCGATCGGAGTTTAGATTTATCCCAAGTTAGAAAATGGCGGAAGGTACAGTTTTGTCGGAAGCTTTAATAAACCAAGTCGGAAAATATCCGTGGCTTTATGATATTCGGCCAGCCGATTATAAAGACAACGTTAAAAAAATAATTCTTGGACGGAGATTTCCGAGAAACTAAACGTTGAAGGTACGTACGTGATTGACTATAAAACATTTCGATGCATATTGTTGCCAAAGATATGGCCTGACGATTAATTGTAACGTATTCAGAACTACAATTTCTGGATACGAATGAAATATGTTTTAAAACAATTCGAAATGCCCGATCGCTTTCCGTGACGGCCACGTTTTCTGTGTAAATTGAAAAACTTACCACGATTGGCTAGTGTTCTGATCTGTAACGCGCGTTCCGATTGGTCCTTACGAGTCGGCCACCGACATAATCGTACTCGGTGCGAATGCTTTTACTACTAGTCGGTCCGATTATAGGATCGGTCGGATCGGACCGGTCGGTCGAGTCGGTCGTAGTGTGAAACGGCCCTAATCCGGCACCAATCTGTTTTCGTAGATACCGGATTGACGAAGGTCTATTATAGTAAATTTCAATTCTTTATATCGTATTAACATTGTTAATAAAGTACGTACGTCCCACGAATATAAAGGACTATAGACATAAACGACTATAAAGGACAGAGAAAATGACCGTAGTCGGTTAAAATCATTAATTTAACAACAGACCGAGAGAAATATCTAACGGACTCGGAGAAAAGGTGAAATTCTTGCTGTTAGATTTCGTGTAAAATCATTTACATTGAACAATTTTTGTATCATACCTATTTTTAGTTTGTTTAAAGTTTTAAAAATATACAATTAAAAAAGTATAATAATTTATTAAAACAGAAAAACTTAAATATCAATTTTAAACAATTAGCTTGGAAAGTTGACTGTGCCAAAAATATAAAGGCAGACTGGTATATATTATTATTACTTTTTAACTCTCTGCCCTGCGGACACTAAGAAGGCCTCTCTAAGTAAACCTATTGTGTTCGGCTAGGCCCACAATGGGATGGCCGGGTGGAGAGGGACGGGACCCGGCGTATTCGAACGGTCCACCACTCGAAAAATTCCTCGGACGTTTATCGACTCGTCCAGATTCGATCCGAGTCCCAGAGCGGTAAGCTGCCAAGCAGTCGGCTGTCGAAGCAGATTGATATTAAGAGATCAACATTAACTCAGCGGAAACTACCGAAAATGACCGTAGTTGATTAAAATCATTAATTTAACAACAGACCGAGAGAAATATCTGACGGACTCGGAGAAAAGATGAAATTCTCGCTGTTGGAGTTGAAAATTACTCTAAAAGAGCAATTGCTGAAAAACTAAACACATCGTCTACTGTAATCGACAACTCGGAGATGCGTATGGTCAAAAGAAAGCGACAGGACGATATTCAAAGCTTACAAACGGCAAAACCAGCATTTGTTCGACAGATTGCCAGCAACGAAACATCATTTCGAAAATTAGCAGCAATCCCAGAGTTTAATGTTGTCAAATCAACTATTGAAGTAGTTGCGCATCTTACATGTAGGTCGAGAAAATTGCTCCGTCGTTGAAGCCCACTCGCAACAACAACAAACGTTTACTACGGGCCGAGGAAAAAATAAGCTGGTCGGATATGTGGAAACAAATCGTCTAGAGCAGGGGTCGCCAAACTTTTTCGACCGTCGATCCCCTACAACTTTTCGAAACCTCGCATCGACCCTCACCAAAATGTTTGTGTTACGAGCCAAAAAAATATTCCTATTTCAATATATTTCTTTCAATTTTACATTTTTTACATCTATTGTATAGGCTATATGTGAAATACTAAAATTAAACGAACGGCGGCTTAAAAACGGCTGTAGATGCGCTAATAACGTCAGCCTACTGAGAATCAGACTCAAGCTTACGAATGCTGCGAATGCTACGTAAGTAAGAACAGGAGCACGAACTCGGTCGGCAATTTCCGTTTGTCCCGCGCGACTCGATCCGTAGCCATTTTACACGTTGACAAGTAGCTGTATTATTAAATTAATTGAAACAATATTCAAAAACGTAATAATGTGTATGGTTATATTTGTGACTTTTAGTTTTAATTTTTCAATCGCTTCCCAATAACGTTATATCGACCACATTGGCGACCACTGATCTAGAGTAACGAGAAAGTAGTCGACCTTGTAGATCCAGACGATTGAAGTCGCTACCGACATAATAAGTAAACGGAGAAAGGACTATATTCTAAACGACGAGGTGTGTGGTTAAGTTATTGTGTGGGGTGGTTTAACGACTCTGGCTGCTTTTTTCAAATGCGTACGAAACCAATTGATTATGGAAACGTGTTGGCGAGCAATCTCTTGCCCTTTCCAAATCGATTCCATTGCTGGGAATCGATGGTTCTTTCAACATAACAATTCACTCATTCACACAGTAAACTCTACTTGTGAGTAGTTTTTAGTTAATGGGGACAGACTAATCATTATTGGTACAATAATGATTAGTCTGTTTTCTCTTCTGATCTTAATCGGACGAAAAATCTTTGGGAATTCCTGCTAGAGCTGTACACGGAAATGGTCGGCGATACAATATTATGGAGGAAATAAAACAAGCCGTAATTAATCACTGGGATTAAATAAGTACAGCTGTGGTCTAAAAATTCATACAATCAACGCCACAAAGTTATTTTAGCCAAAGGAGGCTTCGGTGGATATTAGATTATTCTTAAATGTAATTTACTAACGTGTCATCAATTGTTTCGATTAACTTTACTTTGTAAAATGTCTTTATAGTTTTCGGACAGTCAAATTAATTGCAATTCTTTTAAAATTGTTGTTCATTTTTACCATTGTAATAAACGATTATCTTTTTACTTCCCGTTGTTATAAATAACAAAGAGGCATATGGCCGTGGGTCGAGGACTGACTCTCGCAGTGGCGTAGCGAGGGGGGTGCAAGGAGGTGTATCGTGCGCCGGACGCCACTGGCAGAGGGGCGCCCACATGGTCTCCGAGACAAATTATGTGTGTTTCTGGAGGGGAGAGGGGCGCCAATAAAGTGTCGGGCGCCAGTTATGTTCGCTGCGCCGCTAGACTCTCGAAGATTTTACATTTCTGGACTGGGAATAAATTATTTTTGAGCAGTTTTCGGAATGAATGATTTTATACAGAAATCTGTTGGTGCCTTTACATTCACGGGACACGACGCGTATGAGAAAAAATTATAAATTTGCTGAAAAATTTTAAATTATCCTAAATATTTTTCTTAAAATTAGAATTTACTTGAAGGAATGTCATTATAAACTGAAAGTAGAAGACAAATTAAAGAAAATTTTCGTTCAAAATTTAATATAATAACAATGATTAATAACATTTATAAATTAATTTTTAGACATTAGTTACGGTACGTAAAGAGATGAGCTTAAGAATAAAAGTTCTTATAATATTTTTTACATTTTCAAATTACTCATTGTATAACATAAAAGTCCAGCAACGAGTTGCGCCTGTTAAGAAATTCAATTTTAACAGTTACTTTTACATTATTAATCATACTATTAATTAAAAAATCGTCTGTGACGCCATCTTTTGACATTTTGTTATAAAAACTCTTTATAGTTTTAATTATTATAAAATATGACAAAACGTTTACTTCGATACAGATAAGTTTCGTTAAAAAGTTCGTTAAGACCAATCGCTGTCGAGATTGGGCACGTGGCCCGTTTATCTCTCCACCCTCTCGACCTTTAACCAGCAAAATTTCGTAGTATCGATATCCCTTATACTCGACCTACCGTACGAAATTTCGTTTTTTAATTTTTTATCCATCCCGAGATACGAAACGAAATAAACGCCACACATCTCCGTTATACTCTTCCGGTTGTTATAACAGAGAAAAGTATTGTAATCGTTCTCAAATTTTTTCTTCTTTGTTACATTCCCGGCTGTTCTAACGTGACACGGGTTACATTCCCCTCTCATAATGTAATTTTGTCTCCGCGTAACTTTTTACCTTTCGAGTTTCACAATCGTGATGTTTTTACACATCCGAATCCAAAAAATGTCAAAAAGACCGGATATTTGGAATGTGTATGCATATATATGCGTATGATGGCGTCTATTTAGTTCTCAGAAGGGGGAAAAGATTGAGAAACGAAATTTGGTCCGGCAGGTTGTATTTAAGGGGCATCGATACTATTAAATTTCGGTGAATAAAAATCAGAGGGGGGGAGATAGAGGTTTCATATTTCGAGATAGGTCGGACTTAATGAAGATTTTACTCGTTATTAATCTTTATAGTTTTACAAATCTCCTCCCTACCCTCAAACTTAATTTATTTGTCGTTGATAATCTATATATATATATATAATCGAGATGGGTCGATAATAATAATAATAATAAGCGCAAAGCCCAAACAGTTAGGAGTTGAAAGTTGAAATTTTGTACACAGTACACTAAGAAGGGATTTTTCGAAATTCTTCCCCGCGGGGGGAGAAGGGGAGGATTAAGGCTTAACCCGAAGAACTCGGCTTCTACTATACTATTTTAGATGCATTTTTGCAGAAAATCGAAAATATTTTTAAACCCTCGTAAAAATTCTCAACGATATTTAATGTTCCATCGTATTTAAAGTTGACACGGAGAACGCATGCGCGTAAGTTTGCCGTAATCGAATTCTTAGTCTTAATGTTCGAATTTATATTTATGAATGAGTCTGGGAGATCCAACTTATTTTTTAAATTTAGTAATCCCGAAGAACTCGAAAAGAGTTACGAAGACGTTTGTTATTCGTCACTTAATGGTACTACGCACCAGTTAGTGGTCGCAGTGAGTCTTATACCAAGGGCGTCGCCAGGGGGAGGGGCAGAGGGGCAGTTGCCCTCCCCTAGAAGTTCGAAAAAGTTATTTAAATGCTAAGTTTTAATTAAAATAATCTTCTTAGGCTTCTTGTAAGTTAAAGAAAATGTTTTATTTGAGATATTTCTTTTCTGGTACATAGTAAATGATTAAAACTTTATGAATCGTTTCTATTTTACCTACATACAATTCATATCCTCTATCAATTTGGGTGTACTATAGATTACTCCCTATGGAATTTCAGGACTTTGATTATATATTTGAACTCACGGGACCGAGACAAGTTCAACGGTACCCTAATTTTGGACCGGAAACGAAAAATAAAAAAGTTATCACACTTTTTAAATTACCATACTTTTTTAATGCTCTCGTGCAGACGGCACCGTAGTTGCTAGTATTGCCATCTTGCGGTAAAGTCTGCAAACCGTGACGTCGGACTACGGACATCTCCCGGAGCGTTAAACACGCGATACGAGAGCGGAGAGAGCGACGCGACTTCCGATCATCGCGCGATCGCCATTTCGGTTAATGTTACTTATGGCAGCGAACATGGCGGCCCGACTGACCTCTCGTATGGGCGCCACCACACGCCGCCATGTGCTAAACTAGTGATCGATTCACGGTAGTTCTTGAACAAAGTAAAAAAGGGGGAAACGTTTACTAAAGGCAATTTTAACGACAAGCGACGGGACTCCCGATCGCGATAGCGAGGCCGACTTAGCGGAGAGCGACGCGACTCCCTATCATCGCGCGATCGGCGGAAAAAAGTATGATAACTTTTTTATTTTTCGTCTCCGGTCCAAAAGTAGAGTATCGTTGAACTCGTCTCGGTCCCCTGAGTTCAGATATATACCCAAACACACGAAATTTCATAGGGAGTAATCTATAGTATACCCATCAATTTACATCATCTTGCCCCCTCCTTACCCACTGGCTGGCGTCGTCCTTGTCTTATACCCTATTCGCACTGTACATTTGGGTGTACTATAGATTACTCCCTATGGAATTTCAGGACTTTGATTATATATTTGAACTCAGGGGACCGAGTCGCGTTCAACGGTACCCTATTTTTGGACCGGAGACGAAAAATAAAAAAGTTATCACACTTTTTTCCGGCGATCGCGCGATGATAGGGAGTCGCGTCGCTCTCTGCTAAGTCGGCCTCGCTATCGCGATCGGGAGTCGCGTGCTTGCCGTTAAAATTGCCTTTAGTAGACGTTTCTCCCCCTTTTTATACTTTGTTCAAGAACTACCGTGAATCGATCACTAGTTTAGCACATGGCGGCGTCTGGTGGCTCCCGTACGAGAGGTCAGTCGGGAGCACGAACAGTGGGAACAGCCGCCATGTTTGCGATCGCGCGATGATCGGAAGTCGCGTCGCTCTCTCCGCTCTCGTATCGCGTGTTTAACGCTCCGGAAGATGACCGTAGTCCGACGTCACGGTTTGCAGACTTTATCGCAAGATGGCAATACTAACAACTACGGTGCCGTCTGCACGAGAGCATTAAAAAAGTATGGTAACTTAAGTGTGATAACTTTTTTATTTTTCGTCTCCGGTCAAAAAAATAGGGTACCGTTGAACTCGTCTCGGTCCCCCGAGTTCAAATATATAATCAAAGTCCTGAAATTCCATAGGGAGTAATCTATAGTACATCCGTACATTTTAAGCAGGATTAAGATTTAAGCGGAATTAAGTTAAGTCGCATTGTCGCAAACAAGATTAACTACTCGTTCACATTAGGTAATTAAAGCGAATTATTCGCTTAGCCCTCGAGTGGGTGTACTCGATATTACATTTTAAATAAAATCAAACTTTTGCTTATTTTTCGTAAATCGTCATAAATTAATTTATATTTATTAATTTAAATTATAAATAACTTATTTAAAATGCATAAGATGTTAATTAGGAATTATTAACATTTATTATCAGTGATGTGGTTGTGGTTGTGGTTGGCAGCACGATTCTCTCAATGTTATTAAATGAACTTTAGCGATAGAACTGTGAAAAGAATGGATTTTTGACAGAAATTTATATTGATGTGTAAATCTTCGTCCGAAGGCGATAATTATAAAAACACAAACATATCTTATATATAAAATTCTCGTGTCACAATGTTAGTTACCTTACTCCTCCGAAACGGCTTTACCGATTTTTACCAAATTTTATATTCATATTCAGTAGGTCTGAGAATCGGCTACTATCTATTTTTCATACCCCTAAGTGATAAGGGTTGTTGACCCTTAACATTTTTTTTTTAATTTTTGGACAAAATTTTTTGTTTTTATTTTTCTATAATGTGGCATTAAAAAATACATACAACCCTAAATTTTTACCCTTTTATCACCAACCCCTATTTTTTAATAGCCATTTTAGTAATTTAATCATTTTTCATCCCGCTCGATAACTGATCAATTATCGTCGTTTTTGTATTCAGTTTCCGATTAGATTGGCATTTGCAATGACTATCAACAAATCCCAAGGCCAAACGATGTCTATTTGTGGCTTAGATTTGAGCACGCCATGTTTTTCACACGGACAATTATACGTGGCATGCTCTCGAGTGGGTAAACCATCCAGTTTGTTTGTGTTAGCTAAAGATGGGCTAACAAAAAATATTGTTCACGCTATAGCATTAAGAAATTGATATTGTTTGTTAGTGTTACTGCCGTAATTAATTAATGATATATAATTTTAAGGAATAAATTATAATAACTTAAAAATAATAATGTTTGGCATTTGTTATTTTTATATTCCCTCATCGTTCACAGCGCTCCATGCCTTTTTTTTTTTTTTTTTTTTAAACTCTTTCCACCCTGTGGACACTAAGAGGGCCTCTTTTAGTAGGCCCATTATGGGTTCGGCCAGGCCCACAATGGGGCAACCGGGTGGTGAGGGACGGGGACCCGACATATCCGAACGGACCACCCCCCGAAAAAATCCTGGGGATTATTCGACCCGTTCGGATTCGATCCCGGGTCCCCCAGAGCGGTAGGCTGCCACCTTTACCGCTCGGCCATCCGGCCGTCGCTCCATGCCTATTTCACGCATATACCACATCCTTACACACTTACAATAAGTTAGTTATTTTTTGTCTACACTAGAAATTACCTAGAAATAATTTATATGGCAAAACAACGTTTGCCGGGTCAGCTAGTATCTAATTAAAAATATAAACATTTTCAAAAACAGTTACTGGTGATGTACCGACGTCTTCTATTCTCCATCGGACGAAGATTTACGGACATAATTTTGAAGTATCGTCACCAGGGGGCAGCTTTCCTCATCTACATTTTACCAGCGCCTATTTCGTTGTAGATAAAAGCCGAAACAACCCCAAGAAGGTATGACGGAGAATAGAAGACGTCCGTACATCACCAGTAACTGTTTTTGAAAATGTTTATATTTTTAATTAGATATATGTTTGTGTTTTTAAAGGAATGCTTGGCGGCTAGTAGCCTAAAAGGAAAGGTCAGTCGCCAAAAATGTAATGTCCGGAACACAATAAATGGTGATCCCTTAATTTGGGAAGGACTTTGTCTTCTAGAATTAATTAAGAAATTTATATTATTATTTAAACTTCTTGTACCGAAGCAGCACATACACGCGAACAGAGAAGAGTATCGTTTGTTCGAACATCTGTACGTCCGCTTCCGCCATTATTTTTGAACTCGTGGCGGACCTCGGGGAAAGTCGAAGCGACTTAGGGCTGTTTCACACTATGACCGACTGGGCCGACCGGTCCGACTCCTAGTCGTATTGCCATGGCAACAGCAGTCGGTCGACCGACTGGTCGTTCCAGTCGGACAGATTTAAAAAGTTAAATATTTGTAGTCGCGTCGGAGCAGTCGGTGAGCTACAGCCAATGAGAGCTTCGAAGCTATAACCAATCAGAGTTTAGATTTATCCGAAGTTAGAAAATGGCGGAAGGTAAAGTTTCTCGGAAGCTTTAATAAACGAAGTTAGAAAATATCCATGGCTTTATGATATTCGGCGAGCCGATTATAAAGGCGACATTGAAAAAAATAATTGGTTAGAGTAAAGCGAAAGGTATCCAGCTAAAAAAATAGTCTTAAACTTCATATTAACGAATAGACGTAGACATATCTAAATGTAATTTGATACGCTGAATCGATTGGTATTAAAAAAATATTACTTACGATCAACCGTTTAAAAGTTACGAACGATTTTTTATTTCCGTCTATTTGCTTCGTTTAAGAACAACTTTATTAAGAAATACGCAGGCACTCATCGATATTAACAAAACGAATTACTTTAATTCACCATAATACATTTCATTTACAAGAGAAAGCGACATTAAAAATGCTAAAATGGTGTCGTTAGCCCGCGAACACACGACAACCTTATAAAGACGGCCATGTTTTCTGTTTAAATTGAAAAACTTACCACGATTGGCTAGTGTTCTGATCTGTAAGACGCGTTCCGATTGGTCCTTACGAGTCGGCCACCGACATAATCGTACTCAGTGTGAATTCTTTTACTACTAGTCGGTCCGATTATAGGCTCGGGCGGGTCGGACCGGTCGGACCAGTCGGTGACAGTGTGAAACAGCCCTAAGGGCTGTTTCACACTGTCACCGACTGGTCCGACCGGTCCGACCCGACCGAGCCTATAATCGGACCGACTAGTAGTAAAAGAATTCACACTGAGTACGATTATGTCGGTGGCCGACTCGTAAGGACCAATCGGAACGCGTCTTACAGATCAGAACACTAGCCAATCGTGGTAAGTTTTTCAATTTAAACAGAAAACATGGCCGTCTTTATAAGGTTGTCGTGTGTTCGCGGGCTAACGACACCATTTTAGCATTTTTAATGTCGCTTTCTCTTGTAAATGAAATGTATTATGGTGAATTAAAGTAATTCGTTTTGTTAATATCGATGAGTGCCTGCGTATTTCTTAATAAAGTTGTTCTTAAACGAAGCAAATAGACGGAAATAAAAAATCGTTCGTAACTTTTAAACGGTTGATCGTAAGTAATATTTTTTTAATACCAATCGATTCAGCGTATCAAATTACATTTAGATATGTCTACGTCTATTCGTTAATATGAAGTTTAAGACTATTTTTTTAGCTGGATACCTTTCGCTTTACTCTAACCAATTATTTTTTTCAATGTCGCCTTTATAATCGGCTCGCCGAATATCATAAAGCCATGGATATTTTCTAACTTCGTTTATTAAAGCTTCCGAGAAACTTTACCTTCCGCCATTTTCTAACTTCGGATAAATCTAAACTCTGATTGGTTATAGCTTCGAAGCTCTCATTGGCTGTAGCTCACCGACTGCTCCGACGCGACTACAAATATTTAACTTTTTAAATCTGTCCGACTGGAACGACCAGTCGGTCGACCGACTGCTGTTGCCATGGCAATACGACTAGGAGTCGGACCGGTCGGCCCAGTCGGTCATAGTGTGAAACAGCCCTTAAGCTTCTTCGAGAAAGCGATTTACGCCGAGCCGGTTGTTGGCAGTTAAACCGGTTTAACGTTAAGTCAGTTCCGTTCGTATTTCATACCTTAAGCTGGCTTAAAATGTACAGTGTGAATAGGGTATTATTCATCGTAAGCAGATATCTAAAACCTCTGTAATTAGTCTCGGAAGAAAGGGTACCCGATTCTCGCACCCGGTGAAAGCGAGTAAGATCGGCCATAATCTAATAATACTAATCTTTGTTATCGTACTTTTTGCCCGAGCAATCTACTGGTAATTAATAATATAAAACTTTTTATGATAAAATATCGTAAGAGATGGCGCCACAAACAATTTATTTACGAATAGTACGATTAATAGTAAAAAATTTATTGTTATATATTGTCTGTAATATCGCCAGTTCCAATTTTTAAATTTGTATTTTTAATTGGATGTTTTTAAAGGACGTTTTAGCTTTCCCGGCCAAGTAGCCTACAAAGAAAGGTCCGGTGGTCGGACGTTTGCGGTCAACTTAAAAAATAGATGGTTCCTTATTTGGACAGAGTTTGTCTTCAAATATATTTTTAAATAATTGTCGTCCGACGGAATTCTAAAATAAAAGTTGTTTTTGAAATGAAATCTTTTAACGGCCGCTACTCGTCGCGGGATAATTTTTACTTTTTTGGGTTTGGGAGATTTCGAACCTCGGAGAGTCAAATCTGATACAATTCCAATACTTTCTCTCGTTACATGTACATAAAAACAAGCTCGAGTTACGTCTCTTACGTGCCTTCGAACGAAGAAAATTACTATCAAGTATTTTACGACATTGCATTTGCAACTTTTCAGTTATCCTCCGTGGAACGTGTTTTAGATTATAGTTCGTTACCATCGGAAGCTGCCGACGAATCGCCAGATAATACGTGTCCTCCAGAGAACTGGCCGTTAAATGGATCTATTATTTTTGACAACGTTTCCTTAAAATATTCGTCGGAGAAGCGACCTGTGCTAAAAAATCTTAACTTTCGTATCAGAAATGGAGAAAAGGTAAGAAAACAATTTTTCCAAGATAAACGACCGGCATCTCGGAACCTATGTAACCCAAGTGTTATAAAGACTTGGCCTCTTTCGGGCCCGTACAACTATAAGAATTATATAACTTAAGTGTTAATACACGAGTAAAATATTGTTAAAGTTAAACTTATGTATTGTTATAAATATAAATAATATTAATTTTGGATAAATTAATTTAAGATTGGAATCGTTGGAAGAACGGGAGCTGGAAAAAGTTCGATAATTACCGCATTGTTCCGTATGTCGGAGCCGACGGGGATTATTACTATCGATGGTATAGCCACGAAAGATATCGGACTTTATCATTTACGGAGAAAACTTTCAATTATTCCTCAAGTAATTTTTTATATAAAATATTTTAAAATTGAGCTAAATTAGAGTAATTTCCACGAATTTAAACAATTATTTAAGCCGAATTGTACACATCGACTTTTATAGTACTCGCTACTTAATTATAAAACAGAAAGAATGAAACTAAATTAAATATATAATTTTTTAATTTTATTGCGTGGACACAACTTTCTCTAACATTATAAAATGATAGGAACAAAGCATTAAACGATGATGTTTTTACACGAAAATCTGAATATAAAAAGTACGAGAGAAAGACAAACGAAACGTAGCGAGAGCCACTAAACAACAAATCGTTTAAATTAAAATCGCTATTGTTTACAACACAGTTCTCCCGTCGACATCGGATGACGGACGCCGTGTTGGTAAAATTCCTTGGCCGAGATCCAATCAAATTCCCAACAAGCCTCCCGTATAGCGGCATCTGACGCACACTCGACCCTAGCGAAAGTCCCGTCGAAGGGTGATGCATTATTTAATGGTATAATGACGAGTAATGGGTGTTGGAGTTCCCACTACGAGCTCGAAATTCGTCGGTCCGGCGAGTGAATCGTCTCCGTTGCCCGAAAAGTTCCAAGTACCGTCATTTTTCTTATTAATTATCAGCAATCAGATCTTGTTAAATTCCTAAATTTTGCGCGTAGTTAATGTCGAGCAGTACGCAATTACTCTCCCCGGTCTCTAAAACAGACCATAGGGTGGTTTGACGCAGAAAGTAATTCTTTGCCCGATAACACGCGTTTCCTCGCTGCCTACGAAACAAAAGACGAATCGACACGATTCGAACGAAAAACTCTGCATCACCCACTCTACCGACCCGATGTCGCGCCCTGGCGACTTCCGTATTTTTTGCTCGAAAGTCGACGGGTTTCTGTCGGTCGTTGCGGGCAGCAGACTGTTCCGAATTTTACGAACACGACATTCGTCGTCTGGTCTCGCAATGGGAGAAGAGTGTCTCCGGCAATGGTTATTATTAATCCGAGTTAATTTCTGCCCTTTTTCGATCTCCGTTATGTTTTATTTTATTGCCCCGGTATAATAAATCCAAAGGCGCGTAAAAGTAGATCATAAGTCTATAGATTAATGCATTGTACGCAGTATGTCCGAGAAAAAACGGACCACCCTTAATATCTCGGGCGCTCGGCGTAAAGTTGTCGGGGTCTCCGTATTAAAGATTTTCGGACGACTTATCTTCTATACCGTTGATAACCGTGACACAATAATCTTCGCTTCGAGATTCGTCGTACCCAGGTTGAGAACTCGAGGCTTTTTCGGAAGTTTGATAAGAAAAATAATAAAGTATATTTCTGTTTTATTTTAAATTGTGTACTTATAAATTATAAATTATATAATATCGGCGAGAAAGCATCCTTGGGACGGTACCAAAAGTGTTTTGTTACGATTAAGGTAAATTTCGCACTTTAAAAGAATTAAATGATCGAGACGTAACATATAATACGAACAAACCGAACCCTCGGCGTGTTGTGCAGCGAAGCTTTTACAGTCGGAGAAGACAGAAATTGGCATTATCGTTTAGCGTACGACCGACATTGCCCGGTTTGTTGTCGAAATAATTGGTGGCCAAGGGACTTTTGTTATCGTCCCCCGCGTCCAATCAAAAATTCGGATTTCCCTCTTCGAAGCCGTTTACGGAAAAAATAGTACAAGTTGTAAAGTATGTAAATAGCCACTAAGTTAGAATTCATTTATTCCAATCAACGAGTCGATGAAAAATGAAATTATTCGTATATCAAGAAAACTTGATTCAAATTCTTATCGGTTCCTCTGGATATCGTATTATCCCCATAGAATGATTTTTCTGTTGTTCTGGCTCGTGTTTTAGACAAATCGGAGTCCGGATTCAAATTCTTCCATCTCGTGCCGATAAAAATTGTAACGTGCCTGCTCCAGTCTCACTCGGGACGTAAGTCGTTCGCCTCGGTGCCGCCTTTATTTATGCAATTCCTTTTATTGTTAAAACTAGCGGGTGGGCCCGGCGTTGCTCGGGCATAAGTGACAATACCGAAGATTAAGATTATTACCTTACCCGTTTTTACAGAATGCAAGAATTGGGTTCCCCTGTTTCCAGACTAATTAGAGAATTTTTAGATGGGTCTAAAAATATGTTTTGATTTCCAAAAACGAAAAAACTGCATCCGCGTCTTGTACGTCGCTTTCTCTTAACAATTCCATTGTTGAAAATTCCATTGTTACGTAACACTTCCATTGCTGACACGTTCATTGTTGATGGAAGTGTTAAGCCTTAATCCTGTCCATCTCCCCCGTGGGAGGAATTTCGAAAAATTCCTTCTTAGTGTACGTTCTCGTGACGTACCCTAACTGTGTACCAAATTTCAACTTTCAACTCCTAACCGTTTTGGCTCTGCGCTGATTATTATTCTTATCAACTCGGATCATTTTTAGCCCCTTTAGTATCGGATCCGAAGCCAGATTAAAAAACCTTGAAAATAATTTTAAACTATAAATTTATGATTTATTTAATATTATAACACGAAAACAAACTATAACCAGATTTGTGGTGGCCGAATCCTTACGAATTCTCGTTCTGGCCAAATTTTAATAAATACCGCATTTAACTAACTTCCTCGACTTTTAATTCTTCCTTTACTTCTAACTACAGGATCCTTTGCTATTCACCGGATCCGTTCGGAACAACTTGGATCCCTTTAAAAGGCACGACGACGCCACTTTATGGAAAGTTTTGGAAGAGGTAAGTTTAATGTCTGCCGCGGATAATGTAGTTTGCCGGTGTGCACGATACCTCGTTTGTTGTCTTAATAGGTGCACTTAAAAGAAGTCGTGAGAAAATTAGGGAACGGACTCGACGGCCAACTTTCGGAAGGAGGAAACAACTTGAGCGTCGGCCAGAAACAATTACTTTGCGTGGCCAGAGCCATTTTACGCCGGAACAAAATTTTAATAATGGACGAAGCAACGGCCAATATCGACAAAAGGTTTGTTCCCGTCGATTAATTTCTTTCCCGAATATAATAGAGAGATTGCGACCCAAGTTCAAACTTTAAACTCGTAAGGCGTGCAGAAGTACGCGTTTGACGTAAGAACTCCGAGTAAAACGCGTCACGCACTGTTCGAAAATGGCGGAAACATTTCGAGATTACCGGCGAAGGGAAACAAATTCGACTATTTTAAAATATTTAGAGGATGTTTTATAACACTAAATAATTATTTTTGACTTTAATTAGCGTCGTATAATAGTATGACGTTTTGTCCGTTTTTACCAAATACTTTTGTCCGGGGAAGTAGTAGCTTATATAAATTCCAAAGCAGCTCGGGAAGTTATTTTTAGAAATTCACAAACGAATTACGCTGTCGATGCTAGAAGACGCCGCGAAAGAACAAATATGCTTCAACACGTATTAATTCTATTATGAACAGAAATATATAAAAATTGTATACTCACTTCGCATCACTTGCAAAAAAATCGAATACTTAAATAATTTCTGGATTAAAATCGCCTGTTTTTTACAATGTTATTTATAAATACGTAAATAATCATTATTTTAATAAAATAGTCATAATTTTAACCTAAAACAAAGAGAAATGCTAACGTTTACGCCGAACTCGTACTCGCCACGCTCGACGTTTTAAATGCCATCGTCAAACTTCTAGGCTTACGGACGAAAACTCGGACCGCAACTTTCGTAATAACGTCCAATTTTCCAGGAGTAGTTACCGCTAAACGAAAACTGGTCCAAAAAAATTTATTGCGAAAGATTGCGGACTATAATAAGACTACTATCAAATAATTAAATATCGAGTATTTTGGTCTGTAGGCACCGTCTCTCGATCAAGTTAGAGTTATAATTAAATTAATATTTAATAATTTATACTAAAGCCCACCTCTAGGTTTTACTCCATATTTAATTATTAAACAGTAGCCCTAATATTGCCCGACATAATCCGGCAATCGTTCGGCTTTATTGTAATAGGTGCTTACGTTTATAAAGAATTTTACGTTCTTACGGAAGTTTCACGTCGTACGAGATAGATTTTGGAAGGCGACGCACTACGAAGGACGCGGCCGAATCCGTAGGCAGTCGAAACTGGTAAATTTGGTGGAAATGTCACACCTGGTAAAGCGCGAGCCTTTCGCGCGTACTCCGTCTCAATTTATTCGAGCCCAAGATTTTAGCATTTACGACGTCTTTAAAACATTATCCAGGTTTATAAAATAGAACATTTATTTCCAGGTTATTCGACAAATTGTCTTATCGGACGATTTCGATAATTCCTTCAAATTGCCGTTTTCCGTTTCTTTCGCCTTTGCCACGTATAACTCTTAGAGTTCCTACGACGGAGCAAAATCGACATACGGCTGGTTTATAATAAAAATCTACGTTCGATAGTTTTTCTAATCGTAATATTTGTAGAGCGATGCTCGTCATTTAAAGTAATTTACGGGGTACGATACACGCTTTAAAACGTTTCTGTTGGACTGTATGTTAATTCCGAGGTGAAAAACTAGTACTTATTCGTTTCTCTTAATAAGAGCGGAGTACAAACTAGTTTTATGTTCGTTATCGTCGTATTTTTTTTAAAATCCGTTTATAAAATTTACCTCTGTATTTAAATCTATGTATATAAATGACCGCGTTCGTTTGTTTGTTCGCTATACACCGCTAGGCCGTTCGACCCACTGCTACGAAACTCGTAGTTTTATTTTTTTTTTATTATTTTTTTTTTTTAACTCTTTCCGCCCTGTGGGCACTAAGAGGGCCTCTTTTAGTAGGCCCATTATGGGTTCGGCCAGGCCCACAATGGTGCGACCGGGTGGTGAGGGACGGGGCCCGACATATCCGAACGGACCACCCCCCGAAAAATAATCCCCAGGAATTTTTCGGGGGGTGGTCCGTTCGGATATGTCGGGCCCCGTCCCTCACCACCCGGTCGCACCATTGTGGGCCTGGCCGAACCCATAATGGGCCTACTAAAAAACTCGTAGTTAAGTTCAAATACTTCTTAGATCGTGTCGTGCGTCCCACCTCGAAATATCGCTCGCCTTTCTATAAATCGATTCATTTTTATTTACGTACCATTTTCCGCGAAATCTATTGGTTAAATGTTAACTAAATATAATTCTTACAAAAAAAAACAAAAAAAAATGTAGTTTTAAAATCTTTATATTACAATGGCCCAATGACTGCGACCACCGTATAGCGCGAAATACACGCGCCATTACGCCATTACCGCGACAGATAGCGCGTGTACCATTTGCCCGCGTGGAGGATAGTAGGTTTTCGCGCCCGTTCGTCGTATTTTTCCCATTAGCGATAGACTCGCGTCTAACGCCGTTCGGGAAAAGATTTTTGTATCGAAATAACGCGACTCGCGGTACAAATCGGAAGTTCGTCCACAGTTAATCCGGTCCCGTCGTCTTACGATTTTCACGTCCGGTCTCGACTTTTATCCGGTCGTTTAACGTCGGTCGTCCGGTCCGGTCGTCCGACACGTCCGGTGGTTTAACGTCGTCAAGATTTCGGGAAGGACGGATAGATGACAACGGCGGGAATTTATAGGTCTACAATTTTTTCAAATATTAATAGTCGACCGGTATTAATTAGTAGCGATCGATCGTCCTGTCTTCCGGGAGGAGGTCGACGACTACTTTCGATCGAATTACTTCGACTCTCTTCCGAGTTTTTACGGGACCGGCGGTACGGTGGCATCGAAATTCGAAAATTTCGCGACGTAAGCTTACCGGCCGGCACAAAATATAATTTAAACGGTTTTCGAGGATGCCGAATTTAAATATTCGGTCCGTTATATATTTTCCGAAATTCGATCGATCGGCAGAGTCGGCCGTAAATAGTACGGTTTCTTAGAGTTAACGTTAGAAAAAGACGGGCTAGCGTAAGTTTTTAAGAAATCGTATTTTCGATCGGTTTCTACTCGACTAACGAAATTGTACAATGGCGATAAACGCGTCGACGGTAGGCCGAAATAACCAAACTATACGATTTTCGTTTTAACGCTGGCTATTTTATCGTATTCGATAACGAGACGTAAGGTTTCGTCGCAGCCAACGACTAATCTAACACATTTTAAAAATTCTTTATTCCTCTACCGTACACAATTTCGAGAATTTTTAAAATGCGATAAACTCTTACGTAATAGAACCTGGTAATATAATATAATAGAAAGGTTAGAAGCGCGAAATAACCCGAACGTTCGTTTTTACGTTTCTGCTCCGGCAACGCCGGGCTTACCCGCCGGTACTAAATACGTCGGAATCGCGCCGGTGAAGTTTCTAAGTATTAATCGAGATAAGAAGAGTAATAGAAAACGTGCCGCTACGCGACGAAAGTCGGCACCGGACCGGGAATGCGTAAACGTGGAATTCTCTCTTTTCGCTAGATTATTTGGTATTTGGCAAACCGAATGCGGAGGAAAGGAGTGGGAGAAGAACGTACTTCTTTACACGGTTATTCTTTTTAGTAGTTTGGCTGGAAATAGTTCCGAGTAAATTCTTCTTTATAAATGCAAATAATCTACTCGGAATTATTTCTATTCGAAATACATCTCGTGTCCGTATATTTATTAAATTTTCTTTCAAAATTGTAACTTACCGAGTAATTTCGTCGCCACTAACGATAGAATAACGTTTCGTATTATATTCCGTCGCGTATTAAGAAGTAATAATCTTAACGTAATCTATTCGGTCTAACGTAACGTTAAGAATGCCGGTACTTTATCGATTAATTAGATTTTAATTAAATATCTAACGCGTAAGTAAGGAAATGCGACGTTAACGTTAATTCTTTTCTCGTGTAGAACCGATTCCCTTATACAGAAAACGATTGGCGAGAAATTTTCTTCCCGCACGATTATTACCATCGCTCACAGACTACAGACAATTATGAATTCGGATAGAATAATGGTAACGTTTCGATCTCTGACGGTCTTTCGGTTTATTCGTATTAACGTGCGTATAAAGCTTGGACGACGAAGGAAGAAATAAAAAGAAATCTTTTAAACTTTTCAGGTTTTAAACCGAGGAAAAATTGTGGAATTCGATAATCCCGACCGACTACTAAAAAACAAAAATGGACTCTTCTACAAAATGGTGCGAACGGGAAGCGACGCCGCCGAGAAACGCGCGGAAAGCCCGAAGGAAGGACGAAAACTAGAAAATGATAAACGTGTAAACGGAGTGCCGAGTGACGATGGCGTAAATCGCCAATAGCCACAAAAACTCGGCCAAACTGGTTTATAAATAAATATTTATTCTCGTGACCGTCGAATATTAATTAGGAAGAACGCTTTTCCGTTTCGCCAACGCACCCCTTCCGTAAAAGCATTTTTATTTCTTCTTTTTACATTAATACGTCTTCGCGCGTCACCCTCTCCGAATCGGAGGTCCTAAGTGGACGAGTATCCGCTTAACAAAATACCGTATTCGCTGGCTTATAAGACCATCTCGCGTATAGGACGAGGTGTGACTTTAAAGTTCGAAATAAAGAAAATTAGATTTATTAATACGATTCTAATTTTATTGCCTTTAATCGCCAGTAAAATATCGAACGAACGTAAATGCGCGCGTTGTCCGGCGAAAAATACTGGCACTTTAAACTTGGAGGAGAAATCTTATAAAAGCGACGTACCTGGTAATTTGTTCTCGTCCTAAGGTAAATCTGGACGTGCGGAAACCTCCTTTGCCACTCGAATTCGCTCTCCGTCGACTACACTCGCGAGTTTCTCCGAATTCCGATTTCCAAACGATCGTCCGTTTCCGCCTGGGAATGTTTAAAACTTATATCCAAGCTCCGTTGTGATTTTGGAATTTCCTATCGCTATTCGTCTTTACTCCCGACAATACGCGACAACGATCGAAACGACCCGGATGAAAAATACTTATGTTTTTAAATACGAGAGGGTAGGCCTAAACGTCTGGTAAAAAATGCCAATACGCGATTGACAAAAATTATTTGCAAAATGCAAAGAATCTTTCGCTCGAGCGTATAGGACGACCTAAGAATTTAAAGCTGCGATAAATGAATAAAAACGTAAATACGGTATCTTCCCGACGTTTTACAATTTTCCAAAAAAATTTTGGAAAAGTCGTGTTCTAAGAACATTAATCGGAAAATTGCCAGATAACGGCCTAAATTATTGTCCTAAGACTTTTTTATTCGGTGGCAAACACGTCCCGCCCGCGGGAGGGACGAGCGAAAAAGAGAAACCGTACCGCCGGTACAACGCGCAGACCGGGGACGGAAAGTCCCGTTTGACCTTAAGGACGTTTTATTATTAGCGGCGGCAAACAATTTGATGTATTGTACATCTACGGAAGAAAACAAAAAACGGTACTCGTTTTATTCCGGGCCGCTCCGAAAGAGTGCCGGTCGCGGCGCGACTGTTCTTGTTTCGGGACGAAACGAATTTCCGTTATTTAATTGATATACGGTGCGCGGAAACGCGGCATTTCTGTAAAAGAGCTTACCGGCCACACTAGCGGCAGCGTGGGCAATTTCCGTTCGGTCTACCGCCTGTCGACGTAGGCCGAACGAACCCTTCCCGGCGTCCTCGGACCGGCAATTATCCCGCCAATTTCGTTTCGCTTCGCACGTCCGACCGACAGATTTCTACGTTTATCTACTACGTGCGCTACGACGTCAGAAAGGTCGCCGAGTGGTTTGCGCACGACGGCGGTCCGAAGTTAGAGCACCCGGCGAATAACCCGCCATAAATTATTAAGATGATTTGGCGGCGGTGACGTACGGACCGTCTGGCACTTAATTTTATACACTAATTCGAAACTAGCAATTAATTAATTTATAGAAATCTATCGGGAAGATCTGGAAATTTAACTTCTGTAAGTCCAGCTAGCGACACCGTCGAATAAAATTCGAATTTATTTTCTAAAAAGTGTACAATTATAAAAGAGAAAAGAACATTCAAAATTTAACCGAATACGGACGAACAGTACGAAAAACAGAAGAAAAAACAAACCACGAAAATACAAGAGGAATCACCGGAAGCCGTTCCTTCCTCTTTTTCTTCTGGCCCGGTTTCGTAGCTTTTAACGCAAAAACAGCCACGCGCGAAATCTTGGTTATTGCAAATAATTGTGGTGGAAAAAAGTAATATTCGGGTAAACCCATCGGGGTGGTCCGAAGTCGCGTCGACGACGGAGGCGTGGCCTTTCGCCTTTCGACTGGGCCCGTAAAAACAACAAACCCCGTCCTCCTCGCTAAGGTACGGTAAAAGCAATTATCGTTATATTATTCCGTATTTTATTTTTCGTTTAGTCCATTTAATACTGTTATTTGTCTTAAATTACATTTGCCCGTTAAGTAAATTAAATGGGAATGAGTGTCGTTTAGGGTCCGGGTAAGGAGTAATCGGCTTTGTATTGTTTCCGGGGGAAAGTGATTCGGCCTCCCGGAACGAATTAAATTAAAAATACCGCGCACCACCGTTTACTTATTCTCCGTTCTACTACAGTTGTGTTTAACAGTTCCTAAAGATTCGATAGGAGACGAAACTGAAGTGTCGGAGTATAATTAAGGTTTCGTTTTGTCTCGCCCGTTGCCACCACGCCGTTAATGAAATGAAAACAAAACAAAGTATTGTAAATTAAAGACCTATATTCCGTATCGGTGGAAAATTTTCGTAGTTTTACCCAGTGAATACTTCGAAACACATGTAAAATGTTATCTTATTCGTTTACGTGGACTAAATTAAATGTTTTCGGAATAGAAAACGAAGAGTTCTTTCGTTGTTTTAAACTGTCGGATTCCTTTTACTTTTAAAAACTATTTATTAAATTGGCCGGAAAGTATCTTTCGCGAAACCCACTGGTCGAATTTTCCCGCATGCCCTTATAAGCTAAGCGAAGCATATAATAAAGGGTGTCCGCCGTGAACCTGTTTTTACAACATTCGAAACTGTTGTAAAAAATCTACCGCTTAAGAAGGATGTAAAGTAATGCACATTTTATGATGACAAAGTCAAAAAGTTCTATTTAAATATCAGTGAACCTCTACACGAGCTCCTTTTGTTGCACGTAGAACATCGTGTCTATACTTCATTTTCTGCCAGGTTCTTTCGAGCGTCTCGGGCGTGACGGCAGCGACGGCATCTCGAAAGCGCACACGTAGATGTTGAAAGTCACGAATTTTTACACCGGTGTAAACCTCGTGCTTGACAAATCCCCAAAAGAAAAAATCTAAGGGCGTAATATCCGGCGATCGAGGAGGGAAAGAAGTGGCCTCCTCGATCGCCACTTCTTGACGATCCCTTCGTCGAGAAGTGTTGTTTCCGTAACTCGAGAGTGTTCGTCGAGAATGACTCCTTGCCAAACACGCGACGAAAGTTCCGTTGCATTTGAATCGCGGAATTTGTTTCGGCGTATCACCACACAACTTTTGAGAAGCCATTTTGCGTTTGACTACTGCCGCGCCACCTACAGTCGCTTTGGAAGGTTTTCGAAATTACCTATACAACTTCCACAGTTTCTCCGCCTAACGGAATGCACGACCTCTGATTACATCCTCGCACTTCGATATGGAAGTCGAAACAAATGTGTCAGGTTCGTGGTGGACACCCTGTAGTAAGTTTTCAAGACCGCCTCCGCGGGTTTGGAGCTCGTAGGCAGTCCGACGTATCGCCCTTTCCTTTTTCGTTACGAATCTTGAAAATCTGAACATTACAATGGAAAAGTTAATGGGGGAAATTTCATAACGTCTCTCCTGTATTAATTGAGTCCGCAACATCGGCATTCCTTTCCACTCACCCCACGTCTCGTTACGTTAACGAAATGGTGAAAAACTTGACAATCGCACCACGTATATTATCCTATTAGCGGGTAAACTCAGCATTCCCCGAGCAAAACACAAAAACAAACGTTAAGGTTAAGGTTATTTCGTGCCTTTCTATTATATCGTACTAGCAAGTAGGCCCGGCGTTGCTCGGGCAAAACTAACGATAGCGAAGATTAAGGTTATTCCGTTATAGTCAATCTTACCCGTTTTCACAGAATGCAGGTATTGGGTCCCCCTGTTTCCAGATTAATTAGAGAATTTTTAGATGGGTCTAAAAATACGTCCGATTTCCCGCAAAAACGAAAAAAAAACTGCATCTGCGTCTCGCACGTCGCTTTCTCTTAACAATTCCATTGTTGACGCTTCCGTTGTTACTTGACGCTTCCATTGTTATTTGACAGTTTCATTGTTGATGGAAATGTTAAGCCTGTCCCTCTCCCCCGTGGGGAGGAATTTCGAAAAATTCCTTCTCGTGACGTACCCTAACTGTGTACCAAATTTCAAATTTCAACTCCTAACCGTTTTGGCTCTGCGCTGATTACTATTATTATTATTATTATTATTATTATTATCAACTCGTCCCGATTTTATATATAGATTATTGTATTTGATTTATATTTATAAAGGTTCTATTACGTAAGAGTTTATCACGTCCAGTGACCTAAATAACACATTTTAAAAATTCTTTAAATTGTGTTATTTAGGTCACTGGACGTAGAGGAATAAAGAATTTTTAAAATGTATTAGATTGGTAACTCGGTGTGATAAACTCTTACGTAAGATAACCTTTCTTATTATATAAATTGAATACAACTACCATTAAAACAAAAACCATATAAAAAGTTGGTTATTTCAGTTTGTTAAGTTATGGCAAACACGACACTTGGGCGATGCCTTTTTAATGAAAACTGGCTCCTATTAAGGCGTTACAGACGTGGAGATAACCCGGAAAACTCCACGTGGCCAGCCCGTCCGAGCGAGGCGCGAACCCACGACCGAACTCCCAGTGTTCGGGGTACGAAGACCATTTGGCCACTGGTGGGTATGGTTATTTCGGACTACCAAAGTCACGTTTATCGCCATACTCGGACGGTACGAAATGGCGCAAATTCAATGGTCGAGTAGACAGCAATTGAAAATACATCTTAAATTTTTAAGATGTCGTATTTTTTTCTAAAGTTAACAGTAGAATATCAAACGGTAATCGATCAGCGAATCGAATTTTGGAAAAAACGGACCAAATATTTAAACTCGGCACCCTCGAAAACCACGTAACATATGTTTTGTGCTGGCCGGTAACTTTATATCGTGTAATTTTCGAGTTTCGATGCAACCATGCCGCTGGCCCGATAGAAATTCGGGACCGTTGCAGAAGGGGGTCGAAGTTAATTTGATCAAAAGTAGTCGTTGAACTCCTCCCGGAAGAGAGGACGCTCAGTCTACTTTTTTAAAACTCTTTTCTTTTCGCCCCGCGAACTAAGAGGCCCACTACGGGGTGGCCGGATGGTGAGGAACGGGGTTCGACATATATCCGGACGGACCATCCCCGTAAAAAACCCGCAGATTTTTTCGACCCATCTGGATTCGATCCCGGGTCTCCAGAGAGGTAGGCTGCCAACTTGACCGTTCGGCCATCTCGTCGTCAAGCTTAACGTTTGCTAATTAATACCGGTTTACTATTAATATTTGAAAAATGAGCCGTGCTAGACAAGTTGCGAAGGCTCCTCTTTTGATCGAAGTTGCTAACGTTAATGTTCGAAAGACTTCATGATTTGTTTAAATAAAAAACAATCTTGTAATACTGTGATAATACTTGCTTTTGTGTTATACTTACGCAAAAACACCTTATCTCACTGAGAATTGTTTATTAACCGTAACGATAGTTTTCAATCTTTAACCAACGTTTTTTATTCATTTTATTATTTTGTTCTTCGAAATTGTACAGTACATAAGCGGTTTCTTTCAACCTCCGTTGGTCCGTAAAACAAAGACAAGCGTAAATAACAAAATGAAGATTAAGGCATTTGTCGTCTGTGGACGAGCTTTTCCATCCCCTCTTTATAGAATGTCGTCGCCTGTGACTTTGGGTGGGCCTTGACGTTGTTTCGAAGATCGTCATTAGTCTCGAACCTCTGCCCTCCTAGTTACGTTTTCAGTTCAGGTAAGAGGTAGAAGTCTTCACACGCTAAAGGTGTGAAGACTTCTGCCTTTGCACCCAGCTTGGAACTTTTTAAACACCCAGCGTATAGACTCGATTTACTGCCGAGCGACTTCCATCTCTTTCCTGAAATCAAAACGTGGTTAGGGGAACAGAGGTTCGAGACTAACGACGATCTTTAAAACGACGTCAAGGCCCACCCAAAGTCACAGGCGACGACATTCTATAAAGAGGGGATGGAAAAGCTGGTCCACAGACGACAAATGCCTTAATCTTCATTTTGTTATTTACACTTGTCTTTGTTTTACGGACCAACGGAGGTTGAAAGAAACCGCTTACGTACAATTTCGAAGAACAAAATAATAAAATGAATAAAAAACGTTGGTTAAAGATTGAAAACGATCGTTACGGTTAATAAACAATTCTCAGTGAGATAAGGATTTTGCGTAGGTTAAGAAGCATCTAGCTGGATATTAATTATTTTATGTTATAATAAAGTGTTTATATTTTTGCAACAGATTGTATAAATTATGTTGGGAGTATGTTTTCGTAAATATCGAGTTTGTAGAAAAAGTATTGGAATGCGACTCGAAAAAATTGTAGACCTATAAATTTCGACTGTTGTCCGTCATTCCTTAATCTCGAGATAGGAGTTCGGTGCATAAAAATCGGAAGCAGATTTAGAAAGCTTTGGGGCAAAACGTGTGGGTTAACTGTATAGGAACGGATGTCACGTGACATCGATTTCATTTTCCCCTACCGAAGTTAAGTAGATGACCGGTACGACTCTATTGCCGAGAGGAAAAGCGTGACGTGCGGGGGCAAAACCAGCACTAAAAGAATTGAGAACATTGTGACGATAACAATACATAATTGCCGATTAGAATTAGTTTGGTTTGGTTTATTTGGTTACGGCAACGCCACAGGTGAGCAATCCACCGCGGGGATGCATCCCAGGAAGAAAACCCGAAAAACTCCACGCGGTCAACCCGGCTAGGCCAGGCGCGAACCCGCGACCGAACTACCGGTGTTCGGGAAACGGAATCGCTCGGCCACCGGTAGGCCAGCTCGGGCAACTGAATTCGAGACGCCGAAAACTTTCAAGAAAAGAAGCGAGGTGAGAAATACGTTTCGGATAACGGCGTAAATGTTTTAATTGTACGAGAGAGCCGAAAATGCCGCGCTGTGTTTCGTTTATTTATGTTAGATATATTTGAATATTGTAAACTGAGATTTCTCTTCAAAGAATTTCCTTTGAACAGAAGGTCGCTTACAGATTATTTTACGATAGTTTTATCCGTTCAAACTGTTCGAATGTTACAAGCGCGTTTATTGAAACACGCCAATTTTTTGAAAGTATTTGAATAAAACCGCGATAGTCTTTATAACCTTAACTGACTTTCGGGCGGTTATTATTAAATAAATCAGCTTTAACCGTTAATAAGCTTTATTTTCTTGTTTTAATATGAATCTTCAGAACGAAATTTCGGCTGCATAACTCCATATACGTGTTCCGGGGGATTTCTCCACTCGTTGGTAAGCGTGGGATGGGACTAGACAGAAAATTAGGCCGTTTGTAAAGCTACAACATACAGTCGAAAACATAAAAAAAAAAACTTTGTTAATTTTAGAACATTTATATTTATCGTATTAGACATAAAATGTATAAAAATGCAGATAAAGGCTGGCGATCGACGGGAAGGAGAAGGAAATCAGATAATAATCAATTCTGCTACGATATAAAATTTAATTAATAAGAAGTTAACGGATTAATTTCGTTTAATTACGGGAAATGTCTCTGTTTAAAAACAAAATATTCAAATTTGAATACCAAAAGCGAGACACATTAGCTGGAAATAAAATTGTGAGTGGCGCCATCTGTTACGACATTTTATTAAAAGATAAGTTTTATATTATTAATTAATTGTTATACCCACTCGACACACGAACCCTTCTACCTTCGATCGAGAGAATTATTGTAATACGTTGCGTAGGGAACTGTTCCTTTGCTACGATACTGCTATTAGTTATCGTTTGAGCTATAAAAATAAGTTTTATTCGATTCGAATGTTTTGTCGGCGAGTGAAGGCTCGATATCGACTGTAGGAAAGTTTACAGATCTCGATTACAATTTTGCACATCGAGAGTCTTTCCGTCGGAAGATAGGCCTAAATCGTCGGGGGTGATTTATTATTCGATAGATCAAAGCTCGACCGGCCGAAACTCTAAATACTTTTTGTTTTCTAGAAAATATTACACTTCTTTTCATTCATTTTATCGTTTTTACATTTCTTTTTAAAAGTAAACGTTAAATATTGGAGAATCGTACAATTGTCTTTACAAAACGAATATATTTTTGTATACTAGTGAGCTGGTATTTTAGTATTTTGAATCTTTTAATTTCGTGATATAACAACGATATATCCAACTATATAAACTCGTTGTCGAGTTAATTGTTTGATTTAATTGTTTAAATATTGACAATACTTTACCGAGATAAAATCTTCGTTTCAATCTGGAAAACTTTCGGCCAAAGAAGCGTTTAATAGAGTCGTTATCTACCGATCGACCTTCAGACGGCGCAGCGCCGAGTAATCGGACAGATTAGTCGCGTACGTGTACGACTGCAGAAAGGAACATGTCTTTGCAAGTGGCCAGGATCGTCTCTCTGCTCGTGTTGCTTGTAGGCACTTTTCTGTGCGGTATTCTCCCCTCTTTGGTGGTCAAAAAGATCGGATCTCGATCTCGGAACGTCGTGCAACTCTCTCGCAGAAGTTCTTGGGTGGTCGGGAAGAGCCACTACGTTACTTCTTTTCTGATGTGTGTCGGAGGTGGAATACTTTTTTCGGTTTGCTTTCTTCACTTGCTTCCCGAAGTGGACCAAACGTTCGAGGAATGGTGGCACCATAGCGAGAATGTTTCCAACGATTGGCGGATAGAGGAGCGACACCGTCGTCTAGACGCGCGGGAAGAAAAATTACACGTACACAAACACGAGTTTCCTCTGCCTCAGTTCGTAATCTGTAGTGGTTTCTTGTTTGTGTATATTTTCGAAGAGACAGTCAAACTGATCGTATCTACGATTAACTCGGGCAGAATTAAAGAATCGACTCCTATCTCTACGGCTAGGCCCGATACAACTCGAAGGGACGATAAAGATCTGCTTAGTTCCCAGCAACGCGTTCGATACTACGGAACTGTTGAAAATAACGATAATCGTTCGAACGACTGCCCGTACGAACACTCGTCCAACAACTCTTCCGTCAAAGCCTCGTACGACAGTCATATAATCGAATTGAAAAGAGGTTTATCGTTGGCGGGTTTACTCATTGTCACCGCTTTGTCTTTCCACTCTCTTTTCGAAGGATTCACCGTAGGCCTTCAGGTTACCGAACGAGAAACGTGGACCGTTCTTTTCGCCATATGTATGCACAAGTTCGTCATCGCATTAGTGATCGGGATCGAGGCGGTCGAAGACGGAACTAAGCTGAAAGTACTGTTACCCTACATGATCATTTTCTCCGCCATGTCTCCTTTGGGTATCGTCACGGCATCCCTAGCAGAAAAATCGTTGTTGATAAACGGCGCTCTGATATCGGGTGTTCTCAATGGTTTGGCAACGGGAACTCTGTTATACGTGACATTTTTCGAAATTATGCATAAAGAGAAAAACTCGAAACTTCCCGGCATGTTCCAGTTGTTGGGTTTGCTTACGGGTTTCGTGCTGATGATAGGCATCGACAGAGTGTCCGCAATAATCGGCGAATGATCCGTCGCTGGAGATGTCGCTTCAAAGATCTGAAAAATCTATATTTATATGAAAGTATTTATAGTTAAAATAACTTTTATCGGTTTAAAATGTTTAAATATCTCGCGAATTCTTAAAATAAATAATACTTTTCTTATTCTCGATAAGAGTCGTTGGCGTATCGTTATCGTCATTAAACACCGAGCTTATGTAACGTTGCAATAAATCGCTTTCCATTTCTAACTTGGGTTAATTACTTTCCTACTAACTAAACCTCATAAAACGGATAAATATCTTTCGCAAGGTATTATAATTGAAAATAGTATTGTGCAGATAACACTTTCATCGAGGGCAGAGCGTTATCTGCTTATCTGTTAAGATTTTTGTACGAACTTTGCAATTTAAAAAAGTTCGAAAACAAACTGACGGTGATTATTATCGTTTTGTGTTTGTTTATATTTCGCGACTAGATTACGGTGTCTATTAAAGGTATGAGGTAAGCATCGTACCCTTTAACAGCGTTTTACCAGATCTGAGTTCTTTATCGCTGACAGTATACGGCAAATCCTTAAATCCTTTGAATACTTCCTACTAACAACTTTACTAAAACTGGTTATCTGGCAGTTTCGAATTTGTGAAATGATTGCAACATTCTTTAACGTCGTTATAAGCGTACAGCTCCCGTACTGTAGAACATTTTAGTTCTGGGAAGTTTTCGTTATTGTTAGTGATTACGTAGCTCGGATTTATCTGTTTATATTTGTAAACAGCGTCTAAAAATGTAAATCTTTATCTACAGAATGAAATAATAATCCTTGACAGAAATGAGGTTAAGAGCCATTACGAACTTTAGACTTTAACGATTGATCGATGTAACTGATAACGTAACTTATGATTAATTACCGTAACATAAAATATTATAAACAATACCAAGAACTTAGGATCGTTTTTCTTATCTCGTAATTATTAATTAAATTTTCACCAATTTCTTGAAAATGGTACACGAAATTATTGTTATTTTTCATCGAAACCTGGTATCGATGGCTCTATTTCTAAAAGCGTCGAAACAAATAAACGTATTTATCGTTATTTATCATCCGTTCCGTGTTCTGTGTATATGTTAAAAGCAAAATGTTCCGTCACCGCCTCGTACAAATAACGTAAACTTCGAAATTAATTTGATTTACAATTTGTAAATGGTTTTTATGGAAATCAAAATGACTTTGCTTTTAGTTTCGGTTTCGGTTTCGGTCTTCGGTGTAAAGGCCGGACTTTTAACTACAGTCAAATCTCGGTTTTTCCGATGCGAACAGAATTTCGTGTTAGAACGCATTATTGCTTGTCTAAAACAGAAATCTGATTAAACAGAGAAATTCTTCGAACGGAGCGATTTTCTAAGTTATATTTTACTATAAACCAACGCGAAAGCTGTATTTCCAGAACGAAGTGGAATCGTGTCCGAGAAACGAATGTCTTTTCATTTTCAGCCACGCGGGCACTAAGAGGAACTTTGTAGCAATCCAATTACGAATCTAACCGGACCACAATGGGCCGACCGATGTTGAGGCCACTCCCAAAAAATTCCTGGAGGTTGTTTCTTTCGAGATAGAAATTCATACTATGTCGGCAAGTAATTACAGGCAGGAGGAGCGGCGAGTTGAATATTTGATCTCGGCTCTCGACATCCACAGACATACGCTTTGTCTGGACTCCCGCACACCTTGGTATCCGCATCGACGAAAATGCGGACATCCTGGCGAAAAGCAATCCTCCGAACTCAGTCGGCACTAATTTCGTAACCCCGAAAATCTCCTTACTATCATTAATTCCGATCACTATCGTAACGCGGAAGACACCCGGATCCACTATCCGAAACACACTAACCGACCTCGGCTCGACGACGTCCTCGTACTAGCATACCCACCATCTCCCATCGCTGTATCGACGTACTAAACAATCGTGCCGGGACTAACTCCTTACAAATCACTTCCTTTCCACCCGGAAAATCAAAAGTAATGATAATTGCGGTTACTTTCCCGGTCAGATCGGCACAATCACACACCGTCTGGATAATTGTACGAAACTTTACGTTGTCCGGAACAAAAATTTTTCGCGTTCATCCGATGAACAAATTATTACCGATTGCCTTAAACTTACTCTTCTTACTATTTGTCGGGAGGTCCCGATCGCATATTTCAAAGAATACAAAAAGTGTACCGACGCTCTCATCTAAGGGCATCTCCCGGACGCAAAGACTGCCCGAAAAAGAAGTTAATCTCGGTCTGCGAAAGAACGACCCTCTAAACCGAAATTTTCTGTTACTCCGAGAATTCCGAGGAGCTCGACATTCGAACAATTTAGCAAAAATAATAGTTAAACCTGTCATATGCGGAATGCAACAAATCGGACCAGAAATTTTCGTTTTATATAGGATCGTCCTTCTGTTAATATAGAAAAAGAGAAGAACATTTATTGATACGAGTGTTTTTCCTCCATTGTAAGAGTTTATGTATCGACGACGTGTCCAAAGACCAAAACTGTACGGTTTAGAGAAGAGAAACTTGCAAAAATGGGTGTTAATCGGCATTTAGAATTTCGTTGCTGTTACGCCGAAAACTTCCGCTTAACAACCGGTACCCGAACGTTTCCGATGTTTTCGGCCGATAGTAGTATTTTCAGTGGCGTAGCGTAGTGGGGGCGGCAGGGGCGGCCCGCCCCGGGCGGCAAAATTTCACAATAAATAATAATATCTTGTAAAAATACCTAAATAAGGGAGCGGCGAAATTTTCCTCCGCCCCGGGCGGCTGACACCCACGCTATGCCACTGAGTATTTTACGTAAAATATCGTTTCTTTCCGTTAAGGTAGATTTCGTTTGTAGAGAGTCCGTTTTAGACAGGTTTTACTGCGCTATATTGTTACCGTCAGAGGTTGGTATTAGCGCGAGGAAGAGAAAAATTAATATTATTTTAGCTTATCGGTATTTTTCTGTTGTAAATACAAAAGTCGAACTGACAAACTCACGAAATTAGACCCGACGGATAAGATATGATAATTTTTAATCCTCTTATTAGAATGGTTCGTCTTCTTATCACGTATGATTAATGAACAATAACGATTACGGTCATTTTTTTCTCTTACATTTCCTTGTTAAGAAACGATAAAACCGGGGTTTTTTACAAGATAATTTTTATTCCACGTGTTATGTATTATCTACAACAATGGAATTTGACTGTATTTTTTACATTTTAGTTGTTACAGTACGTACGGGATCGCACTAACGTACGGGCAAACTGGGCATTTGCCCGGGTCGGCGAATTTTCATAAATTCGTACAAAGTTTTCGGGAGTATTATTTTTTAAATATTGTTACATTTTTATTTATATTACACGGCGCGAGTTGAATATTGATTGACGGAGCCAGGTACGGTACTTGTACTTTGCATGGCATTTCCAGACAAATTTTTTTCCATTTTATGTAGGGGAATACGAGACGTCAAATGCGTCTTGCCCGGGCAGTATAAACGCTAGCTTCGATTCTGAGTACACATTATATATATAATTTAATAATTACGTCTGTATGTATAAATAAGGATGTTTGTTTGTTCGCCGTATACTCCTAGGCCGTTCGATCAATTGCTACCAAACTCGGCAGTTACCTTTACGTTTCTCTAACTTAGATAATATCGCCCATTCCACCACAAATTATCGATTAAATTTCTATATATCGATTAATTTCCGTCCACATTTGATTGCCGGTTTTATACGTAACGTCATCTATTGGAAAAATTTAACAAAATAATTAACGTGGAGTGTAGTAGTCTTTTGCCCACGTACATATTACTTTTCCCGTTAGCAATACAGTCGTGCCGGTTATGTATCTAACTTCGTTCGGGGGGGAAAATTGTGGTATTGAAATAACGGAAGCTGCTCATCCGTGACGTAAGAACGTGCTACCTGTCATCAATCACGCGCCAGGTGGATTACTCCGATTTCGAGCAACAGGGGCGCAGAAATCGATCGGAGGGACGCGTTACAGCACCGTAGATTGATAATACTAATCGCTCATTGCTTTTCTAATGCTTAGCATCGGCCGTTTTTATTTTAAAAGCGTAAATGTGCTTACAACTGATTATCAGAAATTATGATCGAATCTGTTATTTTCATACTTTTTTTTCTTTATTACGTTTTATTTACGTTTATTTCAATGTAATTAGAGACGATACAGCTTTAAAATAAACAGATCAGGTTCCATTTCTTAATAGACTATCTCTATTGACGTCGGTTTCTTTGTAATCGGAGAGGAAGAGATTGTGTGTCAATTTCCAGTGTTTATTGCTTTTGCGGTAATCTGAGAAGTCACTTGATAAACCGCCAAGTGTTTTATTACTGTTTAAATAACTGCTCCCCCACTTGTTATTCTTAGTAATTAGAGACGGGTAAGATTGTCTGTCAAGGTCGGTGAAAGTTTATTGCTTTAGCAACAGGGTGTCATATGAGCTGCCACCCACTCCCCGCTGTTAATGACAACAACGCGCTAAGAGTTTTATTATTTGTAAACAAAAACTCCTTTCTCTGTCAGAACTGGGTCAGATGTCAAGGTCACTGATTAACTGCATCGAACAGAACATTGTCCTTGATATTTAAGAATCCAGTTTTGTCAGAACTGTTTACTTTTAATACATTTCTTATAATTTATTTCTGCTTCGTTTATAAAATTGTTTTTATCATGTTTTAAATCGATTTGTTTTAAATTATACTTGTATAAAGTTTATGAATTAAAGTGTAAAAACAGCAATGAAAATGTCGTTATTTCAAGATATATTTATTGATTATACAGTTCAACTTTGCAAAAAATGTTTTTATATCTCTTCGTTATTATATATATAATATCGCCATTTTATAAAAGAGATGTTATTGAATCGTATATTCAATTGTTATATTGTATTATATTTATATTTATATTGTATTCGAATTGACCTTTTTACAAGTTGTAATTATTCGTGTATCAAATTATATTTCATTTATTTAATTCTATACTACTTGTAATTATGTAAAAACTATTTTTATATCGTTAAATTTAGTTTCCGTTTATGTTTTGTCACGTTTACGGTGTTTAATTATTATTTTAAGCTAATGCGACCGAACCTACGAATGGCGGCTTCTAGCCATCACATAGGATTTCTACGGGAAAGACATCATTGCAGGCATAAAGTTGCCTCTGTCAAGTTGTTTATCTGGGAAAGATGCCATTCAGGAATCATTTTCGACTTATTAAAACAAAATAAAAACACACTTTTTAAAATTTCTAATGAATATATATTTTAAAATAATCAAAAGCTATACTTTTTTCAGCGCATGATTTCGAAAGAAGACTTCTAATGAAGGAGTTAAACTATTGGAAACAATGTGACGATGTTTTCTAATAGAATGAAAAATATTTTACAAAGCATAATTGAGAGCGATACATCGCATTATCACCATCAACTACTTTCGGGTTCTGAATCGAGGAACACACGATTTGTAATGTTCACGAAGGTAATGAATCCTTCACTCTTACATTTCGGCCGATGAATATAGAACGTTGTCCTTTCTTGGAACTGATATAGTCTCCCGTTACCTGCATATAGAAACAAAATGAATTGGAGAGCAACGACAGGAAATAGGGACAAATCGGAACGGTTAATTCGGAGACCCACTCTTTAAGATTCCAATTTGTTTTTCTAAGTAGACAAGTTCAACTGAAAAGGTGACATTCCTCACTGTTTTCAACACCTACGTTTCTCTCCTCAACATTTTTTCCTTCTGAATTTGATTTCCTTTCCCCTTTTCGCAAACTCACCACTTTATTATTTACTGGTTAAGTTTTGCAAGTGCAGAGACAAAACAGGAAGTGTATTGGTTTGTAATTATCCAATAAAACATTGGAAAATTTCCTTGAACCCGATTTGTTAAGTGGTGTTAGCCACACCTTGTTCTACTTGCTTGATTGGGCATTCTTGTTGGTCACACCCTGCATAAAGCGTATTGGCCGTAAATCGTTACCGAACTATATCACAATCGCGAATCACATCACAAACATTTCTAAGCGACCAATCTGCCTGCAATGCACATTCATATCAAGTAACAGTTGTAAAAACTATGATAACGTTTAATTGTGCACCGTTTTCATGACTTGTTTGAAAAACACACAGATTAGAAATGGCTAATAACATTTATTAACAACTCGTTAACTTACAAAAACAGAAACACCGTTAACAACTCGTTAACTTACAAAAACACAGTTAACACCTCGTTAACTTACACAAACACAGTTAACACCTTGTTAACTTACACAAACACAGTTAACACCTTGTTAACTTACACAAACAGATGGAGGGGAGAGGGTCAGTACCTGGTCCATGAGCCAGCGTTCGCCACGACCTCATTCAGTCGTGAAGGCATACTTGCCACAACGTCATGGCAAAGTGTGCCTTCACGAAGCTTCTCCCAACGAGCTTTGACTACTTGCCAAAGTTCGTTGGGAGTCGTCACCTGAATCTGGTCGTGACGAAGCACTGACCACACGTTCTCAATAGGATTCAGGTCGGCCCCTCTCCCCGGCCATCCAATATCTCTGACGATGGTGTGTTCTTCCATCCAGTTTCTTGTCACTCTTGCTGTATGGATTGGAGATTTGTCCTGTACAAACCAAAACGGCTCGTCCCCATACAGCGCTGTTACTGTTGGCACTAAAACGTCTTCTAAAATTTCAACGTATTGGGTTGAGTCTAAATGGCCGTCCAACAACACGAGCTCTCCTGGGCCTGCACTAGACATCCATCCCCAAACGCCTGCAAACAGAAAAGTCCATATTCAGGGTGTAATGTATAACATGACAATTCCGGTTGAAAACAACAAAAATATGAACAAATTAAAGACCTGCAAGGCTCATGACATAAATACACAAATTAGAAAAACTCACCGACAGTGAAGCGACCGCTTCGTTGGGTGCGCCACACATACTGTGCATCGTATCTCGTGGAAGGTGGGCGACGCACCCAAACGGTCCCGGAGTTGTCTGATGAGAAAATTTTCTCATCTGAGAAAATGACACGTTCCCACTCATTTTCCGTCCAACTTTGGAACCGTTGGGCAAAACCCAAACGGTCCCTCTTGTTTGTGTCCGTTAATGTCTGTTTTTTTGCAGCTCGGCGTCCAAACAGACCTGCCTCTCGCAACCTATGAATAAAAGAAAAATATATATTATTCTGCTACCTACATTTTTGTATATGCAAGAACACGTTAATAAAGTTGTCTTTCTGGCGGTTCGTTATATCGATAGACACGTATTCGAAGGACGTATGAGTACTACAAATGTTACATACCGTCTCTTCACTGTATCTACGGACACATCAAGGTTTAGGTCTCTTCGTAAAGTGCTCGCTGTTGCGAAGGGGTTTTCTCTACTTGTTGACGCTAGTTGGTCATCTTGGTCTCCAGTTGTCAAGCGTGGTCTCCCGGATGACTTCCCGGGAGCCACGGAACCCGTGTCCCGCTGCCGCTTCACAATTCTGGACACTGTTCTCTCCGATATTTTTAACATGTCGCTAATCTCAGCGACTGTTTTGCCTTCATCTTTGTGGCGAATTACCAGTTGGCGAACGTCCGCACTCGTCGGTTTCGGCATGGCGAAATGGTTTCCGCAAGTCCCAAAAAGAGCGATAGCGAGATCCCTAGATAGAACCGATTCAACTTTTCCTGCCGAAAACTACTTCTTATATAGTAGCCGGCGTTCGAATTCTCCGCCAATCAGCTTCGCTGTCTTCATAAAGTCCGACCAACGGTCATTCTCCGACAGCCAATCGTCTGTCGATCGTCGATTCAAACCACAACGGCTTTCCCAACGGATCTTTTCTAACGGTTCTTCCGTAACGGTTATGACTTTTGAATTACAAAAGTTTCCGTTATGTTACAAACAGCGGGAATCGCTCACCTGGGCGATTCCATACACTACAGATGACTTCAGCACTGTACCAAAGGCTTTATATACTCTTGCTCCTCATGACAATTCAATTTAATTTCATGCTAAGAGGCATAAATAATATAGAGAACAATCTGTCATGAATTACTGGCTATGTCTCCTTATAATTGCTGCAGGTTTTGACCTCTAATCTATATATATACAGTGACCATATTTTTTGGGGAAAATAAAGGACATATCGAAGAAAATAAAAAAAAAAACCTTATAAAATTCATAAGTTTATAACATTTATTACGAAAATAGTAGCATACAACAATGCATACATTAAAATTTTAAACAATCTTAATTATTACACATACACACACTGTAAAAATTTAAATAACATTAATTTTGATACTTTTCAGTAGAATTAATTTTTTTAATAGCGTCTGTTTACGCTTTAAAAAGTCAAAATTCCATACAGTTCATTTGAAAGTTGTATTTGACAGAAATACATGCTTCTAATGTGCTTACTTTTAACTGGGTTTTTTCATTCGTCCACATATTATTCACCAATGAAAATATTCGTTCGACGGAGGCATTAGACCCAGGGAGACATAAAGAAAATTCTACGATTTTACAAATGTTTTTGAAAGCAATTTCTGTAAAATGTTCAAAAATCTCAACCCACCTTTGATGGCAGGGCTCGTTATTCTGTCGCCATTCGTCGATCTTTTTGTTTGTGACATATTTTTTTACACACGAAACTTCATCAAATAATTCACCGTCGAGTATATTTACGGACGAAGGATTCGAAATAAAAATATAGCTTTCCTCTACCTTCGCCCACAAAGGGATTTCGCGTAATGTGACCCATTCAAACACCTCTATTTCAATAAAACACGTGTCCCAATTATTTAGATATGCACGTTTGATAAAATGTGTACACAGCATCTTTGAATTTTTTGGCTTGTATAAGCTTTTTCTAACGCTAAAATCACTTTTCTAATAACAATAGGAAGAAACCCCTCATTTTTTTCTTTCAACTAACTTTAGCTTTAATTCCTTTAGAAGTATGGATGTTTCTCACATTGAAATTTCTTGTGATTCAACTGTCAATATATATTGGTGAAATATTGAGGGTTGGTTATGAATAAATAATAACCTCTGCTAATTCCTCTGCTAATGTTTCATTGAAAAAGTTTTTTCAAAATTGTGGGACATTTTTCCATATTCAAAAAGTATGATTTTAATGGATTAAATAGTTTTAAAATACAATCTAAAGCTGGTAAAAGAGTTAGCCAGAGTGTTTTGCTGTAATCAAGAAGCTTTTTATATTGAACCTCTGCATCATCACAAAATTCTTCGAAATCTTCTACTCGTATTGTGTGAATGTAGAAATGTGAACGAATTTTTCTATCACTTCAATATCTATCGGAAGACAATCTACAGCTGTGCTTATGCAATTGTTCAATATGTAGGCAACACAATTAACTCCTATCAATTTATGTTTACTTGATTGTTGCATTTTAAATAAAACACTATTCTTTCCTTTTCTCTGCGAACCACCAAAATTGCTGTTGGTATTGTCAGCACACAAAGCGAGTAATTTATTAGTAATTTCAAATTTTGACAGTGATTCCTTGATGCAATTTGTTAATATATCTGAAGTTTCTCCAGAAAGATTATTTATATTCAAAACTTTTACTCTGACACCGCAATTGGGTAAAAAATATCTGACTAGAATTGTGCACAATTCAGTATTACCATGATTCGAGCAATCCGAATAAATAGTTATATAATTTGTTTTGCTTAAGTCAGTTTTAATTGATTCAAAAGAATATGGTGCGAAAACATTACAAATGATTTCTTCCGTTTTCATTCTTGCACAAGAATAGTTTTCCTCAAAACATTTCTTAATTAATTTAGAAGAGCAGTCATTTGATCGAAATGAATAGTTATGTTGTATTGAGTGATAACACCAAGATGCCTCTTTTAGTGTTAAAGCCTTTAGGTTGTCGTCAGAATTTTTATTAACGAAAAATGAGTTTAACGATTTGTTTGTTGAAGCCCATATGTCCGCTTCTTTGTGTTTTGCTGTCTGAATATGCCGTGTAATTGCTGATCTGCCACTATTCGCAATATTAAAAGCTGGATAAACATTTGTTGCATTTGACGTCACTATCTGTTATTCCTTTTTTTAATAAATGAAAATTCTTCTTGTAATGTTTGATTAAAAATGCATTTTCTTTTGGGTGCCATGATAAATTATCTATAAAATATAAATTAAATAATACCTAAATACGAAAAATTTGAAATAATAGACTAAAAACTCACATGTAGTCCCTGTGTAACTAATTAACGTTGCGTGAAAGTGTAGTAACTGATGCGAGGTCCACGTGTGTACTGTCCAGAGAAAAAGAGTGTACTATAAAGATATAAAGAGAAGGGAAACTCAACGGTAAAAATGTCACATGCTCGAGCCCCCGAAGATTGCCGACAACTAGTGACGAATGCTCACCAACGTTCCAAGTGTATTATCCACCAACTAGAGAGTTGGAATACTATCACAAAAATTCCCATAAGAGTGTCCACCTCCTGGTACTTTCAAAGGGCCGTTCGGTTGGCGACACACTGCACTACCACGCTCTATGTAGCAATGCACGACACGATGACAACGCTGGTCGTGATGGAGTAGGCCTACACGAAACTAACTTGTTCAATATATTATTTTAAAAAAATTTTTTGAAACTTTGCGTCGACTTTACAAAATAAAGGACAAAACGCCTATTTTAGAAAATAAATAAAGTTAGAGGACAGAACAGTGAAATAAAGGACTGTCCTCTTAAATAAAGGACGTATGGTCACCGTATATAATCGGTAAAGGACGTAATCGAGACGAGTTTATAATAATAATAATAGTAATAGTAATAATAATAATCAGTGCAGAGCCCAAACGGTTAGGAGTTGAAATTTGGTACCCTGTGTACCAAATTTAAGCAATTGTGTTACACCAAAGTGTTAAGTAACAATGACAGTGTTAAGTAACAATGGAGAACAAGAGAATGCGAGGTGCAAGATTTGCGGGCGCTGGAGAAAAAAAAAAGAAAGAAAAAGAGTAATATGTTAGAACATATTCGATTTTCAAATTTACACAGATTAGTTCGGTTTTTCTCGATCTTTGTTCTTTAGAACATTCGATGAAAATCGAACGATATAATCAGAACACGTCGTGAAAATCGAACAATATTAGAACATTCGATTTTCAAATTCGACCTTTCTTCAGAAATACTTAGTTTGTGAACCCTTGAACTATGTGAGTTCAAGGGTTCATTTGCATGATGTGTTGCATTTATCAAAATACTAGCAGGTAGGCCCGGCGTTGCTCGGGCAAAAGTAACGATAGCGAAGATTAAGATTATTACGTTATAGTCACAAAAGAAAAAGAGTAATTTCATCAACAAACTAAGTATTACCGCAGTAGAACAAGGTGTGGCTTATACCTTTTAACAAATCATGTTCAAGGAAATTTTATAATGTTTTATTGGATAATAACAAACTAATATAAGTCGTGTTTTGTCTTTGAACTTGCAAAACTTAATCAGTAAGCAATAAAGTGGTGAGATTGCAAAAAGGGGAAGGGAAATCAAATTCAGTTGCAGTGTATCGCCAAGAGCGATACATTGCATCCGAATTACATGGCGATAATGCAATGTGTCGCGTTTAATTATGCCATGTAAAATATTTATATTTATTTTATTTCAAAACACCATCAGGTTGTTTCCAATAGTTTAACTCCTTCATTAGAAGTCTTCTTTCGAAATCATGCACTGAAAAAAGTATAGCTTTTGATTATTTTAAAATATATATTCATTAGAAAATTTAAAAAGTGTGTTTTTATTTTGTTTTCATAAGTCGAAAATGATTCCTGAATGGCATCTTTCCCAGATAAACAACTTGACAGAGGCAACTTTATGCCTGCAATGATGTCTTTCCCGTAGAAATCCTATGTGATGGCTAGAAGCCGCCATTCGTAGGTTCGGTCGCATTAGCTTAAAATAATAATTAAACACCGTAAACGTGACAAAACATAAACGGAAACTAAATTTAACGATATAAAAATAGTTTTTACATAATTACAAGTAGTATAGAATTAAATAAATAAAATATAATTTGATACACGAATAATTACAACTTGTAAAAAGGTCAATTCGAATACAATATAAATATAAATATAATACAATATAACAATTGAATATACGATTCAATAACATCTCTTTTATAAAATGGCGATATTATATATATAATAACGAAGAGATATGAAAACATTTTTTGCAAAGTTGAACTGTATAATCAATAAATATATCTTGAAATAACGACATTTTCATTGCTGTTTTTACACTTTAATTCATAAACTTTATACAAGTATAATTTAAAACAAATCGATTTAAAACATGATAAAAACAATTTTATAAACGAAGCAGAAATAAATTATAAGAAATGTATTAAAAGTAAACAGTTCTGACAAAACTGGATTCTTAAATATCAAGGACAATGTTCTGTTCGATGCAGTTAATCAGTGACCTTGACATCTGACCCAGTTCTGACAGAGAAAGGAGTTTTTGTTTACAAATAATAAAACTCTTAGCGCGTTGTTGTCATTAACAGCGGAGAGTGGGTGGCAGCTCATATGACACCCTGTTGCTAAAGCAATAAACTTTCACCGACCTTGACAGACAATCTTACCCGTCTCTAATTACTAAGAATAACAAGTGGGGGAGCAGTTATTTAAACAGTAATAAAACACTTGGCGGTTTATCAAGTGACTTCTCAGATTACCGCAAAAGCAATAAACACTGGAAATTGACACACAATCTCTTCCTCTCCGATTACAAAGAAACCGACGTCAATAGAGATAGTCTATTAAGAAATGGAACCTGATCTGTTTATTTTAAAGCTGTATCGTCTCTAATTACATTGAAATAAACGTAAATAAAACGTAATAAAGAAAAAAAAGTATGAAAATAACAGATTCGATCATAATTTCTGATAATCAGTTGTAAGCACATTTACGCTTTTAAAATAAAAACGGCCGATGCTAAGCATTAGAAAAGCAATGAGCGATTAGTATTATCAATCTACGGTGCTGTAACGCGTCCCTCCGATCGATTTCTGCGCCCCTGTTGCTCGAAATCGGAGTAATCCACCTGGCGCGTGATTGATGACAGGTAGCACGTTCTTACGTCACGGATGAGCAGCTTCCTGAGCTGCGCAATCGTCTCGCGCATGGTCAACCTTTTTGCTTGGAGCTGTACATATAATAATGATCTCTATATATTGTTAGCAATACAGTCGTGCCGGTTATGTATCTAACTTCGTTCGGGGGGGAAAATTGTGGTATTGAAATAACGTAATTGGCAGTACAGATCGGACGTACAGTACAAATTTATATCTAATTAATTATCCTGGTTCTCTTTCTCTTACGATTTCCATGTCTGGTCTCGACTTTTATGTATCTAACTTCGTTCTTGAAATTAAGGAAGAACAAAGTCAGACAAATGACAGTGAGAATTTATAGGTCTACAATTTTATCAAATTGGTATCGCCCGCATCTACACCGCGCTTTCAAACACGCGGGGCATTCGAATTTTCAACGCTGATCTCGACGTTCGTTAAAAATCGTTCCTTTTTTCAACGTCGAAGTGGCGCTGTCGTCGGCGCCGAGTCGACACACTCGGCACTGGACAGGTACGGTACGTTGACCGTTACTTTCCAACGAATTGTGGGTAATTGGTGCGACATTTGAAACTGGCGGCTAATTACGGAACGATTCCGTAGCCGTAGTTCTGATTTTTACCACGAGATGTCGCTACTTGGTGACGTCAAGACGCTAGAGACGAGCGGGTCAATTTACGGTCGGTCGCGACGTCACCGAATAACGTGACGGAACGCAATCGGTGCGAATACGCCACGGTTAAAAAGCGAATAAGGCGTGGTATTTTGTCATCATTTTGTTTTCTCATTTTCGAATTACAAGAATATAAGTGAAACAGAAGGCGCAGAGTAAATTTATACAAACAGAATTTGCTACTGTTCGTTTCCTAAACGGCGACCTTGTCTTTTGTCTAATATTCAATGTTTATATCGTAGCTTTAAAAGACGATTATTGTTGGTTATTTTTCAAAATATTTAAAATTATACAGTATATTATAAAAGTCATTCTACAGAATATGTAAACTTTTCTCCTTAAATTCTTTTAATCTCAAGATTTTCCTGCGAATTTTCAATCCCCTACTCGAAATTTTTGTTTTCTTTTGTATTATTTAATAAAATTATTTATTGCTTTCTAGAAATAATTTAAACGTTTTATATTAGAAAATTTGCACTATTTTATTTTATAATTAATGTTTATCTTTGAAACGTTCGGCAGAAGCAAACTCAATTTTCCCCGTAGGCATCCTTATTTAGTTTTAACGAGATTTTTAAAAAAAACCTAACCTTCGCCAATACCGAAGTTAAGTGTATCTTGTGTAATTTAAGGCTCGAGTGTGCTTTTACTTCGAGTTTCAAAATTATTTTCGTGTTATCAATTAACATTATTACCAATCCAAAAATGTTATTATTCTTTCATACTAATGCTATCGAAGAGGATAGAATCGGTAAAGTCTTTTGAAGCGGTAGTTTAAATCCAACAACAAATTATCATCGGTAAAATATTAGTGAACTTTTTGTAGCCTCATTTAACAGATCCGCAATGATTTATTTGAATGTTAGCTAAGAAAAAAACTATTCACGAGAAAGACGTTTTCTTTACGAAAAAGATTTATTGAAAATTATACATTTGCCACATTTTTATATCCACATTCTGTTATCGAATGTTTTTCTTTCGTAGGTACTGTACATTTCTGAATTGAGTGTATTCGTGATCCCGTGTGCCAGAGCCGCGCGAGTAGAATTTATAAATTCCACGATTTTTTAGACAGAACCACGCAGTTAACTTCGGTCGGTCGTCGACTTCTCTGTGGTTTTCCATTCGCAGAAATCTGTCAAATACAGTACATAATATTTTTATTTACTACTCAATGAGCCGTTAATATTCACCGAGACAATTATTTTAAGAAATATTAATTAAATACAGCATTTTAACATTTCGGAACAGAATTTGTTTACCCTTCGTATTTTTGAATTCCAGCTTCTCCAAATGTTCTCGTAATCGGAGGAAAGTAGAAAATCTTACGAAACGCCAAGTCTCGCGACAGAATATAGTCTTTTCCTCTACCAGAACTCGCTTACGTACTAATCTTACGCGCTTGTTAAGATTTCCTTTTGAGGAGAAGCGCTTATCGCAATAACAGCTTGTATTTTCTGATATATCATCCGATGCAATATTCTCCGTAACGATTTCTTAGCAACGTAGCGGGAATACTATAAAACCAATTATCGATAATAAAGTATGGTGTTAAAGCTAAAATATCGGCAAAAGAAAATTCCAAGCACACCGTACAGTACGAGGTATACGTCGCGACACTAGCTACATCTCGTGGTAAAACCCAGAACTACAGATACGAAATCGTTCTGTAATTAGTCGTCGGTCATTTAAATGGAATCCATCTTGCCGAGAATGGAATTATGGGAACTAAGCACTTCGTGCTCGAGTCGAAACGTCGTTGATGGCCTCAAATTGTTGGTTTCGACACAACACTGGCATCGAAAATTGGAATGTCCCGAAAATCTACGGATAACGGTACGGACGTCCACTTCCTTTGTTCGCCTAGGTAAAATCGATAAGACGCCACTAGCAACATTTTGATCGCGCGTCGCTCAATTTTTATAATATATTATATATAAGCGGGGAAACGAGTGATTATCTGTTTTCTAGGGTAGATTTTTGCTTTTCTTCGCAGCAGAGCCGTAACTAGGGTATGGCCGATGCGGCCCCCGTCGTAGGCGCCGATTTAATAAAGGCGCCGACGAGAAGGTTTCGGAATAATACGTATTCGAAATTAATAACACAAAAAAACTTTTATATTTATATAGTATTTATGATCCGTAATTTCTACGAACATATATTTCAAAAATAAACCGCCATTTTTATTGTTATCGAAATACATAAATTCTTTCTTTCTTTATCCTCGCCTTTTTCCACGTTTATACGGGGTCGGCGTTTCCTTCTCTAATGCGTTTCTTCCATTTTTCCCTATCGAGGGCTTCTTCTCTCTTCGGTCCCCCGCGGTTCGAGTCTTCTTTCTAACGCGTATTTGGTCTTCTTTTATTAATTAACGATAAAATCGTTAATAAAAAAAGGGGGAAAGCGGATATTTCAATTCGTTAACGATTATAACAAATTGAAATATACGAATATGATATTTTACCAACAATAGTTTACTTCCGAGAGCCTCTTTGCGGCAAATACGACCCCACGTATTTATCTATATTGTTACGACGGGTTCGGTGTTTACGTCGCACTATTAATGACCGAGACCAAAAGGCCAAGTATCGTATTTAAGTCCAAAAATCCCGAACTAATTTATTTCTTTACTAGCATCGAAACAAAATTATAAGTAATATAAAGAGAGCAAAATATTTTAGCATAATAATTGATAGTACTCCCGATATATCTGATAAAGAACAAGTATGCCAGATTATCAGATATGTCAAAATCGAAAATGAAATGGTAACCATCGAAGAGAGATTTGTCGATTTTGCACGATCAAAATGTAAAACGGGACGAGGACTCGCAATCGAAGTTTTGGATAAGTTAAAGAATGATGGTTTAGATTTTAAAAATATAAGAGGACGAGGATTCGATCACGGAGCGAACGTGGCCGGAATATATCGATATAATGGCACGCCAGCGCATATAGCGCGATTAAACGATCTTGCCAAATTTGTTCCTCGCGCCACGCATTCGCCGAATTTAATTGGAGGGCACGCAGTAAGCGCGACCGCGGAGACGGTTTCATTTTTTCGGAATAATCCAGAAATTGTTTATCTTTTTGCTTCTTCTACCCGAAGATGGGAAAAAATTACAACATTACTAAAGACAACACTTAAAGGACATAACGACACGAGACGGTGCTCTAAATCGCGTTCGGTAGATGGAAGTTGTACAGATTACTCCCCGTGAAATTTCGGGACTTCGATATATATCCGAACTCGGGGAGCCGAGACGAGTTCGACGGTACCCTGGTAGAATGCATCGTTAAAGGCGAGAAATCGTAAATACGACAACTTTCTTATTTTTCGTCTCCGGTCCAAAAGTAGGGTATGGTCGAACTCGTCTGGGTTCCTCGAGTTCAGATATATACTCAAAGTTCCGGAATTTTACGGGGAGTTCTATACAACAGCCGTATGTCATTTGAAATATCAAATTAACGAAGTTATAGAAGTCCTTAAAGAACTATCGGAACGTTCTTCGTTCGGAGACGGTGTCGCTACGGCTAGAATTATTATTGGACGTATCGAATCGTACAATTTTATTTTTATGTTAATTATGTGGGAAAATATTTTAGCCAAAATAAATGTTGTAAGTAAGCAGTTACGGAATAAATCGCGAGACATTTTTTGCTCTTCCGAATTATTAAATGGCGTAGCGTGCCGTGCATTTGACGATAGGAAAGCCGTGTTTTTGTAACGAGCCGACTTCCGGGGGAAACCAGTTTATCGCGCGTCGGTGACGGTCTAGGGTCCGTTCGTACGTAGGTGGTGGCCGTAGAGACAAAGACGACGAGTATCCGACGAAGGAACCTATTCCGAGTGGTATCGTTAAGCTAACGAATACGATAAAAACCAGTTTCTATCGGAACCGCGTGATTGGCGTTTAATCGACCGTGAAAATGCTATTCCGAGCCGTACGTTTCGTTTTCGGTGCCGATAGCCACGCGCGATAACTAAGTTTTCGTTATCGCTCACTCTGGTGTTGCCGTTAGGGACGTAACGAGACGGCCGGATGGCCGAGCGGTAAAGGTAGCAGCCTACCGCTCTGGGGGACCCGGGATCGAATCCGAACGGGTCGAATAATCCCCAGGAATTTTTCGGGGGGTGGTCCGTTCGGATATGTCGGGCCCCGTCCCTCACCACCCGGTCGCCCCATTGTGGGCCTGGCCGAACCCATAATGGGCCTACTAAAAGAGGCCCTCTTAGTGCCCACAGGGCGGAAAGAGTTAAAAAAAAAAAAAACAAAAAAAAAGGGACGTAACGAAAGTGAAAAGAACGCGGAGTCTTTTGTTCTACGAATGTTTTTATTTCGCGAGCAATCGGAGAGAGAGTTAATAAACTGTTTTTGTATCGCTTAAAAATAATTACCTTAACTGTTTATGAATATTGTACAAACGATGTAATTGCTTTCTTGTTAAAATTTAAAGCGAGTAGCTATAGCGCCAACCTTATTTCTGAAATAGGTTTCGTTCGCACATGTATAAATTAAAATGATAGTCATATATTTATATTCGAAGCTATCGGTTACTTTCCGCCGTCCTTCTGGATCTTTTTGCCAGCCGACTCCGCCGGAATTCGGACGGTCGGCTACTTCTTGCCGCAATTTCTGGCCGTCTTTTACGGTAAAGGAAGCGTCTAACTTCCCTGACATTAATTTAAGGTTGTCTTCCATAAAATTAAGGAGCGTCTCGAACTGGCGGCTTCGTTCTCCTTTCTTCGACATTTTAAAACAATCTATTTCGCTAGCGCCGATACGCGACGATGCTAAAACCGCGCGCTTCGCTTAGAAAATGGCGGGTTGCAGTCGCGTGACAAAAATACGATGTTAACTAAACTGTGATTGGTTAAAGCGTAACGGCTATCGATAGCGTGGGACCCGGGAGCATCTCGACCGACTACCCGTAGCGAAACCCACTTAACGCGGAGCGCGGAATAGCGATTTGTCTAAGGTTCGTTAACAGCCTTTCGCTAAGGGGACTTATCGAATGTCCGGTGTATCGATCTCGTCGAGTTATCGGAAGAGCTCGGAATGGGTCCCAAAAACCGCTTATTTTAACACGAAATAAACATACACTACGTACAAAATAGTTTGCTTTAGGACGATCGGCCGTTCGGACGTCCCGATCGTCGATGCGGTTCTTCGACGGTCGATCGAAGGTGGCCCCGGGAAAGTGGCGTCGACGAGTCCGTAAGGCACGGGGAGACTTCGTCCGTTGGAGTCGGGGACACGGTCTAAGTCCGAAGTGGCACGGGTTACGGGTTGGCGGAATAGACGAGAAACTGTTTTTTTTTTTTTTTTTTTTTTTTTGCGCGCGCGTTGACACGCGGCGTTTTGATTATTCGGAACGTTAACCGAGTGCCGGGTGTCCACGATTGTCGGAGATTATATCGATATCCGTTCTTTCTTTCGTCCATTTTGATCGGTCGATCACGCTTTCCGAGTGGTCGGTCTCTCGTTACTAAACGTAACGAGACTCTTACTCGGAGAGTGAGAAAAGTCAAAATCGAAGACGAATTCGATCTTCCATCGATCGTAGGACGACTTCCTTCCGCGATTTACGGTTTCTGCCTGGCAGTTTGATATAAACGATGGGTGTCCGACTCAGCGTCGTAACTAGTCTTTTATGCGCCCGGTGCGGGCTTCTGTAACTACGCCCCTAAACTATGATATAAAACTTGGTCCGGGTCATTTCTACGCCCCCCAGGGTCTACGCCCCGTGCCTGGGCACCGCTGGCTCCGCCCTAGTTACGGTACCGCTGGTCCGACTACAAACGACTTTTACCTATGTTTTTTAAACTAATAAATTTTTCTCTAAATTAACCGTTTTTTCGCGTCTTTCGTGACGGGTCAGATCCGTCCGGTACATGACATTTCCATAAAAGTTTTAAACAAATACCGGAAATGACGAAAATAGACAATTTACGTATTTTAGTTCTAAAATACAAATAATACATACGTAATACGAATCGATACGATACAAACGACGATAGAAAAAATTAAGTTTTTCTAACTCTATTCGGCGATTTTTTCCGCCCAGTCGTTAATTACTTTATCGTAAAAGTCGCGGGTCGTCGACTCCGTCGACGTATTTGAAAGGTCTTTTTCTATCGAAGCGACGCTAGCGGCGACGATTTTTCCTCCGACCGAGCGAGTGTTCCCGGCCGATGTACGAATTCGCTTCGTGGTCGAAAAACTGCGCTCGACGGACGCACCGGCAGACGGTACCGTAAAAACATAATGATATTAAATCGTATAACTCTTTTAGTACGTCTTTGTTCGGATCGTCACGAATTATAATACTTTCTATGTCTAACAGTTACTCGTCGATACAGTCCGGACGCGAATATAAATGTCGCCATTCGCTACGGAATTTACATAAATCGAAAACTTTTTCATAAAATTTACTTAATTTAAAGAATTAAAACACGCTCGGAAGAACTGTTTTACATAATATTTAAAATTATTAACATCTAAAAGTGAACAATTCTAAAGATTTTGTCTGAAAATTCGTCAATATAATTACAGTATAACAGTCAAACCTGTTTTTATGCGGTGGATAGGGACCGCGTAAAAAAGTCTCGCATAGAAAATAACTCAAAACCGTACGAAATAGAATTTATTGACAACAGATGTCGGCACTCGACTGCATCGTCTCGTCTATCGCCTATTTTACATATTTTTGTCCAGGTGGTGTTTTGTTGACTTAAAAAATAAATTATTTCATTTTTCGCATATTCGTGCAATAATATTACTATAATAAGTTCATTTATGCTATAATAAGTCAACGTGAGACGTGACAAATCGCACGAGACTAGTCGCCAACTATACCGCACAAAAAATCGCATAAAAAATCGCACAAAAAAACCGCATAAAAACAGGTTTGACTGTAATTTAAAAAAATTTTAATTAAATATAATTTTGCAAAAAAACGTACGTAAAAATAACATCTAATACTCTTTACTTTTTAAATCTTAAAGAATTCGCTTAGTCGGATAGCTCCCTGCCAGTGGCTAAGGCAGTGGTTCTCAAAGCGGATGCCGCAAGTACTCCACAAGGGTGCCGCGAAATTTTTAAATAATTAAATTAAAATTACTTAAAATAATGGAATTAAAGTATTAAATTAAATAAATAATTAAAACAATTATAAAAATTAAATATTGGTTTTTTTCTACTAATCTTGTTACGTCGCCACTCGTCTCGGTGACTCGGTAATTGGCGATACGTAAATACTAGAAAAAAAACGAACTAGTTACTAGTCGTCTGTTCTTCTGTTCCCGCAGCGAGTAGAACTGCAATATAAATGCGTCGAATGCAGTAATTGTTTTTATTATCGTTATACGTTCGGACAATAACGAAAAAGCATCGTATAAAAATATTTTTCTTCTTTACAACAAGAAAAAATAAATTATTAACGTGTAATTAAATTTTATAATAAAATATCGAAGTTAATTATGTCGTTCAATATCGTGAATAATTTTTTCATTAAAAAAGAAAACGTGACGATTCTAATGATCGAGAGGTGGCTACTGGTAGCAAAGCTAAGGAATCAATTAGCGTAGTAATTCATCAAAAATTGAGAGCTCGTTTTATCACCAGATACCTTTATAATAACTTTTGTTTCGAATGGTTTTGTGTTGTTTGGAGACAAACTTACTTACTTTAAAAAACTTTTATTTTTTCAAAGACTTTTCATCTTTCATATCTTTACTAACCGTAAAAAAGCAAAAAAATAAAATAAAATAATAATAGTAATAGGGGTGCCGTGAATTTTGTTTAGTAATTTCGGTGCGCCACCAGACAAAAAAGTTCGAGAAACACGGGGCTAAGGGATAGAATCGTTGGAAGCGTTATACGATATTTTGGTGCGTAGCATCCACCGGCTAAACCACGAGAGGTTGATTCTCCGTGAAGCGAATGCCCGTAATCTGGCTGCTTTACACCATTCGGTTATTCTGGCCGCGAAAACTGTCTCGGAAGCGCTTCCATTCCGCCACCGATATTCGAATACGCAATAGCCATCTTATCGTTTTTTTCACACGTAGTATAGAAATTTGTAATAAGATACGTAATGCGGTTATAATAAAATATTAATTTTAATTAATTCGAAGTACGTTAAAATATGAAAATTTATATTTTATAAAATACGAGGGAAGGTCGTTGGAAGGTGGATGCGGAGCTTCCGCCGCTTCCCACGACGGCACTCCACCGTTAAATGGACTAGTATCTTTTTTTTAACATTTTAGAAATAATCTGTACGATATGATATTTAAAAATTTGATATCTTCGCACCGTTTACAAATATTACGGGGAATGGTTAAGTGGAATCTCTGTCGGTCTTATCCCGACATCGGTATTGCATTAAGGCTAATGCCGACTCTACCCGTGACTGTCGCTTAAAGCGAGAGAAGTTTCGGTAAATTAAAAATCATTAAGAGCTATTTACGTTCTACAATGCCCCGAGACAGATCGAGTGTTAAGTTTATTATCTGTAGAAAATGATATTTTTAAAGAAACCGAATTTGAGGACGTTATAGATGAATTTGCGAACCCGAAGGCGAGAAAAGTTCGTCTCGTTTAGGTTTATTTTGTGATTGTTATTCGAAAGATATTAGCTAATACTGTATTGTCGACGTTCGTCGATCCGATACGTTAATTATAAACTTTTATTTTTTATGTTTATTACTAAGTAATTATTATTTTTGTTTTGTTACCAGTAACGTGTCAATAAAGGGTTAAATATTTATTTAATTTTGACGTCGAAAAGTGATATTAACTTCGTAACATCGTCGATAAGCGGCAGTATATATGTCGGAGTCATTTGTACGTGTAACAAAGCGAAATTCGTGGTAGTCAAAAAAAGGTTATTTATAAAGATATATTTTTAATTATTTACCGTATATATAGTTGAAAAGTATATTAAATGTCATTAGATAATTTTTTTAGATTAGATTTTATTTTTAATAACAAAAATTAAAAAGGCGCCATTTTTACTGTCGGCCGTAGGCGTCCAAAATCCCAGTTACGGCTCCGCTTCGCAGTAAATAAGGCGAATACATTACTACGATACGTACAGTACAGTACAATATTTCTTCCTAAAACTACAAATAATGTAAATTCATATTTTATTTTAGTTGAAGTCGAGAATAATGCCGACAAGTTTTGCGCCTGGTTGTAAGTCGGGATACACTGTATTAAGAGGTAATGGAAAATCCAAAAAAGAGCATTTTTTAAAGCCAAAGATTAGTCGAGTAAATCTATGGAATGGCGGTCGAGTACGGTATACGCTAGCAATTCCGACACTTAACAACAGTCGAGTATATGCCATCTTTATTTTAAGTTTTTGAAAACAACTAAGCACGCGATAGACGGTGACGTCGAGACCGCTGGTGGAAAGTAGGATTTAACACCCGATAGTATTCCCACTAAATTTCGTAACGCGCCTTACTCGCGTAAAAAGTTACCTACTAAAAAACTCGACCACCGAAACGAAAAATAGTAATTAGATCCGAATCGTTACGACACGAGTCGGTTAAATTACCACGTATCGATACAAAAGGTAAACTTTCCCCCGACATTTATAAAACGGAATTTATATAGTTGAATAATTTTGTTTATTTTTCGGTAACTCAATCGTCACACGGAAACACGGGCGAAACGCAATTATATTCTTGCGAGAACAGATTACAGAGCGGTTCGTCGACAGGAAATTCTACGACCCGTAACGAGTACGTTTATCGAGCGGCGTGTTACTCGAGATACAAAACACAGAAACGGAACGAAAAAAGTAATTGCTAATAACGCTCCTTTCTCTATTACCGTATTTTCCGGGGAAAGTTCGTTAAGTTACGGCGACGCGACACTCGGGCCATCTGCCCGGGGGAGGATGCCTTCCCGGAAGTCCTTTACGGGAAACCGGTCCCTATTTAGGTATTACTGACGCGGAGAAAACCCGGAAATCTCCACGTCCGAGCGAGGCGCGAACCCACGACCGAACTCCCGGAGTTCGGGCTACGAAGACCTCTCGGCCACCGGCGGGCCTCGGCGGAGAAGACTGCGAAATCGCAAGTTTCCGTACGGTAAAAGCCGGCCTGCCGATTTAAGCGAGGTTAAGTTTTTGCCATTTTTTATTCTTAATAATTTTTGTTCCGACATTTATCCTATCGATAGTAAATAAAACAGCAGAAAATAATTCGTAAAGACTCGTAGTTAGTAATTATTTTTGCTGTTGCGGAAAAAACTAACGATCGTTTATTAATAAAGCATCGACGGGAGAAAATGGGCTAAATACAATTAAAAGCCAGCTACCGGTAGATTTTACCACGTAGCGATCCGACAATGCTATCCGTATGTCGCGGGAATACGATAAAAGTGGGGATTTGGTCAAATCCCTAAGGGAGACGATAGATTTACCGAAGATGTTAAAATAAAGGTTCGATATTGACATTTCCCTAATTAAATGAACCGATTTGATCGAATCTCTAAACTGGTTTCGCGAAATGACAAAAAACGAATCGACAAAGTAAGAAGTACTTATACGAAAAGATAGAGATAACGCCGAGTTTATTTATTTTTATTCAAACACGTAGATTTGTGGCACCCGGAGTCGCGGAGAATGTTATTTTTTTTTAAAGACGCATCTATTTGTTTTGCATCGTGTCTTGGATTTTTCGCGGGAACATTTCTTAAACTCTCGACCTCCGAATAAAGATAATTTTCCAGCAATTTCTCGCAAACTTAGCTTTATCGGTGGGACGGTTTCGGTAAATGTGGTTGTAGCTATTTGAAGAGCGTTTCTAGGAAGCCAATCTTTTATAATGCCAGTCGAAGTACCAATTTAGTACAAACCATTTTTTTAAATCTAATATTATTCCCGGAATATTATTTCCGTCTAATGGACTCGTATCTACCTTAGGTACATCGACCAAAACTGTGAAATTCGCTAACGCGTTCTTAAATTTCTTCAATGAAAAACCTTCCATTTTTTCAACTGATATTTTTAGGTATTTTGCGGCACGTTCCCTCTGATCTATAATTTTCTTTTCTTTTTGGCGTAAGTAGCGTAAAATTTTCCATCCATATTCTTCTTCTTTTACACTATTTCCACATATTGCGTGTTTATTTTATCTTTTCGATAAAACAGTACAGGAATTTGATCGAATCGCTTATTTTATTAGGGAAATTACTCTATAGAATTGTCATTTTAACATCTTCGGTAAATTGATCATTTCCCTTAGGGATTTGACCAAATCCGCAGTTTTATCGTATCCCCGCGACATATATATCACGCCTTAAATATTCGTTTCGGTCGTTTTTCCACACGCCGTTTGGTCAAATGGTTTCGAAAAGTTTTAATTGGCATAAATTTGAGTTTTTGTTATTCCGAGTAACATTTTGAATAAAGTTCGTTCGTTTCCACGCAATTTTATCCCCACATCCGTAAAATTAAGCTGTAAAACTAAAGTAGCTCTATGGGAATTTCCCGTGAGCTATCGACCCGGAAATTTCGCCGGCATCCGATTTCTAACGAGAAAGCTTAAGTTTAAAATGTGAGCTCTCTAGACCCGGCACTTTTTCTCTACCACCGCGCGAACTGTCGACGAAGAAAAGAAGGCGATTTTTGCACTTTTTAATCGCTTATATTTCGGCAATCGGTTTATAGAAAATCTTGAAATTTTGCACGCTAGTTAAGAATACAACCCTCTTTCGAACGAGATACTCGCGATAACTTCGGGTGTTTGGGGAAGGAAAAAGCGACCCCCGAAGATCGGCAACTCCGCTTCCTGCGTACGTAGTCGGTGACTTTTTTACTAGGCGCGGAGTCGCGGCGGTAACTCTGGGTATGGGAACGTCGTCCGTGGCTAATACTACGACGATAAGAAATGAAAATTAACAAAAACAATTAAAGTTGTACAGAAAAGGAGGACGGTGGATAAGACGGTCGGCGACTCTATCCGGAGCGTAATTGCTCCGGTTTTCGGTTTGGTTGGGCCGAATACGACGACGGAAGGCAAAGAGGATAGGCGAAGAGACATCGCGTGGCGGAAGGACTTTCTACGGGAAGCCGGCCCTGTTTCTATATTAGACGCGTGAAGAAAATGCGGAAAACTCCGCCTGTCGCGTCAGGCCCATCCTAGTCTCGTGTAATGATTAATTAGCTTTCGTAACTCTCACCTGACCGTCTTGTTCGTACGCCAGGTTCCCTGTCGTATGTCCAATCAAGCAAAAAGTCCACTAAATCTGTCTTTAGATTTTATTCACACAAAACAAAAATCAACTATTTACATTAATTCGGTTACAAGAGCATTCCACTATGTTCCCGCGCCTTTTGGAACTTAACAACTTTTTTCTTGGTGTTGCCAACTCTCGACAAAAAACCAAAATTCCCGCCATCTAGTGGGATGAATGGGTCATCCTCCCACCCTTGATTTTGTCAGTCAAAATCAAAATTAAATTAAATTTAAATACAACAAACACATATAGTACTAATTGAATGAGTTCGAATCAGTCTACAAATCCAGCCGATTGGGAGCCTTTAAGGGTCTGCCCCTTTTTGAGACTCGAGAATTCTCAGATGAGGTGGTCACATCACTCCCTGTAGCGGCAGAGATCATTCGGGACCGATGATAGGTCCTCTCGCAATCGTTTTCAGTAGAGTCTACAGTCTTGCCACGAAATTCGTTTCGCATAACATACTTTTCATCCACCGAAGAGATTTCCAAGGGATACAGTCTCCTAACAGGACGGATGAGAAATCCAACCTGTGTTTTTATTTTGGCTACTCTTACCAATCCATCTTTACCTGGATAGATCTCGACAACTTTCGCCAGAGGCCAATCAAGTCGCTTTTGGTTGTCATGCCCAACCAAGACGATATCTCCCACAGCAATTACTTTAGCGCCCTTGGCTACCCCCTTCGGGTTTTGCAATTGCCCCAGGTACTCAATTCGAAATCTATTTCGTAAATCTTTTCTCAACTTGCATAAATAACGGAATCTCTTCCCAAGATTTACCTTTTCCAAGTGGTTTAAATCGGGAAGTCCAGTTTCCTTTATCCCTTGCAGAAACATATTAGGAGTCAACGGGATTAAATCTTCAGTATCTTCTGAGAGTGTAGTAAGTGGTCGAGAGTTCATCAAACCCTCTACCTCACAGATAATTGTGTAGAGCTCTTCGTATGTTAACGAGGCTCGTCCCAAAATTCTCCTCATAATCTGCTTTACACACCCTACCAACCTTTCCCACCAGCCACCCCACCAAGGCGAAGCTGGGGGAATGAACTTCCAGATAATGCTCTGAACAAGAATTTCATCTTTAATCTTCGTAAGTTCAGCCTCAGAGAAAATTTTGGCAGCACCGACAAAATTTGTACCGTTATCACTATAAATGACAGAAGGGCGTCCTCTTCTTGCCACAAATCGTCTGAATGTTTGCAGGAACGCCTTCGTTGAAAGAGACGTCAACAACTCGAGATGTACAGCCCTGTACACTGCACAAGTATACAGGACAATCCAACACTTCTGCTTATCCCTCAAGTACAGTGGACCAGCTAGATCAACGCCAGTAACCTCGAATGGCGCAGCATCTCTTATGCGATCCACAGGCAATGGCGGAGATTCAGGGTGGGCTGGAGACACAACAAATCTTCGACACCTAGAACATCGCAGTGTGATAAGCCGAATGTATTTTCTGCACCTCAGTATCCAGTATTTCTCGCGCAGATGATTCATTAAAATTTGAACACCAGCGTGGTTTAATTCTCTGTGTTTCCATTCTATCAATTTCTGTACAATATAGTGATTCCCAGGCAAGATAATGGGTAATCGGAAATCTTCACTATCTTTACTTCTGAATACGAGAGTTTTCACTCTCAAAAGACCTTCCTTGTCTATCACTGGGTGCAATTTTCGTAAACGGTTATCTATCCCCTTTGGAAATTCTTCTCTTTGAATCAGTTTCAGCAATACTAATTCAGCGTGCTTTATTTCCTTTACTGTGAGCCCCCCAGACATTCGAAGGGGTCGTCCTTTGAGATTTGAGGTAAACCGGTATATCCAAGCCGTTACTCGTAATATTTTCCAGTAAGTAGAATAATTCTCATAAAACTTTTCTGCTTTCTCTACATCCAGCGCAGAAATCACAGATTTTTTTCTTTCAGAGCTCACTATCTCCATGTCAGGCATTTCCTTCTGCCGAGGCCATTCTTCTACCGGTAAGCTTGTAAATTGAAGTGTCTCCCACCAGCGAGATTCGGCTAAAGTTCTTGCATTACAACCCCGAGATGGGAGATCTGCAGGGTTTAAGTATCCTGGAACGTGATTCCAGTCATCTGGACTACTTAAAGATCTAATTTCGTTTACTCTATTCATAACAAATGTAGCCCAGCATTCCTGATTCTTGATCCAATACAACGCATTCATGGAGTCAGTCCAATAAAGTGTTGATAATCGTTCAAGTGGGAAGTCCCCTTTAATAGTGTTCATCATTCTGACACCCAATAAACAGGCTAGAAGTTCAAGCCTTGAGATCGATACAGACCCTAAAGGTGCAACACGCGCACGAGCCTGTATCAACAGCCACTTTATGTTGCAGGTATCTGGCTGTCTGAGATAAATACAAGCGGCATAGGAGTACTGTGATGCATCACAAAATATATAAAATGAGAGTGGGACAGCTGTATTGTAGCTATTTACTATCCTTCTAGGAATTTTCACCTCCTTTAAAAATTTTAATTCTTTTATCCACTTTAGCAATCTTCTTTCTAAATCGTGCGGTAATGGGGTGTCCCAAGCTAACTTTCTTTTCCAACACTCTTGCATCAGAAGTTTTGGTATTAACGTCACTGGAGAAAGGAATCCAATTGGATCAAAAAGTTGACTCGCCAATGACAGAACCACTCTTTTTGTTAAAATTTCATCGTTAGGTACCCTAAGGTTTGCATCACAGTATAAAACGTCCTCTGAAATATTCCAATTCAATCCTAGCACACTGACTATTTCATCGGGCTGGATTTCCAAAGTTCCCAATGTCCTTTCATCGCCGTCGCAAACCGGTGACGTTTCTGTTTGTATACCATTGTATACCCAACCTCTTAAATCAAAGCATGCTAAACGCATGATTTCTCTAGACTGTCTCATAAAATTCACCAGCTCCTCTTTGGACTGACAACTCGTAACGCAGTTATCAACGTACATCGATTTCTTGAGTTTTAAAGCTGTTTCTTGCAGATGATCTGGAACATGGTTTAAGTGATAATTTAGAGTGGCTCCCAGGAGAAATGGACTCGAGTTTACTCCAAACACTACCCTGCGATGTCTGAAAACCTTTAATTTTCCAGGGTCGCCACCCTCCCACCACAAGAATCTGAGAAAGTTGCGATCCGCTTCACTTATTTCTATCTGCAAAAAAGCCTTTCGAATGTCAGCTATTACTCCGTATTCAAATAATCGAAATTTATTTAGAATACTGGGTATCAATTCAATGTAGTTAGGACCCTTTGCTAAACAATCGTTTAAAGAGACGTTGCCTCTTTCCTTAGCGGAGGCGTCGAAGACTGGACGAATCTTCGTCGTGGAATGCTCTTTGATGACCGCTCTGTGTGGAAGGTAATGGCAGTTAATCTCATTCGTTTTGACGTCTTTTATTTCTTCGATTATTTGTTCTTCAAGCCATTGCTTGAAGACTCCCTCGTAGGCATCGACCAGGTTCTTATTCTGTAGAGTTTTCACTGTAGATTTTAATCTTCGCTCGGCCAGAACCCTATTATCAGGCAGAGCTTGACAACCTTCTATCCAAGGCAAGGACACCATGTACCGACCATCGCTATCTCTCTTCAGCGTCTTTTCAAAATGTTCGATAGACGCTTGTTCCAGTTCCTTCTTTGATTGTTTTTCGGCAGGGTCCTTTATTCCAAGAATATCTAATTCCCAAAGATCAGGAATTCGCAAATCTCCAATTAACATCGAAGTGACAATCAAGTTTTCGGTTGGCTCGGAATGCTCCTTCGTGCGTCCTAAGATCGTCCAACCGAGTTTCGTTTCAATAGCAGTTAAACCTGATTTGAGTGTCCGGAGTCCTCCTGTCATTAGTTTGCCAGCGACATCCGCTCCTATGAGCAATTCAATGGGACCTTGACAATCGCTCAAGGATATCCCCATATTTGACAATTCATCCTGACACAGTTCCTGTGTAACTGGGGGCGTGGTCAGACAAATGGTCGATTGGTCCAAGACATCAAAATTACAACGATATTTATCGTCTACGCACGAGAGGTGTACCTTGTACACATCGTGTTCACAAATATCCGTACATGAACCTCCAAACAACGAATGTTTCAAATTTTCCTTTCTCATTGGTTGGTAACCGACTCTTTCTGCAGTGCTCTTCAAGATATAGGATCTCTGGGAGGCAGTATCAATAATTGCACGGATTTTGAGACACCTTTCCTCTCCCCTCAGAATCACAACCAAAGTCTGTAGCAAGACACGTGGAGTTGATGACACATTAGCCAATGCCTGCTCACATACTGGGGGGGCGCCGTCACCTTCACCAACAGAAGCATTGTTGGGAGATACCTTTCGGCTATTCCTACAGAGAAGAACGTGATGCGGTTTGCCACAAACTGTACAACTACACTTTGCTCTACATGAAGAAGATATGTGATTCAGTTTTAAGCATTTAAAACAAGCTCCTCGCTTTATAAGGATTTGTTTCCTTTGATCTAAAGTCAAATTTTCCGCCTTCCTGCACTCAGCGCTAGCATGGGATTTCTCACAGAATACACACTGCTGATCCCTGAATGGTTTCTCTTGAGCAGAAGTCAAAAGTTCCATACCAGTTGGAACAGTCTTGTTATAGGGAGAAGCAGCCTTAATTTTACTTTGTACTACCTTCTTGGTTTTGTTCTGAAAGCCAAACCCACTTGTGGCTAAGGAAATTTTCTCCTCGCTTTCAATTTCGTTACGCAAAAACTGCATCAGAGTTTCTAACTTGTTGAAATTCTCTCTTCCAGACTTGAGTAGCATCGAATTTAGGTGTCTTTCCCAAATTCTCAAGAGGTCGGTCGGTAAGCTAGATTCAACTAAAGGGTAGAGCATTGAAGCACACTTATCCGTAGTAACACCAAGCATTTTAAGGGATCGTAGTTGTGTCTCGATACGATCATAAAGTTTCACAATTGGCAATTTGTGCTCTTGCCCCAATGCATTATTCAGTACTAGACTCAGGAGCTCTCTCACGTAAACCTCGATGAGCACATCTTCTCTTCCGAAACGCGAATTTAAACACTCAATTGCTTGCGAGTAATGCTCGGCTGTCACGGGGAACGATTCAATTACTTCCCTGGCCCTTGAGCCCTTCAGAGTCGACTGAATGAGGTATTGAAATTTATCCAAATCCGAAATATTGGGATCTTCATGTATTTTCTTAAATAGTCCCCAAAAGGAAAGATAATTTTTCAAATTGCCATCAAATTTTTGCAATTCAATCTTTGGTAACTTAAAATTTCCCTTGGAATAGCCAGTTTCGCCTTCGCTTCGTGTTTCATCCAGCCCCGACGTATTCAAACGACGCTCTAGTCTTGTTTTCAAGTCTACGAATGTACCATTGTAATTCTCAATACCCTCAATTTCTTCATCCAACATCTGTTGAGAACACTTCTCATCCTTTTGTAACTTATCTAATATTTCTTTATCGATGGTTTCTATTTTAGAATATTTTTCCTGTAACTGGGCCAAAAATCCAGCACACGAATCGAAATCTTCAACCTTCGACGTCAGAAATTCCTGCACCCTATCGGCGAACTTTGTGAAAGCACCTCGGTAGGATCCACGTAATCTGATTGAGGGCTCCATGAAGTGAATCTTATTAATTAACCCAAAGAACAAAAGCAGACAAGATAGACATAGAGAAAACCTCGATGCAGAGATGTATTTCCACTAAATCCTCCAATCAGTACTCATTTTCCGCAGTTAAATAAATACTTCCAAACGTAAACAATGTTCGTACAACAATTGTAGAACGTTTATAAATAAAATCAGTTAGAACCTGACGTCCCTGTTCGGGCGCCATTATGTCGCGTCAGGCCCATCCTAGTCTCGTGTAATGATTAATTAGCTTTCGTAAATCTCACCTGACCGTCTTGTTCGTACGCCAGGTTCCCTGTCGTATGTCCAATCAAGCAAAAAGTCCACTAAATCTGTCTTTAGATTTTAATCACACAAAACAAAAATCAACTATTTACATTAATTCGGTTACAAGAGCATTCCACTATGTTCCCGCGCCTTTTGGAACTTAACAACTTTTTTCTTGGTGTTGCCAACTCTCGACAAAAACCAAAATTCCCGCCATCTAATGGGATGAATGGGTCACCGCCAGACCAGCCACGGGTAAGGCGCGAACCCGGTGGCGTAGCGTAGTAGGGGCGGCGGGGGCGGCCGGCCCCGGGCGGCGCTTTTAGGAGGCGGCAAAATTTCACAAGAAATAATAATTTCGTGTAAAAATACCTAAATAAGGGGGCGGCGAAATTTTCCCTCGCCCCGGGTGGCTGACACCCACGCTACGCCACTGCGCGAACCCGGAAATATTTACCCGTATCCGATAATGTTAGCCGGTGGACCCCGCCGAGCGAAAAAGAAACGCGGTAGAAAAACGGAGATTTTTTCGACCCGGAACTGTGGCACGGTACAAACAGATAGAACGAGGCCAAATCTTTTGGCCGTCGACGTTACGCCTTTGCGCTCGCGAGTATAAAATCCGATTACTTTAAACCGGTTTTTTTACCGAAACTCTTTAGGACGGAAATTGATTTTGTGCGTATACGTTTAATTTCACTTAAACGTTAATTTTACGCGGGAAGTACTCGAAAGTCGAGGAGTCGTTTCGTCGCATTTCCTGTAAGATTAAAAAATGAAAAGAGAAGACTCGGATTGTGGACGAAAGGTGGCGCCGAGAAGAGGCGCCATATTGAATACGGCGTTGTTTACGGTTGGCGGTATCGGATATTTGCCAGTGGACGAGTGAATTGTTTTTAGAAAAACAAATAACTTTTTTATTTAGTTTCTTTTATGTAAATTAGTCGCAACCACGGAAAATTCAAAAGCCCAAGACGAAATGGTGCCTAAATTGAGATTTCAGGAAGGTGAGTGCGAGTCCGTTTACTTCGTAAGGATGATAAAGCGGGTGAAGCGTTGGGAAGAACGCTTCTGGGCTTACGCTTTAAAACTCGCTTTTCGTCGACTTTGCAGCTCTGGCCCTAATCCTATTCCTTGACTGATTCAAAAGCATTAAATAAGGGAAAATAACGCATTTGGCCGAGTCCGGCTAACTACGAACGGTTCTCAAATGTTTACTTTTTAAAAGAATATTCTAAATGCGTAACGTCTGTCGACGAGATTCGCCCGTTCGTTAAGTTACGGCAACGCGACGCTTGGGTGATCCCTTTCGACGGGTCTTTCCGAGGGTAACTGGCCCCTATTCGGGCGTTACGGACGTGGAGAAAACCGGAACCCACCGCTCGACTCCCGCCGTTCGGGGAACGGAACCGCTCGGCCACCGGTGGGCCGATTCTTCTGCTGTCGGCTACCGTTCGGGCCCTATCGTTTGAGGTTCGCGGATCGATTCTGCCGTCTAATATTAAAAATGGGCAGAATTGGGGACGTCCCGGAAGTCGAGAAATCCGTTGCCCGTCGTCGGAGGCGAAACCGAGCGGAGAATTCGACGGTGCCCGTTACCGGGGGCGCTCCCGCTCCGAAGAGTCTGGGAGTTTCCGCTCTTCCGGGATTCCTCCGCTGCGGAAAATCCGTGCCTTCGGACGGTTTTTGCGGAGGCGGCCCCGGAACGGGGAGAGATGCGGGATTCGGATCGGCGGCCGCTGCCCCTCTCTTCCGTCTTTGCGGTTTCGCCTGCCCTTAACGTCGCCCGGGATTATTTTATTTTATTTTTTGTCTCGTTTTCCGATTTATATTGTATTTAATCTTGGTAAACCGTGATATTTTTTTATCTTACGTACGTCGAACGTCGTGTCTTCGTGCTCTCGCCTCGTTCTCTCTCCGTATTTTGCTACTCCCGTGCGTACTTCTGCTTTATTTTTATTGTCGTGCCGTCCTGTTAAACGAGCGTCCGCCGGGGTTCCCTTTCCTTTGCGGCGTTCCGGCCGCGGACTTAAGAGATTCGGTGCGCTGTTTTGCCGACGCGCGTGTTTGTTATTCCGTTTGCCGCCGCGAAATTTCTTTCGGTCGCGAAATGTCCGTCTTCGGTTCCGACGGGTCGGACGAAAAACGTGACTCGTCGCCGGGCTTCCGTAAAAACGTTACGATTTCGAAATGTTTTGTATTGTTTTCTCTCTGCGTTGTCGGTTTTAGACGGTTTGACCGTTGTCGAACGACGAGGTTTGTTAGTCGCGTTTTGCGCATTTATATATTTACGAAACTTTCCCGACGTTCTGCTAGTTGCGTACCCTTTACGTAATGTACTTTGGCCTCGGTGTGTTTTTTCCGTTACCCGACCAAAAATTACAAAATATCGCAAAATACTCGACCGACTTTGCATTTGTAAAAACAAATAAAACTTAACTTAAATTTTACTATTAATTTTTGAGTTGTTCGTACGCAATGCAAAAAAAGGAAACTAAGTATCGTGTGAACTGTCAAAAAGCAAATTATTTTTTCAAACTGTGAGTATATTGATTGATTGTGCGATAACCTGGATTAAATAACAAAAAGATACTTTTAAAAGAGGAAACGATACCGAGACGTAGCTGACGTGCGACCTCGGAGAGTTTTCCGTTTCGGGGAGTCGTCGCCCGTTCCTCCGACGGTCTAGTTGTGCCCGTGCTCTCCCGCTTCGCCGACCGATACTTTGCCCGCGGATACTCCTCGCCCGCCGTTTTGCATTCCGAGGACAGACTTTAGGGACGAGAACTTTCTTTAATCGATACGGTCGAAGAAACGATCGAGTCGACGTACGATTTTCCGGTCGACCGGCGTCAGACTCTTAGAACGTCTACGACGAGGTATTTATCGACTTGTGAACCTTTGTAAACTCTCTCTCTTTTGTGTTTAAGGTTACTAAAACCCCGACGACTCGCTATAGTTGCCAGAAATGTAAATCCTACGAACAAATAAATGAGTATTTTTTATTTAACTTGTATCCGAGTGCTTTTCTTCTGCCACGCTGTCTGTTGAACCTCCTTTGTCCCAAATGCGGTTGCCTATGCATACGACCGCTTGCACGATAAGCAATAAGTGGTTTCCGTGTTTTCCGGAAAAGACGCGGCGGCGTCGGTCCCGAAGTGGACGTTGCCGACGTGGCGTCGATCCGTCGGTCGAGCGATGCGGAAGCAATGGGGGATGCTTTGCGCGTTATCGCGATTGGGTTTAGATACCGACGAGCAATATGATCGGCCGGTCGAGGGAATATGCCTTATGGGAAGTCTTTTAATGAAATCTGGCACCTATTCCGGCATTATTAATGCGACAAAAACACACTTTGCTAACTAGCCTTTCGACTAAAGCACAAATTCTAGCCAACTTCCAGTATTTAGGAATCAAACCCAATTAGCCTGTGGGTCGGTATGTGTGTAGGATGGGGAAGACAAACCGGTGGATTCTACGTGAAAAATTTTTTGGAGCAGTCTTGACGGTGTTTGATCTCGGATTCTTCGCGGCAGCAGCTGAACACTACTGTTCGGTTATCTGGCTGCTTTCACTTTGTGAGAAAAACAAATAATATCTTTGAAGCTTTTCAGATCCAATTTCAATGTTACTAATGCAAGAATGCAAAGTGTAGAGACTGTAATAAAAAGCTTATTCTATCACTTCAAAGCACCAAACTTTACTTTATACCAAAAACAAACTCTCAAAAAAAGAGTTTGACTTTCATTTCAGATGCTATAATTTTTTACTTGTTGCAATGATACTTGTTTTACATCTGGGGTGTTTTAATTTGGATATCAATTTTCTTTTGACTAATTAATTTTTCATTGCCCTGCTATTGGTTGCAACTTATTTATAACTATTTATTATTGCTTCTATAACATAATATGGTCTTAATGGTTTGGTTTTATTTGTTTTATGGCAACGTGGGAGATCTGCCGAGGGAAGGAATGCTTCTCGGCAGACTTTTGTGGGAAAATGGTCCCTATTTAGGTGTTACTAACGTGAAGAAAACCCAGAAAACACCACTTGGCCAGCCCGTTGGCGAGGTGGGAACCCACGACCAACAAGCAATTATTTATTGTAGCATTATCACAATGCCAGGTCGCAACTTTTAATCACATTTTTAATTTAAAATATATGCTCTCCACTACTAATCCATTTTTTCATCCTGATCATAAATTTTAGTGCCACTGTTTATAGAGAAATTTTAAATTAAAATATTTGAATACCCAGTGGTACATTTCTTATAAAAGGAATTATAGCGTGGCATTTTAAAAAAGGGAAAGGTTGGAGTCAGAGTCACACATTTCAAATTTGCTGGACTCAGATTCGGACTATCATCTCCACCTCACTGCTTATATAAAGGCACTCTCCTTGACATTCATTGGGTCTTTCCCATTATATAATAGTTTATAGAGGCTTTGATTGCACATGTAGGCTATACATGTGCAATCTTGCCTATTTTCTTATATAATGCATGCATATCATGCTCAAAGTGAATTACAGTCATAGAAGGAATGATGTAAGGAGGTTCAACCTAACCTAACCCACACAGAAAGTAAGATGTTATTGTGAGATCTATATACAAGCAGGTCCAAAAAGGAGATATTTGCATCTTTCTCCTTCTCTTCATTAAAAGAAATAGAAAAATAGCCAATGGTGATTATTTAAACTCCAGTAACTCTTCATCTGAGCCTTCCCATGCAAGTAGAATATCATCAACATATATCAAATATAAAAGGGGATAACACATGGTAAGAGGGGATCTAAAAACTTTGAATTCTATGGCTTTCGTGACTAACTCCACCAAAATGGCTGATAGAGACAAGCCTTTAGCCACTCCCTGCTTTTGCAAGTAAATGTCACCATTAAAACAGGAATACCGTGTAGTTATTCTCAGTAATAGCAACAAGTTTTTTACCTTTCTCAGCACTGAAAGGGTTGAATCTTCCTTTGTTGACACAGATCCCAATTGTAGCAGGAAATCATTAGCCCTACATAAAAAGTCATCATTTCTGTACAGCACAAACTTCTTACCTTTGTATGAGATCAAAAGTCTTACATTCAAAGTGTTCAAGAACTGTGTAGCAACTTTTTTCCAGATGGAGGAGTAGTGTATGGACACTGCACTAGATAACTTTGCAAAGATATTATCCTCTCCAGCTGGGAGTGCAAGTTTTTCTGTTGGCAGTTTTTAATTCTTGCAATGGCAGGCAGAATTAATGTAGCTAGATCCTCCTTGAAATAGTGGCCAAAAACATTTGAATAATTTTTGCTGGAAATTTTGCATTGAGGTGTAATTCTTATCTGCATGTACAGTTCCAGTTTTCTGGTATAATTGGTGTTTATCCTTCTTTGGTTTTGGAATGAACATAGGACCATGCTGTGGCAAGCAATGCACTGTTTCTGGAACCACATCCTCTGAGTAATTGCAGTATGTAATACTGTCTGGAGATTTGCATCTGTCTCGTGCATTCCGTACCAATCGACGGAACTTGCTTTCCAACTTTGTTTTCGTTCGAAATATGCTGTTGTAGCTAATGGAATGAACTTTATCAAGTTGTTCATAAAGGATCTTTGTATCACAGATTTTAACAAAAGCTAAATGTGTAAGATGCAGGACAAGCAATTTGACGAAACATTGGCTGATGTTTGCGTTCTTTTTCTTGAATTGAAATGTTTTGTTAACTATGAATGATCCTGCCTGAAGACAACAGTTGTATACTGTTGAAAGTACTAGCAAAATAAATTATTTTTATGTAATGTTGACAGACAGTGGTATACATTATCTTTTTCTATTAATATACAGTGTGTATCGCTATATAAAACTTTATTACTAAGTTATCTGATCAAACCCGATAGTAACAGGATAACTTTTTACAAAATCCACATTTGTGTGCTATCGTGACGATGCACTTTGCTTCTATTGTCATATCAACTCTGTTAGTACAATGAGTGTAAGCTCTGCTGGTAAGTGCTCTAAACACAAATTTTATAACTGGGTCATTGGAGCATGACTTGAAATGGAGGGAGTTTAGATGTTCAAATGACATTTGTGCCAAAATGCCTCTATTACTCTACCAAAATCTCCAAAAGAAATGACAAAAGGGAAGATTTGTTCAGTTCTGATTACAAATATGTTAGGTTTGTTTTATCTTTTTGTGATGCAAGGGTCTTCTGAGTAAAGCAATCACAGTTAAGAACAACGAACAAATTGCTAATAAAGGAATTGCAAATAGATATGTGAAGGCCCGAATATAAGAATAACGAGATTCGATTAAAATTTTTTATTTGCCAACCGATTTTCGACAGTTAGGGTTAAATCAAACACAGAAACAAAAAAACGGAAAAACACCGACAAATTTTCTCGTAAAAATTAATCATAAACTATCGTTCCCACGGTAATACTTCCTTGTAGAAGATGAGTTAACTGTTGAAAAATAATTATATCATGTAATTCACCATTGGTCAAAAGGGACTTCCACCCTTGACGTACTTCACAAAATCTCGAACCCAAGATCCCGAAATAAAAGGAAAAACGAACGAAGATGACGAGAGAGAGAGAGAGAGAGGAGACAGAGTTTCGACAACTGTCAAGTGTGTGTGTGCCGTGGATTATCATCTCCCGCCGTTGAAGCCGTCCATTTCATCTATCTACAGTCCATTGACTCTTATTTTCAAGCGAACTCTCGTTCCTCGGACTTTGTGCAAATCTCAGGATCACAAATCTCCGGATCACTAAGGTATTTATCCTGCTCGCGATGTTTTGTAAACTCTCTCTCTCCGATCACTCGAGACGCGGTTTAATAATTCGATTCGATGATATAAATACTTCCAAATATGTTAATTGATGTATTCCCTATCAATCTCAAAATAAACGGGTATTTTTGTTTAATATTAGAAGAGTGTGCGTTTCTTCCTCCATTACCCTCATCATCGGCATCTTATGCTTCCGAAAAACGCGTATCTATCCGCGAGAAGTTTGATAGATTGGTGTCAGTTCCTGACGTAAACCGGATCTTACGATCCCAAATCCGTAACTAATCATTGACCGCTCGAGCCTTAATCATCCTTTCGACAACCGAGGTCGGACCTCAAGGTCTTGTGCCGTTAAGAGGTAGAGAAGATAGGAATCATCCTCCATCTCCTACCCTCGGTTAACCTCACACTGGTTGGTCAGAAGTGGGATCTGTTTCGATTCGTTCCGACATCTCACCCCCATACATCTTTTCCGGCGTTTCTAAGAATCGAGAATGGAGACAACTGGAGACGGTAATCCAGGAGGAAGCGCATTCTCCGGAATGTCGGGAATGATTCCCCTAACTCCCACATTTTCAGGAGACACATCAGGGTTGCGTATAAGGGACTTCTTTGACTCGCTAGATGAAATAGCAAAACTGACAGGATGGACAAAAGCGCAATGTCTCGGAGTTGCGAAGCTAAAACTGACAGGCATAGCAAGAGATTTCGCGTGGAAAGATGAGCGAATGCGAGCGATCGACACGTATGATGAGTTCAAACAGCAGATGACGCGGAGATTTGAAAAGGAGCCATATGCACTTAGACTGCAAAAATTCTATGCATGTATACAAAAACGCGATGAGGATGTACAAACATACGCGGTTCGGCTGCAAGGCCTAGTTTCAGAAACGATACTCGAACAGACAGGGGCCGACGCGCGGGAAACGGAAATAATCAAGCGATGTCAGGCTAAAGAACGAGACGAGAGACTACTCGTCCAATTTGTAAACGGTCTTAATGACAAAATAAAACGTACCGTAATGTCTAAAAATCCTGAAACATTTCAAAATGCAGTTAAAGCGGCCATTTGGGAAGAGACGGTGCTCCAATTAACAGAAACCCCTCGAGGAATAATTAGAACGATTAATAATCCGGAACACACAAATAGCAATCTAACCGCAACGATAGCGCATTTACAAAAACAATTGAATGAACTAAAATACAAGGAGGAAAATCGGCGGCGGAGAGGAATACAATCGGCGAATAGAGGGAGACAACATTACTCATCCCCATCAGAAGGACGCGGTTATGTTCGACCCAATTTTTATGGTGGAGGTACGCGAGGCGGAAGGCAACAAACCCGACGGGAAGACCACAATAGCTCAAGCGAACAAACAACCCAATTTCAGTCACGACAGACTCCATCTCAATCTCGACCCCTACCGCAAGGGAGAATTAACAAAATGAGCTGGCGAAGAAATGGCGGAAACTGCAGGAATGTTGGACAAGGTTCCTCATTCTCCTCCCGGACGAATTCACAAACTACAAACAGCAACGGTAGGCACAGAGAATGTAAACCTCGAGTAGGAGTAGGAATAGTGGCCAAAAACTTTGAACCTAGCTTATGTTGTTCAATCAATGACTACCCGGCTCGACTGGCCATAGATACAGGTTCCACGGTAACCCTTTTATCTCGATCCTTCGCTCAACGAGCGACTAAACACAAATTCGAACAGAGGGAAAGAAAGGTATTATTTCAAAGCGTCACAGGACACGGAATCAGAACATATGGAGCCATGGAGTTCCGCTTCTTAATAGGACCCTTGCATTTTTCGTACTTATGTTACGTGGTAGAAGATCAAATACCTTATCCGTTCGATGGCCTGTTGGGACGAGACATAATCAAAGCTCAAGGCCTCACTATAGATTTGGCACGGAAAAAAATATTATTTCGAGGAGGAGAGGAAATCGATTTCCGGAAGGCAGGAGTAGAAAGGATAACGCCAAACCGGAAACGCGAAAAACGAAATCGCAGAGGTAAACCAATCCAAGTTGTTTCTACATCACCCACACAAAATGAGAAAACAACACCTCTCGTTTCAACGAACCCCATCAAGGAGGGACTAATCCGACAAGTATTATTATTGACAGATTGTAATATTCCTCCCAGATCAGAGATTTTTGTCACAGCAAGGATCTCCGGAATAAAACGGAAGGGTGAAATAGGAATTATAGAAACAGAAATAAACAATCGAGAAGATGTAGTGGGAGTCGATTCTATAGTTAAAACGACAAGGGACGGTCGAGTCCCAATTCGAATAGCAAACTTATCTACTCAAACTAGGAAATTATCAAAAGGGGACTGCATTGGAACTTTCCATGAGGCAGTAGAAGAAACAGAACCTCCGAACGTCAACTCAATCACTAACGCCCAACCCTCTACCTCAATTCTAAACAAGCAAGAATTTGGACAGTTATTCGATTGGTCCAACATAGGAAAGGACAAAAAGAAACCTTTATTAGACTTATTGTATAAATATAAACATGTATTTGCCGTCAACGACTATGATTTGGGATACTGCCCGATCGTGGAACACGAAATACGCACCGGAGACGCTACACCCATATATCAGCCACCTTATCGAATCCCTTATGCTCAACGGGAACAAATGAATAAAATCATCGACGGACTTTTAGACCAAGGTATAATTGAACATTCGAAATCACCTTGGTCTGCTCCCGCTCTCCTGGTGAAAAAACGTGATCAAACATGGCGTCTCGTTGTAGACTATAGGAAATTAAATAAAATAACAAAGACAGATCCTTATCCCTTACCACTCGTGCAAGAAGCACTTAGCCTAATCGGGCAAGCGAAATACTTTTCTACCATGGATACCCTGTCTGGTTTCTGGCAGTTGGGGTTACGAGACAAGGAAAAATCCGCATTCTCAACACCGGACGGTCATTACCAATGGAATCGTATGGCAATGGGACTTTCCGGAGCCCCCGCGTCTTGGCAACGGGCTGCCGATTTTATACTACACGGTCTGAAAGGAAAAATTTGTCTGGTCTATATGGATGACATACTGACCTTCAGTCCAGACTTCCAAACTCACTTGATTCGTCTAGAACAGATTTTCCAAAGACTCGCAGATGCAGGACTAAAACTAAAACCAAAAAAATGTCACTTCCTTCAGCGACAGATAAAATTCCTCGGACACGACGTCTCGGAGGAAGGGATCAGACCAGATCCAGATAAAATCAAATGCGTTTTACAGTTTCCCCGGCCAACAAATGTACACGACATTAAGTCTTTCCTAGGATTAACGGGATATTATAGACGACATATCGATTCATACGCTAAAATAGCAAAACCACTGACTGATCTACTGAAGAAGGATACCAAGTTTCAATGGGGAGAAGAACAGGAACGTAGTTTCGAAAGGCTAAAGGAAATAGTCACTTCAGCTCCGCTTTTAAAATCTCCTGATTTTGCGACTCCATTTATACTTTCGACAGATGCTTCGAACGAAGCGATAGGAGCAGTTTTATCCCAGGAGGATGAAAAAGGAGAAAAACCTATAGCCTATATTAGTAGGATACTCCGAAAACCCGAAAAGAATTACAGCACAACTGAGAAAGAGTGCTTAGCTGTAGTTTGGGCTACAAAATACTTCAAACCATACCTATATGGGAGAAAGTTCACAATAATTACAGATCATCGACCATTGAGATGGTTAATTAGCAACAAGGACTCTTCAACAAACTCGCGAATAGCCCGATGGATCATTTTCTTACAAGAATTTAATTTCGATATTAAACATAAGGCAGGAAGTTGTCATAAAAACGCAGACGCGTTAAGCAGAATCCCTGTCCGACATATTTCTACAGTCAACGATGTTGACCCCATTTATTCAAAATCACAAATCGGGGAATTCCAAAGACGAGAGGAGAAATGGAAACTTATTATTCAACGTCTAGAAGACGGAGATGACGCAAAAGACATACAACGCTATTTCCTCGACGAAGAAGGAGTGTTATATCATGAATTTCCTTCCCCACAAGGAAGATTCGTAAATCAATTAGTCATCCCATCTATACTGATCCCTTACATTCTACGTATCCATCACGATACACCTATAGGAGGTCATTTAGGATCTCAGAAGATGCAACAAAAACTCCAGTCATTGTTTTACTGGCCTACTATGAAACAAGATATCAAAATTTATTGTCAAAGCTGTCAACGTTGCGCTATACAAAAAAGAAAGGACAAGCGACAAGAGGCGGAATTACAATTATTTCCTCCTTTAACACGATTATTTGAACGAACTGCTATGGATATCATAGGTCCTTTACCTATTACTACCAAAGGGAACAAATATATACTCGTCTTTATAGACCATTTTAGCCGTTATGCCGAAGCTATACCTTTAGCAGATACCCGAAGCCAGACTATAGCCAAGGCTTTCGTTACTCATATCGTCTTAAGACACTCAACTCCCGTTCAACTACTTACTGATCGAGCACCTAATTTGATATCTAAAATGTTTAAAGAGGTGTGCGAATTGTTACAAATCAAACGACTTCTCACTACAGCATATCACCCTGCATGCAATGGAGTAGTAGAAAGATTCAATAAAACCTTAATCGACATCCTCGCCCATTACGTCGCTAAGGATCAGCGAAACTGGGATGAATGGATCCCCTATGCCCTTTTTGCCTATAACACAACCATTCATGCATCTACCAACGACAGCCCTTTTTTTTTTATTATATGGGAGAGATCCAACCTATCCCTTTGACCTTGTAACCAGCCCCACTCGAACGAAATATGACGTCACCGTCAACTACGCATCAGAACTTAGATGCTGAATGGCTGAAGCTCATCAGGTAGCACAGAAACATGCCGAGCAAGCTGCTCAAGAAAGACAAATACACCATCGACAAACTCACAAAATACCCACATATCATGTAGGCGACCGAGTATTTCTCAACGAGGTTACCATACCTGTTGGATTAAAACGTAAATTAGCACCTAGGTGGTCAGGACCATTTCGAATTGTAAACTGAATTGAGTCCCGTCAATTTTATCATCGAAAATATAGATACAAAGAAACAAATTCAAGTGCACGCCAATCGTCTCAAACATGTTATCGCTCGACAAGAATTCGACCAGAAAGAACTTGTAAACCAACCTTCGATTACCACGACTATCCAACAACCTTCCCTTTCGGAAGAACCCCCTTCCACCATTGATCCATGGGACGAATTTATCTTTGCAGAAATGGCACAATCCCAACTCGAGTCTTCATCTGAATCCGAATCTGAGGAAGAACAAGAAACAGAGATTACACCCTCTATCGAGGAACAACTAACTACATCTTACGCCTTGAGGAGTCGAGGCCCAGTAGAGGATCGACCTTGGGTCCTCCCACTTCCTAAACGAAGTCGAATTCCTAAACGAAAGGCCAGCCCAATTAAAGAAGGGAATAATAGCCAACTTCCCAAAATCACAAAAAGGGGATCCCAAGTAAACGAAGAGGGAACTCAATAAATTTAACTTTACCCAATAACCTTGTTTAATTTTGAAAATTTTGCATAATAATAAACTATATTTTACCGCTTTAAATCGTAATTTCTTACAAACAAATATCACGCTAAGCGCGTCACTAAACATGTCAAAAACGTGTTATTAAAAAAAAGAGACATTAAATGTGTTAAATTAAATAAAGAAATTAAATAAAGAGTTATTAACTAAAGAGAAAAAGAGAGAGAGAGAGAGAGTAATTAACAACGAATTGTTAACAACGTAATCGCGACGTGTCAAAAACTTCCGACATAACGGGAAATAATACTGTAACGCGGTACAATATATATAAAGAGAGAGAGAGAGCCGGAACAACTTCGTTAACTCATCCGTTTCATAAAAATCCAGCTTGCTCGTCAGGAGTAAGCTTGATTTTTGAAAGTCCGCGGTGATGTGAAGGCCCGAATATAAGAATAACGAGATTCGATTAAAATTTTTTATTTGCCAACCGATTTTCGACAGTTAGGGTTAAATCAAACACAGAAACAAAAAAAACGGAAAAACACCGACAAATTTTCTCGTAAAAATTAATCATAAACTATCATTCCCACGGTAATACTTCCTTGTAGAAGATGAGTTAACTGTTGAAAAATAATTATATCATGTAATTCACCATTGGTCAAAAGGGACTTCCACCCTTGACGTACTTCACAAAATCTCGAACCCAAGATCCCGAAATAAAAGGAAAAACGAACGAAGATGACGAGAGAGAGAGAGAGAGAGAGGTAGACAGAGTTTCGACAACTGATAAGTGTGTGTCGTGGATTTTCATCTCCTGCTGTTGAAGCCGTCCATTTCATCTATCTACAGTCCATTGACTCTTATTTTCAAGCGAACTCTCGTTCCTCGGACTTTGTGCAAATCTCAGGATCACAAATCTCCGGATCACTAAGGTATTTATCCTGCTCGCGATGTTTTGTAAACTCTCTCTCTCTAATCTCTCGAGACGCAGTTTAATAATTCGATTCGATGATATAAATACTTCCTAATATGTTAATTGATGTATTCCCTATCAATCTCAAAATAAACGGGTATTTTTGTTTAATATTAGAAGAGTGTGCGTTTCTTCCTCCATTACCCTCATCATCGGCATCTTATGCTTCCGAAAAACGCGTATCTATCCGCGAGAAGTTTGATAGATTGGTGTCAGTTCCTGACGTAAACGGGATCTTACGATCCCAAATCCGTAACTAATCATTGACCGCTCGAGCCTTAATCATCCTTTCGACAACCGAGGTCGGACCTCAAGGTCTTGTGCCGTTAAGAGGTAGAGAAGATAGGAATCATCCTCCATCTCCTACCCTCGGTTAACCTCACAGATAAATTACACAAAGGTTAGCAGAATCCAAACTGATGAACAATCTTACTAATAAAATTCTTAAGAAGAGTATGGAAATAATGTAGGCTAGCTCTTAATTGTTAGAGTCTAAATGAGAATTATGTACAGGCAGAAAGCTTAAGATCTTTTAAGACACTTTATACATATACAGTCAAACCTGTTTTTATGCGGGGGATAGGGACCGCATTAAAAAAAACGCATTAAAAAAAATCTCACGAAACTTCACGAATGGCTGTAAATAATAGTTTTCGCAACACAATTTTAAAAATAATTTTTTTATGCGGTCAACAGGGACCGCATAAAAAAAAGTCTCACATAGAAAATAACTCAAAACCGTACGAAATAGAATTTATTGACAACAGATGTCAGCACTTGACTGCATCGTCTGGTCTATCGTCTGTTTTACATATTTTTGTCCAGGTGGTGTTTTGTTGACTTAAAAAGTAAATTATTTCATTTTTCGCATATTCATGCAATATTATTACTATAATAAGTGCATTTATGCTATAATAAGTTTATTTAGCTATAATAAGTCAACGTGAGACATGACGAATCGCACGAGACTAGTCGCCAACTAAAAACCGCATAAATTTAAAATTCGCATTAAAAAATCGCACAAATAAAAATCGCACATAAAAAGAGCGCATAAAAACAGGTTTGACTGTATATTTTAAATGACAGTAGCAAATGGCATATTTTTTTTTTATCCTGAAATAGTGTGAGAAACAAGTCACTTTGCATTATTATGACAGCAAATGACACCTACCAGTGGAGTTGATCCCAATGCTGTGCATCAGTGACTGTTTGATTTCTCAGGAGCAATTTGTGGAGGATAATGCCTTTTATATCTCACCATACGTACGACATTGTCTTGTGTAGATGAAGATCGGGCTTAGGATATAGTTTTTATCCGTTTCTGTGGGGTCGGCCACTCTTTTTGTATCTTCACGTCGACATATAGGCATTATATTTCGGCAATCCTTTTCCTTCGTTATCATAGGCCATTGCATACGATTATGAAGGAAAAGGATTGCTGCTAGTCTCAAACACGGTAATATTAACAAATTTGAGACACAGATGACAACATACTGATTTTTGTTGGCATTGGTGAGATGCTATGAAATGATATATTTTGAAATCAGCAATTACACGGAGGAAGAATGATGCAGCAGAGGTTAAGCGTCAACCTAATATTTTAGTTTGACTTTAAATAACCAAATTTCCATAACAGTGTACTTGTCATGCAAGTCTTGTTTTGATGTAAATTTTAGTTTCTAGATTAGATTTTTAATGACATTTTTGATTATACGCCGAATTTATTTTTTTAGTTCCTTGTTTACAATTTAATTATCCTGAAGATGATTAATAATAATGGAAAACATTAGAATTTCTTTAAATAAAATACTCCAATACAATAACTTGAGGACTACATTTGCATATTGTATTAAATAAATGACCACTTTTATGTCTTCATGTTACACAGCATAGTCTGGTGTACATAATAACAAATTTAGATATTATTTCAAACAACTTTCTAAGTATTTCTGTATCTAAATATTGATAAATATGTTGTTTTTACTAGGTGAAAAAGTCCTCTGTTTTCATGGACCTCTACTATACGAAGCAAAAGTAAGTTTGTTTTTACAACATGTTTGTTAAAAAAACCTCTTTAAATTTGATTTGAATTACTTTTCTTGGAATATAAAATCCTAGAAAGCTCAAACATGTTCAGGCTTTATACAAGGCTATTATCAGGAATTATTGATGACTCCTGATGTAGCTTGTGTATCCTAAAATTGCTCAAATTTTTTTCCTAATGTTTGTTTACTCCAAAAGCCTTTGAAGAAGAGCTCAACTCATGATGAGAAGAGCCTAAAAGTATTTCAGTCTTATAAGAAGTTTTTTCATTCCAAGAAGAGCGTTTTCAACACATCTACAATTTCTTTATTGTATTAAGTAGAATTAACTTTTTCATTTATCACATTATTTTATTCTGTTCTGTTGTCATTTCAGTGCATCAAAGCTCAAGTGAAAGAAAAACAAGTGAAATACTTCATTCACTACAGTGGATGGAATAAAAAGTAAATAATTAAAATGTAAAACAAATTTTAGTTTTGATATCTTTCTCTAGTAACAATTTTTTCTTCCTTCTTAGTTGGGACGAATGGGTTCCAGAAAGTCGAGTCTTAAAATATAATGAAATTAATCTTCAGAAACAAAAGGAATTAGAGAAAGCTCATTTGTAAGTATTTCCCTTTTTATGTTATGCCAATTTAATGAGTCTTCTCAAATTTATTACTCATTAAACCTTTATCTGATTTTCTACCACTTAATCAGATTTTGGTTTTCAAAATTTGTTTTTTTAAACTGAAAATGAAGCAACCTTATTTTTTGGAGTCTAAAAGCTTTTTAATAACACTTTTATATTCAAATTTACTTTGAAAGTGTTTTCATTTATGCTGTTTACTCCAAAGATTTTATAGAAGTTTTACTTGTTTTTTCTGTAATCAGCAAAAAGGCCTTACATTAAAAATTAACCTTAATATGTTATAAAATTTTCTGTTCAAAACTTGCATTACTTTAACATTGGATCTTTATTTTACTTGAATTAAAATGGTTGAGGACATCAGATGCAGTGTACTAAGTCACCAATTATCTCAACAAGAAAGGTAGGTGATGCAAAAAATACAATTCTTCTGCGTATTTGTTACCATTCTCCAATAACTTTCAAAACTCCACTTCCACCCAAATCATAAATTGACAAATAATAAACATCTTTGGCAAGAGAAAATTGCCAAATTTGTTACCAGATGTATAATCATATTATTTCTTTGCTTTTCTTTTAGTAAATGCAGGGTAAGTTAAATGAAAACAATAATCAGATTATAATTTCAATAACCTTATAGTACTGTTTTCCCCAAACTTATCACAACAACTTCTGTATGTTATAACTCTCTTTTTATTCTTTTTTAGGTACTTTTAACAAAATGCATTTTGGACTCATGTCGTCCCTCTTCAGTTGTTATACAGTTGTTACATAATAAACTGTATGAGACAGGTACAAATAAATTCCCAATTTTAACAATAAAATTAGAAGGTAAACAATAAAATAAATTTACATTTGGTGAACAAAGCAAAAGGTAAATACACATTCGGTCTTGAAGGATCTTCAAATACATTATTAAATTTACAAGATAGATACCATAAGATGACCATATGTTTAAAGTTTCAGTAATCTATGGGGAAGTTTTATGACTCTTACAGTTACTTAAAATAACCAACAACTTAAAATTTCCAGCAACGACGTATTTAATAAAATAATAATGTTTTCAACTATTTTTAATAGTCTTCTTCAGTTAAACAACTTTAAAACAAAAAGAATGTAAAATAGAACGCAAGCCGTACAACGGTTTAAAAAATTCGAAAATAATTTCAGCGTATAGTGCACGTGGTTTACATAGGAAAAATAAAGACAGAATAAATAAAAATGAAAGTAAAAAACAAAAAATAAATTAAAATAAAGTATCAAGAAAATGAATCGCCGTGGTAAAAAGATTTCTATGCGGAGGATAAACTTTCCGCATCTGTATGGTCAATGCATTCCTTGTCAATATGGGCCTTGTAAATTTCAAGTTTTTCAATATGTTTAAGTGCCTGTTTGTTGGTGGCGGTCCTAATTATGGATGCGTTGTCCCAATGAACATTAATATCTTGATGCTTGGCAAAGGCTGCAAGAACAGTATTGTCCAAGTTTTTAGTGATGGAATATTTATGCTCTTTAAGAGACATCGAATGCCAGGCTGCTCCTGACAAATATTTAGAATCACTACAGCAAAGAGTCAAAAAATTTTCTTCAACTCCTTTAGCTTGTTATTTACGTATGCATAACTCTTATCTTACAAGCACCAAGAACACCGAGAATTTTTGCCTTTGGCAAAACTCATAAGCCTAACTGCTTATTACACCCTGTTATTGAGAAATGCGGATCCCCTATTTTTGCACTTGAGAAACAACTTGTTAACTTTATCCGTCCAAGGATTCAAGATTATCCCTATGCTGTTAATAACTCTGTTCAGCTGGTGGATAAGCTCAGAAACATTAACCTCGAAGACAATGAATTTATGACCGTAATGGATTTTAAATCCTTATTTCCATCTATTAAATTACAGCCTTGTTTTTGCAAACTAAGAGACTTCCCTTTTCCAACATAAATAATGCAATGAGATATCACCAACACACATTAGAACTTGCACACCTAATATGTTACACTTCATTTTTTGTTTTTGATGGGAACACATATTTACAAGAAAGAGGGGGTACCAATGGGGAGCTCGATGTCCCCGTTATTATGTGAACTAGTATTACAACATTTGGAAAGTAATGTGCTGCCCGTCTTCAAAAACGACATTCTTTTATATGCAAATTACATTGATGTTGTTTTCATCCTTTGGAGGAATGTTAATAAAGCTCAATGTTTCCTTAGCAAAATTAATAACAACCCATATGGTTTGACTTTATCTAAGGAACAGGGAAGTGACATTAACATAAATTTTCTTGATCTGTCCATTACTTGTAAATATGGTGAAATTTCGACAGATATCAAAAGCCAAGCTTCCTACCCATTATTATACCGAAGAACTCCTTCGACCCTACGAATTTTAAACATGCAGCGTTTCGATTGTGGATCAAGCGGGCCTATACGCATTGTACGAGTATGTTTGATACACATAGAGAATTAAATTACATACATACAATAGCCATACAACAGGGATATCAAATAAGTGAAATTAATGCACTTATTGCTAAATTCTGTAATTAAACAAAAAGGCAGCCTACAACTACGAACCAGGGACGAAAAGTAGTTCTCAACTACAGTGGTGCCTCATATAACGTACTTAATCCGTTCCAGGTGCACGTCCGTTATACGAAACGCATTTTCCCATAGAAATACATGTTAAAACATCTAATTCGTTCCGCAGCATAAAATAACCGTACTGTATCATAAAAAAATGAACATGGGGTGCGTTATTTTATTCCTCCGCGTAACTCTGCGCGAGCGACATCCATTTAAAAATTCCTGCGGAACGCGTTCCTAAATTCCGGTGGGAGTGCGCGCCTTCGAACGGCAAAAAACGGCTGCTTGTAGCAGTAGTTTACGGTGGAAAGCAACATGGCGTCCTCCATGGCTCAGATAGTTTTGTTTCCGGGTCCATTATGTGGTTTTATGAATGAGAATTTAGAAATTGTGAAAGCGCGAGTTAGCGCACGCGGTGATGTAAGTGTCTTTACGAATTTTTTTCGAATGGTAGCCGGCGTTCTAATTTTTTTCGTGGCTATTTTGAATGCTCTTTCAACAAATAATCCATTTTATGGTTAAATTTTACAATTGGTACCCTTCTTTTGCCTTTAAAAGCTCATATTTTAGAATTATAGATTCCTCCATCACGATACTATCGATAGTGCGGGCGCTGCCATCTTTCTTTCTTTCACCGTCGTTTCTAAATGCCTACAAACAGCAGCGCACTCCCGTAGTAGCGGAGAAGCAGAGCGACCGCTATTAAAGAACGCACCCATGGAGCAGTCACCAATTATGCCGGAAAGTCCGTTGTTCGCAGCCAGTCCGTTGCTCGAGTCACGTAACGGCCAAACAGAAAGTCCGTTGTTCGCAGCGTCCGTTATTCGAGGCGTACGTTATACGAGGCACCACTGTATATTCCTTTCCTACGCACGATGATTAAAAAAATGGCCCACAAGAATAATTTAAGAATGATTTATCGATGTAATCGTACGACGTATAAAATTTTACGAAACGATAAGAAGAAAGAAAAAAAAAAACAATAGTACAGGGTGTATTTTAACACAGATCGCCATTTTAACACAGATCTGGTTTACGTTGGTGCTACTACGAGGCTTTTGAAACAGAGACTTAAAGAGCATAAATATTCCATCACTAAAAACTTGGACAGTACCGTTCTTGCAGCCATCGCTAAGCATTAAGATATTAATGTTCATTGGGACAAAGCATCCATAATTAGGACCGTCACCAACAGACAAGCACTTAAACATATTGAAAAACTTGAAATTTACAAGGCCCATATCGACAAGAGATGCATCGCCCATAGAGATGCGGAAACTTTATCCTCCGCACGGAAATCTTTTTACCACGGCGATTCATTTTCTTGATACTTTATTTTAATTTATTTTTTGTTTTTTACTTTCATTTTTATTTATTGTCTTTATTTTTCCTATGTAAACCATGTGCACTATACGTTGGAATTATTTTCGAATTTTTTAAACCGTTGTACGGCTTGCGTTCTATTTTACATTCTTTTTGTTTTAAAGTTGTTTAACTGAAGAAGACTATTAGAAATAGTGAAAACGTCGATTAGTGGAACCAATTGGGGACTGGGGTCCTTCCAGTTAATGATTTGTTCCAGTTTCCGACTTTGTACGAAAAAATACATTAACCTGTCCGATGTTCAAATTTTTCTCCGTTGCGTATCGCTTCCTGTTGAATTTTTCTCCGTTGCGTGTTGCTTCGTGTTGAATTTTCGTCGATTTTAAGCCTAACGAAAATTTTTATAATAATCATCGAGGCTATCGTATCGTTAAAAATTATTTCTGCATTTTGTACAAACAAAATAAATATATTAAAGAATGTAAAAAACATGAAAATTATACTTTAGAAGTAAATTTAGTATCAAAAACATTCGATTCAGCACGACACAGTCCGACTGAAAATCGTTCCACTTTCCGGCCATTCCACTTATCGACGCTCTACTGTATTAAAAATAGTCAGAAACATTATTATTTTATTAAATACATTGTTGCTGGAAAACGTGTTGGTTATTTTAAGTATTTATATTCCTGATTTTTGTATTTATTTATATTTATATTCCAGTAAATTGTTTGTTTTATGACTCTTACAGTGTACTTAAACATTATTGTAGGTTCCCCTGCTGGTTAAAAGTTGAAACAAGAGGGGTGTAACTGCATACCATCATTATTAATTTTTTTTTCTGAATTTAACTTTATTTCATAATGTTCAAAAATTTTCCTTTTGAATGTATTAGATTCCTTTTCAATCATTTTTAATGTAATTTTTGGATTTCACAGCCTTGACTATTACGGTGGTGAGCTACTGCTGAAGTATAATTATTATTTTTAATGGATGTGATGTGCTTTTTATATATATGTTATTTGACTCACAACTGCATAGAAATGTATAAACCATATTTTTTAGTATCCCAGATGTTATAATATCGTCATAAAACCCGAACAAATAAATAATATTAAAACACGTAAATCATAATGAACCGAAAATAGAGCAAAACATTTGGGATGGATGCCTTTTGCTTTGTTCACCAAATGTAAGTTTACTTTATTGTTTACCTTCTAATTTTATTGTTAAAATTGGGAATTTATTTGTACCTGTCTCATACAGTTTATTATGTAACAACTGTATAATAACTGAAGAGGGACAATATGAGTCTGAAATGCATTTTGTTAAAAGTACTTAAAAAAGAATAAAAAGAGAATTATAACATACAGTCATTGTGATAAGTTTGGGGAAAACAGCACTATAAGGTTGCTGAAATAACAAATCCGAGCAAGATGCTAAATGAAGAAAGAAAAAAAAGAAAACCAATAATGTTGTTATAAATTGCATATAATTAGGGAATGAACTGGAGAATAGGACAATACCATTGCACCTCTTTCTTCAGTTTTGTAATTATGACTGTTATTGGGCTGCAGTTTAAAAAAATTGCAACCTATAAATTCCCACTGTCATCCATCCATCTGTTCATCTTCCCTCAATCAAGAGATTGGAGTTAGATAGATGAAATCTGAGACCAAATGTGGAAACCTTGAAGTCCAGATTAACTATTTATGAACTTCCTATGCAAACAGGAAGTCACGTTATTTCAATTCAAAACTTTTTTGTGAAAGCAATTAATAAATGTCCAGCACAACTCTATTGTTAAAGGAAAAGTATGATGTACAGGAGCAAGCCACTGCTAATTTGAGGTGGAGAGCATATATTTTAAATTAAATAAATTAAAAATATGAATGAAAAATTGCCACTTGGCATTGTGGTGTTGTTTTGATAGAAGGAATGGCATCACACATTCTATAACATTATAATATTTGTTCTGATAGCAGGTTTTATATAATTCTGATAGCAGGTTTCAATTTATGTCACTATTCAGCTTCCATGAATGCAAACTTAATTACATTATATAATCAAATTTTTGTTGATGGATGCTATGTTGCTAGTCACTTAACAAGATGGTGCATGCCTTGATACAAATGGTCATCTTATAATCATTACATGGCATCTTGGTTCATTGTTGTGCTTTTGCATTCTGTTGCTAAGCATTGCCTGGACATGTGTGTATCTAACATAACATCATGTACTGATACTAGCTACATTTCAGATATACAACAAAACTATTGTCATCATTTGAATCCTCTCCATAAAAGATTATGACAAAGATTTTAGACCCCAATGAATAAAACTTTTTATCCCTAAGTTCGTATTTAAAAAAAATTTTAAAAATTAAAGTGTGTTAATTATTTCTTAATTTTCAAAATTTTTAAGTTTATTATTTTATTGTATATTTAAATTCTAATATCCATTTTGTTTAAGTGATTTCTAAGTTCGGAACACACTCGCTAACATGTTAACTGCAATCTGTAATATGATATTTTGCATTTTTCAGGCTAACCGTAATATGATATTTTCTGTTTTTTCAGGCCACAATGAGAAAATTTGATATTTAATATTTTATTATGATATAAATAGAAGGGTCATTATATAACAGTCAGTAGAGTGAAGATAAAAAACATATATCAATGATAACCGGCTGTCATATGGCCTGAAACCGGAGACTATAAGGCCACAGAATATTTAATATGAATTACTTTATATGTAACAAAAGAGAATAATTAAACTAGTTTTTGATATTTTTTCCATTTTTTTTAACTATTCACTATTAAAAAACATTATCGGACGAAGTGGTTCGACCGCCGACCGTCGAACCTCTTCGTGAGCCTCACGGGTGGTTCGACGGTCGGCAGTCAGGAAACAAACTTCATAGACATCCGCAAGAGGCCACCACTAGGATGTAAAACGTCTTACGAAGCCAGGATAATTTAACCTTGAGTGAAACTACATTGGTTATAGCAATGTTGGGCGACAGCTGGCAGTCGGACAGCTCTGTACGGCCCTAGTTGGTCGGACGGCTGGTGCGTCGGATGGCTCTCTGCGGTCCTAACTATTACAATGGCCAGTGTATCGGATGGGAGTTAATGTGTTAAAAAATAGAACAAAAATTACACATGTGAAAAACATTTAAATGAATTTAAATTATATGGATAAAAGAGATTAAAAAATAAAAGTAATAGTAATAAAGAATAAAACATGGATGCAAGTAAACATAAAATGATTAATTATTGATTTGTATATAGAATTCATTTGCAGCTACTTTTAAAGGCACTATAATCTATATGCAATACAGATTCTATTTGTCTCAAGTTGTAGTCTATATGACAGAAAAGTTGTTAAAAAAGGGTTAGCAGAGATATGGCATAACATAAAATGAGCAAGTTTACAATAAACTATATGAGACTAAGCCTTTGATAGAAAATTGGACATCTACAGAAATTTATGACATATTGGAAGTAATGTTTACCCATTTGATAATTGGACATACTTGACTGACTCAACAATACCTTTTGAAGGATGAAGAACCAGCCAGCATGCCATTATTGTAACTTTGGCAGATCACCAATGTGTTTGTTGCCTTATTTCATTAATCCAAAATGCATATTATGGCTGGCCAAATGTCAGTTCATGTGGGATGTTTTATGGTGCTTCACATCCAAATCAGGTCCAGTCATTTTAAAATTCCTGTAACAGATTGTATTTGCCACAAATCAGATGTATGCTTGTATGAGATGTATCACAACGCATTCAGCTTGCATTAGCATAAGACTTTATAATAGACAGATAAACGGCACTTGTATTTTGTTTGGCTCATATATTGGCCCCATGTTCACTATCTATCTATGTCAGAGATAGTGAACATGGAGAGTTTTTTTGAACCCTGATGTGGCCATGATTTTTACAATGTGATTTTATTATTTTATTAATTTCATAATCTTGTTAATTTGTTATTATTTGGTAGTTTTTGTTATTTGTTGTTAATTATATTTCCATTGTATTTAACCCGACGCTAATTGCAGTCGGATTTTAATGCCATTACTCGAGGGCGAGCTCCGCGCTCGCCCTACGTATTTTTATTTTCTTAATGATTTATGTTGAGAAATTTTACTTAGATGAGGAAGTTTTGTTATGAATATTTAAAATTTATTTTGTATACTAGTACTTTTTTATATATTAACAGGACTTATTATACTGGATATTATGGATGCAAATATTTAGTCTTACAGATCAGAAATAATGTTTTTTATTTATTACACCATTTTGTTATGAATAATACACATTTTAATGTTTACCTTGCTTTACTTCAGTTAGAGAAAACATTAAAAGTAATTTTGATATGGAAACAGAAAAATGATATTGAAATTATTGTTAAACTTAATTATAATTTCTATTCAAGTTCTGAATATGTGTTGTCTAGATTTTTAAAATGGCATAGTTTGCAGATTGTTATTACGTGATATCAGCAGATTAGTGCAGTAGGCTACATGTTACACTCTGTGTTCCTATTCTTCTTTTTTGGGCAATATGTACATATTTCTCTTGATACTGATGTTGCCTGCGAAGAATATGGTTTCTTTCTCAACACTTCCAGGATTTTCATACAAAGATCCTCACACTCAATGTCTGCAAGAAAGGAGCGTACATTTTCTTCTTCAGACTTCTCATCAAGCTATTTCAGAAACACTTCATCATGTTTTATGAGAGTTCATATATACAATATCACTTTGCAATTAGAATCATACCACTTTGAATGCAAAAAAGAGACATAGTATTACTTGTGGGTTAGCATCACACTAACTTGGCCAACGTGATCGAAACAAAGGTTGCACCGAAAGTATAGGCAACGACTATTATTTCAGTTCCGGTATCTTATCGAAAGGGATACTCGGATCGGAAGGTAGACGACAGTTTGGCCACAAAACTTCCAAGCCCAAGTTACAAGCAGTTTAAAATGAAAGGTGAGCACAGTGCTCAAATAGGTATGGAAAATATTTTAAACATCACTTTTGGAACATTCTCTTAAATCCTGGCATTATGTGAAATACATGGTCTCATAAAGCCTGGTTATTCCATTTTTGAATTTTAATATATTTGGTACCTGTCAGCATTCCATTTTAGAAAATTCTATTCGAGAATTATTGAAAGACCCGAGGAAGGCTTTTAAAGAAAGCCAAAAATATTTACTGTAAAAGTACTGAAAAGTATAATTACTTGGTTTTGAACTCAGTTCCAACTGTTACCTTCAAGTCGTTGAAGAGATTCAAAATCTGAAAAATGACGATGTTCGATTTAACTTCTTGCTTTAGTGTAGTACAGATACAAGGATTCAGAATAAATAGTAAGTTTTACCACTCTGTACCATCTTTATTCTTTTGTCTTTAGATATGTGATTTATTATTAACTTTTGTTATCTGTTTTAAAAACTACAGTTTAAATTACAGTAGGATTGTTATAAAAACAAAGTTTAGGTAAATTTTTTGAAAGTAAATAATTGTTCACTGTAAAAAAGCAAAATTATATCATGCCAGAATTAAGGTTAATTTTTATTAATGAAATTGCAAAATTTGTTCTGAAGATCTAAAGATATGCCACTAAATTGTGTTAAGAATTGTTATTACAAATTAATACAAGATGGCACCATAATCCCTATCTTTCAACCAAATTTTGTAATTTAATTAATTAAAACTATTATTTTATTTAATCCAAAAATGATTTTATTTTTATAAAAAAAATATTAAAAACTCATTTAAATATTAGAATAATTTTGAATCATTCAATTTTTTGGTTAATATAAATTAAATTTGTACATTGCACAAACTGTAGATTTATTTGGATGAACTCTGTTGTAATAACTAAATTTGTACATTCTCGTTTTTCTTTCTTGCAGAAAAACTAAGAAGACCAAAGTTGTTAAGCCAAAAAAAGAACCCGAGAAAGAACGGTCATCTACTCCTTCTCAAGAGAAGCCAAATAAACCAAAAAGTAATGTTTGAATTTTACTCTGATTTTAATGATATCTGTTATGATATTTTATTTAAAAACTTTTTTATATTTTTAACTATTATAAAATGGCTAAAAGCTTAATTTTGAGGGTAGGGATGGGTTTTATAAAAAATTGTAAATGCTAATTACAGGTAAAATTGTCATTAAGACTGACCTTACTTGACACAACCCACTTTATTACCCCAACCCCTTGATTTATACAACGTTGATGAAGAAGGAAGAGCAGGAGTATACAAGATTCCGTATGGAAACTTGGAACTAGACATTAAGAAAAATTACATTGGAGTCACTAATAGAAATTTGGGAGTCAGATTAAAAGAGCAAAAGTACAATGTCGGTAAAAGATCGAATGCCACAATACTATTGCAGACGGCACGAGTCGAGGGCTCGGTGGTCAAATGGGACGAAGCAAGTATTATTAAGCCCGTACATTCACCGACATTGGCAATTAGCACTGAAAAGATTGAAATCTATAAGAGCAATTGCATGATACACACATTAATGCTAGGGATGCTGAAGGGTTACCTCCAGCCTGGAAATATCTAATTAAAAAATTAGAGAGCTCTTAGTTTATGCCTTGATAATGTTTCCTTTTTTGCGTATCTTGCATTTTTTGAATTTCGTATCTGATACTATTATTATATAATGTTTTAATTTATTTATCCTATACATATATTGTTGGTTATATTAATTTTTATTTTATTTTATGTCATTATTTTTATACATGTATATGCATACTTTGTTAATTTATTTGTATTTAAATTTTTGTTCCATTTTGTTATATTCAAATTTGTTTAACCTGATAATGGCCAACAGATTTGGTTGAAAATGTTTGTTGCATTTTTTATTAAATTTTTCAGCAACTTAAGGTATGGTGTTTTCATTTATGTTTTGCTGAGTTAGTTTTACTTGAATGTCACTGTTTTAAATGTTATGGTTTTAATAGTGTACTTTTTATGTATATTGTTTGCCTCTTACTGCTATTACTACTTAATATATCATACCATCATATCTGCTGTAAGTTCACAATGTAACAGTGCAAATACTTTGTTAACTTGTATGCATTGTTTCCTAAACAGTTACGTCACAAAGAGTCGATAAGGGACTCGAAATCCAAAATGCATACTCTAGGAAATAAAAATGTAATTTTCTAAAGATTGTCCTGTTTCTAATTGATGGTGTAATAAGTCTAGCGGAAAAGAAAAGCCATCGTAGAGCTCGTAAAATTGAATACAAGACTAGACGAGAAGCATATAAAAAACACTCCTCGTAGATACAAATTGCTCGTCTTTCAAATTCAATCAAATATTCCGTAACAAAACTAACTCTGTCAAATGTCATTTGTTTGTATCAAAAGCTGATGATAACTGCTGAATTCATTAGTATATTTAATAAGTTATTTGACTTAATCGTATGAAGGACATTTTCTATTCAAATTAGATATATACCTAAAACAAAAGTTTATGTTTTATTATTAGTTTTTCCTCATACATATCATTATCTTATCAGTGCAACAGGGTGGAAGGTCGGGGGGTTCCGCATCAACCAGTCAGCAGGGTGAACAGGGAACGGCAGAAAATCTTCGGAAGAAGAGACGACTCGATCCGCACGTAGAGACCGTAAATATCCTTACAATTTGTCTATTAATATTAAAAGAAAATTTTTTTATAATCTGATATAATTTAATTATTTCTGAGGAGGAAGCATTTTTAACCAGAGTTGAAATTAAAGTACGGATGCCAGATGAATTGAAACCCTGGCTTGTTGACGACTGGGATTTAATTACTCGTCAGAAAAAGGTTAATTTTCAGATATAAAAAGACTTTTTAAGTTTGTTACTTTTTTATAATTTATTTTATTTCAAGTTTTTCTTTTTGTAATGTGTTATATTTAAAATATAGCTTGTTCAACTGCCTGCTCGAATAACTGTCGAGGAGATATTAAACGAATATATGAAGCACAAAACATCTGGAAGAGGAATATCGCCTAATAAGTAATATTTCTTTCGTTGTAAGTCAATTTTAAACTGCATTACATGTATTTATTAAGTTTTATTATAACTATTTTAGAGAAAGTGCATTGTTAGAAGTAACAAATGGAATTAAGGAATATTTTAATGTAATGCTAGGAAGCCAACTACTGTATAAATTTGAAAGACCACAATATGCAGAGGTAAGTCATAAATTAAAATGAGTCTAAAATTATTATTGTTAAATTATTATTAAAATTAAAGTGTAATTATTTAACAAATCTACATGGAATTAAAGAAAGAAATTTTGAAAACTTGAAACTGTGTTGCATTTATATTTTGTTTCTACATAAAGAAGTATTGAAATCTAAACCATATTTGTTTCTATTTATATTCATAATCTTATTTTATTAATACATTAATCTACACACCAATGTATAGATGAAACTGATGAAAGAATTGTATTTAACTCAAAAAGAACCAATAATCCAATTAAAATATTAAAAATTTATACATAAACGATGTTTTCAATCCAGGATAGAATATCTTTTATTTTTAACCAGTTGTTTGCGGGGTACTACCATTGGAGAAACTGGTTTTAGTTAAACTGTTGCTCTGTACTGCAGTTGGAGTAGTGTCAATTTTTCTTCATAATTAACTAGGTGGTGTTGATTTAAGCACTGATTGGCTTTTATCTACATAGACTAAGTCTGTTTCGACGGATAAGATATTTGTTACCACTATGTATTTTTAAATTTCCCGCAAAACTCCTCCTTTCCATGTTAAGTCTATGGGAAACCCTTCTTTTGTTTATTTGACAATAAAATCCTCATTAGCATGCCTGTTGAGCTCTAATTAATATATTACAGCTAAATGATTATTCTTTAATAAACAAGCATTGACTTGGGTTTGTGGGGTGGGAACTTTCTCGGAAAAAGTTATACTTTCTCTGAGCTACGTTGTCAGTACAAACGTAAACAAACAATTATAAATCATTATTCTTATCTGTTTTTAGCTTGAATTTAATAAATTTTTATGTATATTTATCCTATTTAACAAATAAGCATGTTTTTAAACCATCCAGCCATAAATCTTTCAAAATACCAGGTACATACATAATACATAAGAAATACATGTATAGTCGTTAATATAATAAAGTAATAATCGCTTATTATAGTCTACTATTAGCACAATAGTGTAAATAACATATAAATAGAATCGAATACACATCATCAATAATAAAAGTGTATTCACCTAGATTTAGAAAAGCCACCCCCTCCCCCCCCCGTGCCGATCGGTGTTATAATGTATAGACTGTATTATTTCTCTACGTCGATTTAGAAAGCTGCAGTTTTTTTTATTTGACAGAAAAAAGACATATCTAAGTAACATATGTAACAAATTAATGGAATATTTATAAGAAATGGATTTTTTAAAATATTTTAAAATCTTAAATTTTATTAATTTTTTTTAAACATACATAATGTTTTGAAGTTAACAGTCGTAAAGTGTAATATGTACGTTATAGAAAACCAAAAAGAGATCATATCTATGACAATTTTTAAGCAAGATATAGCAAATTGAAAAACCACTTTAAAAACCACAAAATGTCTATGCAACAGCGATTTTGTTTCAGGTTATTGAGACTAACAATCTGACAGGTTAAATTTTGTGTATTACATTTTATGTTCGATATTCCATTCTACAATTTAATGATAACCACTGAATGTAGTCAAAAATGTTTGTTTATGTATTAAATTTTAATAGTTTTATTGAATTATTGGTGTTTTATATATGTTGCAGAGATATGATAAATGTGGGGATTTGGTCAAATCCCTAAGGGAGATGATCGATTTACCGAAGATGTTAAAATAAAGGTTTGATATTGACATTTCCCTAATTAAATGAACTGATTTGATCAAATCTCTAAACTGGTTTCGTGAAATGACAAAAAACGAATCGACAAAGTAAAAAGTACTTATACGAAAAGATAGAGATAACGCCGAGTTTATTTATTTTTATTCAGACACGTAGATTTGTGGCACCCGGAGTCACAGAGAATGTTATTTTTTTAAAGGCGCATCTATTTGTTTTGCATTATATCTTGGATTTTTCGCAGGAACATTTCTTAAACTCTCGACCTCCGAATAAAGATAATTTTCCAGCAATTTCTCGCAAACTTAGCTTTATCGGTGGGACGGTTTCGGTAAATGTGATTGTAGCTATTTGAAGAGCGTTTCTAGGAAGCCAATCTTTTATAATGCCAGTTGAAGTACCAATTTAGTATAAACCATTTTTTTAAATCTAATATTATTCCCGGAATATTATTTCCATCTAATGGACTCGTATCTACCTTAGGTACATCGACGAAAACTGTGAAATTCGCTAACGCGTTCTTAAATTTCTTCAATGAAAAAAACCTTTCATTTTTTCAGCTGATATTTTTAGGTATTTTGCGGCATGTTCCCTCTGATCTATAATTTTCTTTTTTTTTTTTGACATAAGTAGCATAAAATTTTCAATTCATATTCTTCTTCTTTTACACTATTTCCACATATTGCGTGTTTATTTTATCTTTTCAATAAAACAGTACAGGAATTTGATCAAATCACTTATTTTATTAGGGAAATTACTCTATAGAATTGTCATTTTAACATCTTCAGTAAATTGATCATTTCCCTTAGGGATTTGACCAAATCCCCACTTTTATCATATCCCTATGACATATACAGTAGAGCATCGATTATCCGACTTAATTGGGTACTGGGGTTGGTCGGATAATCGAAAAGTATGAAAAAATACATTATTAGTATAGTGTATTAGGCCTGGTTTAAATACTAGCCTCCCTTTCATGGTCGAGCCAGTGCTGCCAGCTAAAATATGCAAAAATTTAACAAAAATAATAATAAAGTAGCCAAGACATAACCAAATATTGTAGCGTCAAATCACTAGCGGACATTTGAGTTTGCCGACTAGAATGCGGTCGGTTAATCGGGGGTCGGATAATCGATGCTCTACTGTAATATATATATATATATATATTACATATTACATATAAGTTTGGAAATGCTGTCAGGCATTGATTTCCACCCCCATTACACAACATGTACAAAAGAAAAGTTAAAAATACCCTAAAGGAAAGGGGGAAAAAACAAAATTTATTAAATAAAACTGAAAAAGTGTTTCCTCTGTTTACAACAGGCTTCTCTTTTAACAATACGCTGATTTTGAGGTCAATCCTATCAAGAAATATACCGAGGTAGCTTTTTTTTAAAATTGTTTCCATTTGACGTATCATCATACTCTTTTTTTCTGTCTACATTTACTTACTGGAGTTAAGGTTCCAAATAATAATTTTTTCCTTGTATTGTTTACATTTGGCTTGTAGCTCTTCTCCAAAAATAATTTGAAAATGGCGTTGACAAAGACCTAAAATTTAAGACGTGAGAATTATTGTACTGAAGTCGAAGCTTTTAAACCTATTAGTCTTATTTGTAGGTATCTGAGGGGCATTTGTTTTAGTAGGTTTTTTTCCTACATTCTTTTCAGTATGATTATTGACCCAGAAAGTGTTCAGAGATTACTTTACACAGTTTGCTTTTCCAAATTGTTCTTAATTTGAAATCTCAAGATGTCAAGAAAATTGTATTAGTTTCTTTTCTTGATATTGAGGATACTTTTCATAAACTTTCTTTTGTGGCTATTATGCTTCATTTAAGCATGGTGTTAATCCTGTTCTTACTTGCTGAAATGATTCTGTTTCAGCATTGTAATGTAGTAATCTTCTAATTTAGTCTAATGTCTTTCAAATTAAAGACAGTGATCTTCCCTTTTCAGCATTTTCCTGAGATTTCTTAATGTGAGAATGCCTTCAAGCTGTGTTCTTTCACACTTGTTATGGTGTCTTATTCTGATGGTCCCATGAGATATGTTAATAACTGTGGATTGTAAGCTCAGGATAATCAGATAAATATTGTTCTGCTTTGTGTTGGGAAATTTCCTGTCATTTTGTCAGAATGTCCCGCCAGGGGGTTATTACGAAAGTTTCTTATAACGTCCTTTACAGCGTCTTTCCCGACGCAAGTACTTCTTGTTTCTCCTAGCCCGTATGAGTTTGGTTTCACGTGGACGAGATTATAACCATCTAATTGGAACTCAGGCGGAATCGTCCCCTTCCGACTCTCCTCTCGACTTTGATGGTGACCCTTTAGGAGGACTCTCTTTATTGGGCCGAAGAATTTGTTGCTATCTTGGGATTTTATAACTTTCTCTAATAAGTTTGTGTTTTCACCATTAGCATTTATGACAATTGGTTCATACGATCGAGGGTCAGTATACATCCTCGATAAGCAGTCAGCCATATGGTTATCCCGATTCTTCACGTGGTTAATTTCGATGTCAAAACCAGATATTTCAATTGCCCACCTCATCAGACGGCTGTTATGATTCTTCATGTTCTTTAAATATGATAACGGCTTGTGATCGGAATATATCAGCACGCGTTGGCCTAGGATCAAAGGGCGAAAATGACGGAGAGCAAGGACGATGGCGAGACACTCCTTCTCAATTGTGGAGTAATTTAATTTGGCGCCGTGGAATTTGTAATTAAAGTACCCCACAGGAAGCAAATTCCCCTCTCTCCGTTGTTCAAGGACAGCGCCGGAACATTTTCAGAAGCGTCCGCGTGTAAAAAAAACGGTTGGTTAAAATCCAGGTGGACCAGAATGGGTGGTTTAACAATGAAGTCCTTCAAACGGTCAAAGCTGATTTGGTGGGACTCCTCCCATCTGAATTTTTCATGCTTTTTGGTCAGTTCGGTGAGTGGAAGAGCTATTTCAGAGAAGTTTTTAATGAATCTCCTGAAAAACCCTAACATTCCTAAGAAGCTTCTAACTTCAGTTACGTTTTTAGGGGACCCCAGGCGTGCTATTGCGTCGGTATTCTTGGGATCGGGGCTGATCCCTTCCTCATCAATTATGTGGCCTAAATAGCAAACTTTGTTGACTAGGAATTTGCACTTTTTCGGGTTTAATTTTAGGTTAGCCTCGTGGATAATGCTAATCACCTTTTCCAATACTTTCATATGTTCATCAGCCGATGGGGAGAATATGACGATATTATCTTGAAAGACATAACAGTGTATCCCTATGTGTTTCCCCAATAGACGGGACATTGCATATTGGAAGTACCTTCCGCTATTTTTGGCCCCCTGAGGAAGTCTACACATTTGATACTTGCCCCAGGGAGTGGAGAAGGCAAACGTGTGGCGGGTTGATGGGTCGATAGGGATTTGGAAATATCCAGACTTAAGATCTAATATTGAGAAGATTTTGCTCCCATGGAATTTTTACAAGATTTCCTCTATGCGGGCCATTGGAAAATCTTGATTTTCAGTTAGCTCATTGACCTTCCGAAGGTCTAAGGTCATCTTTATCTCTCTGGATTCCTTAGCTATGACGTGGATAGGGGAGTTCCATTCAGACGAGCTCTCCTCACAGATTCCGGCCTTTAAAAAAGATTGCATTAATGTTTTTAACTTGCTCAAATTGCAGTTAGGGATACAGTATTGCCTCACATTTACTACTTTGGTATCATTGACTATTGGTTTATGCATGAACTTCTTAGTGCCAGTAAGGTCCTTAACGTCTATTGCAAAGACATCACTCTTTTCTTTCACCAAATCTATAACCCTATTACGGTAAGTGTTCTCCACATGGGAAAAATCTATCATCCCGATGATGCTTTCGTTGGTACCTACTCTGGCGTCACCCATATAAACCCCGTATTCTCTGTAAAATTACATCTGCTCTCCAATGCCCTCTTCACCTCATCCAGAGTAGACGGAAACTTGCTAAGAAAATCAACTCCCAATATGCCGTCGTATTCAAGGTTGGGAGGGAGCCTTATACACGAAAATAACAAATCAATAGCTGCACAGCCTTTACTAACCTCTACCTCTAGAGCCCATTCAGAAACAGATATATGTCCATTGATTCCCCTAATTCTCACCTCTTTTCTAATATAAGGCCGTTTTCCGTGCTGGAGTTCTACTCTGTCCAGTAAATCGGTGTCTATTACCGATTTCTCGGCCCCCGTATCACATAGCAGCGACACATTCAGCTGCTCCATGGTCCCCTTTATAATCGGAAGTCCTTTCTCAGATACCTCAACCCCAGCCAGGCTTATTTTACAACTGGGAACAGAGTGCTGGCATTTATTCTGTTCCTTATTTAGTTTAAATTTGAAGGGTTTCGTTTAGGGCATTTCCTCACTAAACGATTCGGGTCATTACATATGAAGCACCGTCTACTTCCCGAGTTTTTTATCATCTGCCCTGCATGGTTAATCTTGGTCAATTGAGCGACCGATTCACACAGTGAACTCACTGCAGCTTCCAAGCGAGCTAATCTGTTGTTTTCTTGTTTTTCGGCGCTAGCGTTTTCGACCCTATCGTTGCAGTCATTCTTGGGATTTTGTATGGCAGAAATATCTCTATTATTTCTGAAGTTCCCACATTCATTAACAACCTTTTCTTCCCGCTCTGCGATATCAATAGCTTCATTTAATGTTTTAGGTCCGCCGCGAAGGACGTGTTCCCTGAGTTGAGGATGCAGCCCTTTCACGAATCTTTGCGTCACGACATTGTCACGGAGCAACGAAACTTGATTATCTTTCGATACTGCCCCATAAAACAAGGCGTTAAGTCTAATAACATAATCACATACCTTTTCTTCCCTCATCTGTCGAATGCCAAGCAGCTGGTCCAATGCGCTCCTCTCCTGGAATTCTGTCCTATCGTAGCTCTTGATTAAGTTATCCTTCACATCGTCGAAAGACTGGGGGTACAAGTTTTGTAAGGAGAAGAACGTAGATAGTGGTCCTTCTTTGAGTTTGGTCTGCAATATTGCAATCTTTACTTCTGGATCCCATCCGGCCAGGCGGGCAACATTGTCGACCGTTTGAAAAAATTGGCGTATATTCACCGAGTCACTACTAGTATTCGAAAATGTGGAGATCATCCCCAGGAAACCCGTAATAACTGGGGGAGACGCTACACTAGCCCCATCGAGAGAAGTCCCACGAAGACTATCTGGTTCGCTCATTGCGTTCATCCACAGGATACAAACAAAGGATCGTATAACCGTTATACAGATAACTACCGAGAAGATCCGCTTGTAGTCTACACACCAGATCCTGTCGCGGACACCATTGTAAGATTTATTTCCTTTTCTTTCAACAGAAAAAGTTTACATCTGGATTGAACCGGACTACAAATAAAATACAAGCTTTTGCGACAAAAATTACTTCTTTTCCGACACGCATATAATTACATAGAGACTATTATAAATACCGTATACAATCCTGTAGTTTTCGCGACAAAAATTATTTCTTTCCCGACACGAATATAATTACATAAAATTACATAAAGACCATTAAAAATACCGTATACAATCCTGTACATGGGCGAGACTGTCGATGTGCTACCTTCGCTTCTCCGATGCTCCGAAAAAGAAAAGATCCCTTTTCCGTCGGCCTTGCCGCTATTTATACGTCCTGTCCCCCTTGCGGAGTTAATTGTTTCCTCCGGGCCTAACGGATGATGGACCGTTAGGGAAAGCAACAAACAAAGGGCATTGTCTGTTAGGGGACAAACATGGCGAACAATCGCCACACCATCAAAGTAATTACAAAACTGAAAAGATCATGTGACTGTGCATGGACTACTCAATGAGTCTCAATGATGCACTCCAGCTTAATGAACACCCCTTACCACTTTTAGAAGACATTTTCTCCATGCTCAACAGTGGTCAAATATTCTCACAAATAGACTTTTCTGAGATCTATATGCAAGTGGAACTCAAAGACACTTCCAAGAAACTCTTCAATATTGCAACACACTGCAGAGTCTATGAATTCCAATGTCTTTTATTTGGAATGAAGTTGGCTCCAGGTATCTTCCAATCTATCATGGACTCCATGGTCTCGGGACTATTGTTTGCCTTTGCATATCTAGACAATATAGTCATCGTTAGTGGCAATGTGGACGATTATCACTGACATCTCCATGAGATGTTCCATTATATCCACAACCATGGGTTCCGAATCCAACTGGAGAAGTGCACATTCTTCAAGGATTCCATCAAATACTTAGGCTACATTATCAGTAAGGTCGATGCTATCATCAATATGCCATCACCGACAGTTCTATCAACACTTCGCTCATTCCTCAGTATGGTAAATTACTACCAAACCTTCATCCATAACTTGTGTCAAATTTACCAATCACTAGAGGAATTACTCCAGAAAGACCAAAAGTGGCAGTGGTCGAACAAAAGCCAACAGGCCTTTTAGTGTTTCAAAGACATTCTCAAGTCGGATTTACTTCTCAATCACTATGATTTGATGCTCAATATCATTGTTGTAACTGATACATCAGGGGCTTGGTCTGTCATCCAACACTGCCTGCCCAATGAATCAATCAAGGCTATTGCTCATTCCAGCTGAGTAAAACTAGTCAAATCGAAAAAGAGGATCTTGCACTGATTTTTGTTGTTCACAAGTTCTACAAAATGATTTACTGATGGCCTTTCACTCTTCTCATGGACCACAAACCTCTCCTTGCCATCTTCGGCAACAAGAAAGGTATTTCAACACACAGCCAGTCGTTTGCAGTGCTGGGCAATGACTCTTCTTGGATACAATTTCAAGATTGAATATAGAAAAACTACCAAGTTCAGACAAATAGCTGCCTTGTCTTGCCTCATCTCTGCTCAGCCATTAAGGGATAAAGAAACGGTCATGGCACATCCAAGCCAAGATAAATCTTACAGCCTTGTCATCCCAACTTCCAGTAACCTTCAACAAACTATGCGGGCAAATAAAAAAAAAGGATCAACTCTTTCAAATGATCGGACAGTATATTACTTCAAAATGGCCGAATGTCAAAAAGCTTTGAAAGTCCTCCAATTGGGCTCAAATTTGGTAATTCTACTGTTGATGCAATGAACTCAGTGCTGAAAATGAATGTCTCCTTTACAATGAACACATTATTCTCATAGGACTGCAACGTAGTACTATGAGAATAATACTGGAACTTGCTCTACATCGTGGACATTTCAGCATTAGGCATACAAAATCTCTAGCTCGCAACTATGTTTATTGGCCGAATATAGACCTTGACACTGAGTCAACCATGTGACAATGCTTTCCAAATATTAAGCAGCCAAACAATCAGTAACTTCCAAACTATTCTCTTGGCTGAAACCTGCTATCCCATGGCACTGTATCCACATCGACTATGTGGGAGTTTACCAAGGCTAAAGTTTTCTCATCATGGTGGATCCCTATTCCAAGTATCCAGAAATCATCAGCATGGACAAAACTATGTCTTTAGCAATGATCAGCATGCTGCAGAAACTCCTTATTCATCACATACTTGAAGTTCTCATCAATGATAATGGAACACACATTAAAAATTGCCGGGACGATTTCATATTTAGAAAAGAAAAATATATTTCTTACTAGACTATACAATACATGAGATACCGATAGAAATGGACTCATGTATTGTATAGTCTAGTAAAAAATATATTTTTCTTTTCTAAATAATGAAACACAGTTTAATTCGTACAAATTTAAAAGATTCTCTGATCAACATGGAATCAAGCACATTTTTTTTCTGCCTTATCATCCACAATCCAACAGGCAAATGGAATGATCATCAACACACTGAAGCAAACACTCTTCGAGATAAAAAGGGAGTAAAACATAAAACACACTTTGGACATATTTCGGAAGACTTATTAAATAACTCCAAATTTGACTCTCCAGCCATATTCTTCTTTGGATATAAGATTCGAACATCTCTCGATTTATTGTTGTCATCAAAATATCCAACATCAAAATGGTGAGGCAATTCAACTGCAGGAATAGAGCCCAGGAATGAAATTTTGCAACTAAAGAGTTGATCTTTGCACAACATCGATGCTCTCAAAATCAATAGTCAAGAATGATCAAGCACAAAGCCAGAAACATCATATACAAAATGGAAATGACTGACAGATTGAGTCAGCGATTTCACATCAACCAACTCATACGAAGACAATCTTCTTGACTGCGGCCTGAGAGTGACTCCTTGCTGTCATTGCAAAAGTCTTCTCCATCTCACTACGTCCCACTCTGACTCCAGAATTAGAGCATCCAGTTGTGAGACCGTTTGCCATCAAAGAAACATCACTCGAGAATTTAGCACCACAGCCTACGCATCGATTGGCCTGCACTTGGATCTCGACTGGGTAGCTTTAAATCAACACTTCTCGAAAGAACTATTACACTGCATAAACTACCAATTTGGTTGGTTTGTCCTTCTTAAAAGGGGAGGTGTTGGGTTGGTTGTATTTGCTAGTGTGAAAACCTAATGACCAGGGGTTCTATAAGGTTTCACTTACGTATAGGCATGAGATTTGGGGATGTCTTGTTTGGGTCAGTTGAATGAGCAGGTCATGACCAGAGTCTAGTCTGGACCATTATAACCAACCAACTTGTAGTTCTTTGTGAGAGATTAAATGGGAATTTTGCAATTAGAGATTTTTTTATACTGTAAGATCCTAACAGTATTGATACTATTTACAGAGACTGCAGACATTGAACCACACAAGTTTCCACCATGAATACAATGTTGTAAGTGTTGTCTGTTTAGGTGTATTAATCTGTTTTCTCAAGAATGTGCACGTAGATGTTTTACAGATGGAAAGATATTGCTATGTTACACGTCAAACTTAAAAAACCAAAGTGACATCATTACACTTTGATTATTAATAACTCATTATAAATTAGTGAGTTATTAAGATTAAAACATGGTTATTAACTTTTTTATTTGGATTTTCATCTTCTATAAGCCTGTGAAATATATTCAAACACTTCTGAAACACCATGTATATTTACTTGAATCTAATGCACAATCTTTTTGGCTGAATTCTATCTCAAAAGTTATTGTGTGCTTTGCAACCAAAGCTCATTAGATTCAAGTACAAACTTGAAAACTTCACATGGAGCTTTGCCATGCACTATCATTACTAGAACCTTTTCAGCTTCCTTTTTTTTTCCTCCATGCTTTGAGTCCATGGAGAAAATGGACATGTTTCTTGTTTTTATATTCTCTGTATGGTTTTTTTTATTTCCTACTTTAACTAGATTTTTTGGTATTGTTTTCTTAAGATTACTTTTGCAACATCAGTATTTGGTGCAAGTGTACATTACAATTGCCAGCGAACAGATTTTTGTTATCAAGTTTTGAAAATTGGAATGTGCACTAGATTACAGTAAACATGATATTAATCTTTGCAAAGTCAGCATGATTCATTTCTTTTTGAATTCTCACTGTCTGTAAATTTAAACAGAAAAGCTTTCTGAATTTAAGGTTTGAGAACATTTAAAGCTTAAGTTTCGATTGCTCGACGTAAGGCTGGCGGAACACAAGTATGATATCGGTAAAGGAAAATATAACATTGCCCTATCCAGGTATGCCGCAGACAATGGCATTCTAGCCCATCCAGACCAAGCTTCGATCATACGACGATCTAAGCACGATGACCAAATAAGGACACTGGAATTGTAAAAGCCTTACTGTCCTTAAATTCTAATATTATTGTTAATTGTCTACTTGGACTTTACTTATTAATAGGACTTTATACTGGTGCCAATCCTTAAACACAGTATAAAGTCCTATTAATAAGTAAAGTCCAAGTAGACAATTAACAATAAGGACACTGGAAGCTCTCGAAATATACAAATCTAAACAGAGCGGTCATTGCATTAATTTCAAAGAGGAAGGACAAATATCATATGCATGGAAATCCTTACACCAAAGGGAGCAATCAAATTAAAAAATTACTTGAAGTGATTTAAAGTCGATTTATCATTTTAAATTATTTTAATAGAAAAATTTTGGTGACAGAATTCTTTAAAAAATTCTCATTTATACGGTTTTCAAATAATTTTTAAAAAACATTCCATTTCAGCATTCCAATTTAGAAAAACCTGAAGATCTCTTGAGCAGATCAAAAATGTTTTGTTTTAAAGTATAAAATATCCTGGAATTTATTTTAAGGTTCTATTCGTTGCTATACGGTAGAGCATCATTTGTCCGAATCAATTGGAGACTAGGGTTGTTCAGATAACCCATTATGTACAAAAAATATATTAACCTATCCCATGTTGAAATTTTTCTCCGTTGCGTGTCGCTACACATTTAACCTTTGTCGATGTTAAGCCTAACGTAAATTTTTTAAAATAAAAATTGTAGCTATTGTATGGTTAAAAATCATTTCTTTGTTTTGTACAAACAAAACAAATATATTGAAAAATATAAAAAATATATTTTGGAAGTTAATCTAGTATCAAAAGCGTTCGATTCGGCACGACACAGTTTGACCGGAACGCTTTCGGTTAACCGACGTTTCTGTCGATCGGCTTTCGGATATACGACGCTCTACTGTATTTACGATACATTCCAAGCTTGCAGAGTTTGAGCTTAAGTTTTTTTGACTTCAAAAACGTTAATGTGAAATAAACAAGTTGTTTTAACAAATGAAATGTTTGCAGTTTGTTGTTTGTTATCAGATAGTTGCAGTATGTCATGACTTAATTGAATTAAAAAACACTTTTTTTGGGTTTTAGTATCTTTAAAATTAGGATACATCTGATGTATTATGTCATAATTAGCATCTTATTTCTTTATCACTAATTCTATTGCATCATTTTATGATTTCATTATACAGTCCCAATATTTGTAGTAGTAAATATTTTAGAAGTCAACTTAGCTCAGTCTCATTAGTGTATTTCAGTAATGTTGTAAATACTTGGATGAAAATTCCTGGAAAAGTTGTGCATAACTCTTTTCTGATATGCTCCATTTCTGATACTTCAAACAAAATCATGAATGATTGTGTGTGAGAGGATAAGAGCCAAGACTTCCTTATTGAATCTGAAGAGCCTAACATAGAATGTGAAGGGATTTCTTATTTTGATACCATGGAAGACTGATATATAATTTGCTTTACTGTATAATAGATTTGTCTTGAGTTATCTCTTTTTTTTTTTGGCACTGGCATGCACACAGAACATCTTTCTTACTCCATGTTGTTTATTCTAAATTACAAACATTTTTGGGTGTAAACAGTTCCATTATATTTATTTGTTTTTATATTTATGATCTCTTTCATTCTGAAAAAATTTAGAAATGTATTGCATAACTTTCTCAGCTGTTATGAGATTTTATTTTAAAAATAACGTTTAAAATTACATATTTACAGTTAAAATTGTTAAAATATCATTACAGTTTAAAATAGAAAATTACTATTGTTGTGAGTTTCACGTTTAATATCGTACATCTTCTGGTAATAACATTTATATTATTAATTATAATAATAAAAATTGTGTTTGGCACTTTCTGTTAGAAGATTTTGTTATAAAAAAATTTTATATTATTAATTATTATAAAATGTTAAAAAAAACTTAATTTTGAGGGTAGATTTTTTTTATAAAAAATGTAATTGCTAATAACAAGTAAGATTAAGCCTAACACTCTTCAGATGTGACACACATCTATCTCTCTACCCTCGTGGTGTTTAACCATGAAAATTGAAAAGCATCAATGCCTCTTATATACAAGCTACTATGCCAACTTTTGTTTCTTAATCTCTACTCCATCCTGAGATATTAAATAAAATAGATGCCTCCACACGTGCGTGTATGAAATGATTTTACTTTTTTGGGTTTAGGGGATCTCAAAACATACATGGAGATTTGCAAAATACTCAGAGAAGAAAATTTGGCATGATTCCAATACTTTCCCTTGTTATATATACATAACTGCCAGGAAAGTATTATTTATTTATTGGAAATCCTTCTATGATAAATAGACTTAATCTATATAAGCGGCATAGTTAACTGTGATGATTTTTGATGGATGTATATTGTTTGGTTATTTATTATTTAATTTTCTTTAAACATACTAGTTTATTTTTATATTTATCGCAATTTTTTAATAGCGTTTTGCATGTTAATGATAAAGTGTATAACCATTTATGAATTTTATTTTGTGTTATTTTTCAAATTTCTCATTCGATTCAAGAGAATAACTGAGGATGATTGTTTAATGCGTTCGAAAACGTTTTTAAGATATTAAAGCATTGTGCTGGACTGTAGAAAGGTTTTTGTTTTTATTTATCCTACCTTTGAAACATCCTTTGCAATGTTACAGAAAATTTCAGGAAACAGTATCATTGAATACGCTTGTGAGCACTATGTTTGCAACTTTATTCTTAGACTTATTACATAGTCACTGGACACAAGAACAGCCTTAGAAAATCAATTTCTTTTCCCAAAAAAGTATGCATTTCAGACTGAAGTCCCTCATCAGCTTTTTACAAATATTTATGAAATTGACACATCCACATCTACAAAATGTACAATAAAACGTCACCATTTGGTAAAATACCAATAACAGATCCAATTCAATGGTGCCTTTTGTTACGTATAACACTTGACCGGCTTGTAACATTACTTTACTGCTTGTTTTAATTTTACTGCTCTAAATACTCTATCAGCACATTTAACTTGGAGTTTTCATTATACAGTATGAAGAAGCATATGATTGTATTACTTTAAACAACGTACCAACACGTTTAATTATATACATAATGCTTGGATAAATATTTGTAAAAAGCTGATAAGGACTTGAGTTCAAAACGCATACTTTTTTGGGAAAATAAATTGATTTTCTAAGGCTGTTCTTGTGTCCAGTGACAGTGTAATAAGTCAAAGAATACAGTTGCCAACACAGTGCTCGCAAGTATATGCCAAGCATATTATAATAGTACCATTAAAGTTCTAATAGATTTTCCTCTGAAGATCTTTCTAATATTAAAATTATAAATATATACACTAAGACCCCACTTAACGCTGATTCGATATAACATGGTCTACTCAAAGTCTTAAAAAGTGTTTAAACTTTACACCGATTCAAATTAATGCAGCAGCCGATCACTTCGTATATAATACGATTATTCCCGAACACAAACCAATCGGCAAAAGGCGGCAACGAAACCATTGCTGTATTTTAAAGCCGTAGTCCATGCTATTTCAAACAAACCGGCTAATAACAAATATATCCATGCCATACGTTGATTTTATTTCGTCGATTCGTCATAGCACCGTACTTTCCTTAAATCTATGTTTGTTTGATGCAATTTTTGAAAAAATATAACATCTTGGATGTCACATGCAATATCGACTTTGCTAGGCAAGAATTAACTAATAAATGCATGAACGAAGTGTGGTGTGAAAGAAGTTTATGGCCGGAGGTATCCAAGAATTCTCAACGGGAAGAGCCTATCACTGTGTCGTTAGGTTGACCAAATTGTCAACCTAATCGATACAGCAGTGCTAGGAGATGTCGACAAGCAAGATATTGAAGAGTTACTGCAGGTTTCTGGTGAAAGCTTTACCAATGACAACCTTCAAGAACTGGCAGAATGTAGAACTGGAAAATAGTGATTCTGAAAACAAAAAACCCAAAGAATTTCTCTACAGATTTCCTTAGTAAAAGTTTGGTAATGATAACCAAAATCATCAGATCAAATTGTAGCGAATGATCCACATTTAGAAAGAAGTGCAAAAGCAAGACGAGGCATTTCGAATATAACCTCCTGCTACCGACATTCGCTTAAGAAAAGAAAGAGAAAGCGACAAATAAAACTACACGACTTTATCGCAAAAAACAAGAATTTCTGCCTTTGTCACAAAAAATGAACTTTACATTTCTGTGTGCATATGTTTGTGTTATTTAACATATATTAGTATGCAAATTAACATAAAAATAACTTAAAATTAAAGTAAAATCTGTTTATTTTTGGCTGTGTGTTTCCCTTTCCCTATTTACTCTGTTCAATTGACCTTATTTAATGCTGTTTCGTTTAGCAATTTGTTGTCTAGGAATGCATCCCCTGCATTAAGCAGGGTCTTACTGCATATTAAAATATCCTTGTTGTTTATTATGATATTGAGTGTATATTGATGCAGTGTGATAAGGATTCTGATTATTCTAAAGCAATAGTTTCAGTTTTTTTCTTTACTTTATTTGTTTTGTGAGCACAAAGACAGCTGATTTATTTTTACAAGCATAATGATACTAGATATGTATATTTGTTTTTTATTTAAACCCTTAGACTGGTTGAATGTTTTCATAAACTGTTTCTTGTGCTCATAAGCTATTAGTATATTTTTACTACATAAGCTACTATTATCATATAGAGAACACAAATAAAAATAATTATCTTCAGATAAGATAGCCAAAACAACACATAATCAACTTCTTCTTTACGAGATACTTTATCACTGCATGAATTTCTATTTTTTTCATTTCTTCACTGTAATCCACATTCGCTGCTTCCGTTCGTCACAGCACTTTCTATTTCGTCCTTGGCTCCAAAACTTTGCACACATGACAAGTAGCAATGCTGATTTCTGACACTACGTGTTTCATGTGGATAACACTGCCATCTATATCCAATTCTGAGAAATTTCTAAACCACCAACATAAAGTTTCAGAATAATATACACTGATTAATGAATATTTCATTGAACCATTTCTAATCAACTTAATGCAACAATCATTCAGTTTGAAAAATAATGGAACAATTGCAATTGATTAGATTTTTATTTATACCCAGTTATTACAAACTATTAATAAAAATAAAACTGTTCGTCGTCACTACATTTTTATGAATCTCGAATAATTATTTAAAATGACAAACTTAAATGCTACTGAGATTAAAGCCAAACTGGATCAAGTTTTAAAGGAGTCTATCCCATCATTGAATATGATGGGACAGACTCCTTTAATGAGTGGGTGACACTTTTCAAACTTGGCTGAAAAAGTGTGGAAGACAACAGTTGCAGCAGACAGTTCAGTTCAGTTCAGTTATTTAATTAAAAAGATACCATAGGTACATAACCGGTGCCGTTAATACATAACCGGATAAAACACATCAGAGATACAATGAATATATGATTTACAAGTAGGAAAAATGTTAACCAGAAAGCATCTAGATAATAACAAAATAATAAATAATAATAACACAATAATAACTACTAATCTATACAAGCATGACATCAACTACAAGTAGAATGACAATTAACAGATTTAACACAGAGCACAGACAATATACAAAACATAACACAAAAAAAAAAAAAAAAAAAAAAAAAAAATTCTTACAAACTAGAGGCGTTTTCGCCGAGACGGTAAGCTTGCAATAATATTGTCCTGTAAAATTTGCGTTGTCTCTTTGCTGCAAATGGACTTTTTTAACGTCAGTTCCATTAGGTCCAGTTACGTTTGCAGTTATTCGTACCTTTCCCTTCAATAATGACGTCAAATTCTGTTATTTTTCTGTCATTCACACTTCTCACTGCTTCTGATGTGCAATATGTCTTCTTTGTGTCATTCCTGATTAATACTTCCATAAGCATTTTTCACATCAGCTACTTCGCTGTTCCAAGCACTCTTAAAGCACTCTTGAAGCAATTGTCTCGAGGCACTCCAAAGGCACTCTTGAAGCACTCTTAACTAACTCTTGAAGCACTCTTAAATAACTCTTGAAACACTTCTGCAGCACTCTTGATGCACTCTTGAAGCACATTTGAAGCACTCTTGAAACACACTTGAAGCACTCCTGAGGCACCATTTGAAGCACACTTTGAAGCACACTTTAAGCACACTTGAGACGCTCTTGAAGCACTCTTAAATCACTCTTGAAGCTCTCTTGCAGCACTCTTGAAGCATTCTTGAAGCACTCGTGAAGCGTACTTAGAAGCTTTATTGACGCACACTTCAAAGCACCTTGAAGCGTTCTTCGAGCACTCTTGGAGCACTTTTGAAGCACCTTGAAGCTCTCTCAGAGCACTTATGTAGTACTCTTGTAGCAATCCTAAAGTAATCATCGTTTTTGATACATTTTGATCCGTATGCTTTTGCGTATTTTACGGGATGATTGACGCAATCTTGAAGCATTCTTGAAACACTCATGAAGTACTCTTGAAGCGTTCTTGAAGCACGCACGAAGCACTTTTGTAGGACTCTTGTAGCTCTCCTAAAGTAATTACCTTTTCCAATGCAATTTGTTTAGTTACAAGATCTCTGCTTTTAAGACCCTGGTAAGAAGGGCTTACACCCATTGTTCAATGGCAGAGGATAGGAAAATGGAGCTGGAATATATTTCAAGTGTAGCAAGGCAGCATGGTTACTCTACATTCCTAATTAATGATCTAGTAGCACGCCAGGAACAACCTTCAGAAGAGGCACTTCCAGGAGATGTGTCCTTCGTTCCTATTACTTACAACAAGATCCTTACCAATACCTACAAACAAGTAACCCACCATATGAATAAAAGGATCGCTTACAGGTGATCGCCGACAATTTTCTCTTGTTTAAGAAACGATAAAGACTTGATTTGAGCGAAATATTATTCCAGGAATATATTCTATCCCTATTTACGATCATAGGGTGAACAGTCTGGGCGAGTATATTGGTGCTACTGCACACTGCCCTAAAACAAGGATCAAGGAGCATAAATATTTCATTCAAAAATGCCTTTTCACTATGGCATTGGCTTCTTTCGCCATTGATGACAACGTCAGGGTCTTTGATAATGCAAGATTAATACGACAGTGCGAACACCAGGCCAGCCTAAAATATCTCAAATTTAAAGAATTCAAGAGGGGAACAGCCATCAATTTTAAAGAAATGGACTAGTTGGTGACTGCGTGGAGGGTGTATTTTGACGTAAAATAGATTGCATCAGGTTTGTCTGCATAATTTATATAAACATCAAATTTTTTTAAAATAGGAAGCCAGTTTGAGGACTGATTTGTTAAAGCACTACATTGAGCATGCGCATAACTTCAAGACGTGCAATTTTCAAATTTTTGGAATGGGCGTTCTCTTACAAGCATTCCAATGAACAGAACCTGATGATGACTGTTAAAAACGGAAGAAAACATTAATTTTGAAGAGAATTAATGCTGGTTTTCGGTAATTACTTATGTATTTATTGAATTATACACCAGTAATTAGTGGTGATTGTATTCATTTTGTGAATTTTGTTTAAAGTGACTGGTTGTTTTTTTCCTCTACTTTTGTAATGTAGAATATTTATTTATTAACTGCTTAAATTATAGCTGCTATTGTTAAATATTGTAAATCTCATTGTGAGAAAGATCTGTTTACTATACAAGTCTGCAAAAGCTAGAACATACACAAATTAAAAGTAAACACTATACTGTCTTTTTTTAGCATGTAATATTCATTGGAATCAAGTGAATGCCTAACAATAGTTACATTTTACATATACCATACAGTTGTTATTATACAATAAAAAATTAAAATTATTTTTGACCAGAAGCTAAATGTACTGCTTAATCTGTGCATACTACAATAGCTTATGTACATACAGTATCATTCTGCTTTAATATTGTTTATTTTTTTTCCTTTAGGGGTTATTAACCAACGATTGCCATGCAGTGGATATTGTCTCACAATCTTTATTATTAGTGCAATTCCCATTGATTGCTGCATTGAAAATTTCCCAGACTTCCAAGATTCTTAGTTTTTGAACATCAAAGACTTTCCTTCTCAGTTTTGCCATATCTCAGATGATCGAAACCTTGGAATCTCTCTCATATCGGGCCAGTAGTGTTACTAGTTTACTATTAGAGATGTCCCGTCTGTGCCCTTCAATTCTATACATCCGTGATCTTTTAGTAGAGCCCAGTTATACTCTGTCACAATAGACACTTGAAAGAGGTTGAAAATGTTCCCTTTTTAATTAATTCTAATACATTATTTTTTGGAAGACTGTGTGTATGGTGTTCAGTTTTGATTTTTTTAGTATTTTTAATATTTAATTCCATTAAACATTTATCATCATCATCATCATCTTTAACTTTTTTTGGGTCACACAATTTATGACTACAGCTTGACAAAATCTGTCCACTGTGGACTCCAATATAAAGTTTAAGTTTAGTCAAGAGATAAAAGATGTAGTAGTCATGCATGACAAACTAAACTTTGTTTTTTCATTAATGTGAGGAAATAAGCAGTTACAAGGATGCTTGTTTTATGTTTGTCTTACTTTATGATCATATTTGGCCTTTACATCAGCCTATTATACATTTCTTTTTATTAATATTCAGTGGTTTGAATTTTTCACTTTGTATAATATTAATTTATTTTCATAACAGCCTTATTATATAAATTAGTTTAAATAAATATCAAAAAGTAATCAGCTTTAAATTTCAAAGTTTTGCAAGCTATCTGTTTAAGTTATAAAAACTTGGTGATTTTTTTTTTAACTGAAAGTATTGCTTTTTGTGTTAAAAATAAAAAAAACAAGCATTCTGCATTACTCTTGAGTCCTGTCAACAATAAAGCATTCTGCTTTATTCTCTTCTAAAAAGATTGCGACTCCGATGTGATAAACATTTTGCAATAGACGTTAGTATCTTATGTGGAATTGCATAGCTTTATTCTGTAGTATGCTACTTCTAAGCATATTAGTGTCATATTGTCTTCATCTAATATTTTTCACAAAAATTGCATTGGTTTATTAATGGACACTACATACTTAGTCTACTGTAAGACAGTATATTATCTTAGCATTTCTTATGTTATATTTTCAACCTGTTACTATTAAGTGGTTACTTTGTAATGCCTTTAATTTACAGTTCTTAAACAAAAGACAACTTATCTTTCATAATTTAATATTGAAATTTTGCTTAGAAAATATTCCAAATTTATTTTAAAGTAGTGCATGCATTATTTCATTAATATGAAGTGATTATCATGACAGAGATATTACATTTATGTAAAATTTATTTTTATAATCAAATTCTCTTTTAGATTCTTGCCGAGCATCAGGATGCACCGATGTCGCAAATTTACGGTTCTGTCCACCTTTTACGATTGTTCGGTATAATCAAAAAATAATCATTTACGTTTCGAGTTTATTTAAAAGTATTATAACTTGTAATTTATATATATTCTTTTTATTTTCAGTGAAATTAGGAAGCATGTTAGCCTACACACCTCTGGATGAGAAAAGTGTACAGTTGTTGCTCACACATATCCATGATTTTCTGAGGTAACATTTCTGTTGATATATAAAATAATTTCGTTGTCACATGCTTGATTCTTCAGTTAAAATGGGATATGACTGCTCCACATAGCTTTTATGTTTACATAACTTTTTATTTACTTACACACATGTACACAACCTGTGCATCACATATGTATAGCAAAGGTATCAATTTACAACATTGTATAATTAGTACATTTGAATATAGTCAATACAAAATATATAATTAGATTAAATGCAAGTATTAAAATGAGACATAAAAAATGAGAGATAAAAGTATAAAATGCATTCTAAAGTTAACAAATAGTGATTTCAAGTGGTTTACAAGTGTAATACCGATATTCAATATTTCTTTAGGTCGGGGGTTACCAAACCTTATCGTCGTCGACCCCCTACAACTTTTCAAAAACCTCACATCGACCCCCACCAAAAAGTTTGTGTTACAAATAAAAAAAAAGCTCTTACTATTTTAATACATTTTTTTTAATTTTACATTTTTTATATTTATTGTATATATGTTAGTTAATAATAATTTTTGTAACCGACAATCAACGAGACGGATAAGCTCGACGATCCTTAACAAGATTAGCTACGTTCGGTTCGAAATTTGTAAGTTTTAATTCGTCGACTCTCGGGGGGTCGATATCGATCGCTTTGGCGACCCCCGGTTGAGGTATTACATAGCAGTAAATATTTATGTATATTTTTCATAATATTTTTTAGACTTATGCTCGCTATAGGCAATTCCAAATATTTATTATAAATTAGTAACTATCCTTAGACCGAGTTTTCATTTTGTATCTACTACATATTGCATCAAAGTTAGGACGACTAAAAAGCATGTGGCAGTTTGTATGCTTTCGCGACAGAATTGACACGCCGGATCGTCGCCGAATTAAATCTACGAAGATATTCTAAAAAAGACACCACGTCCCGAAAGAAACCGCGTAGTTACAAAATCTGTAGTAAACGTTACGTTTGCATAATAAACCGCACCTACCTCGAGATGCATTTTTTAAGTGGCGAAATGCATATTCATTGTAATCTTATCAAAATTAAGTCATTATATATCAGTAAGGCTTAGCTTACTTTAGTTGAGTCCTTGCTTTATGGAAAAGTCAAAATTTTCTTTATTTTGCATTTAGAATCATCTTGCCTGTTGTGGAAAAGTCAGAACATTATTAATTTGCTCCCAAAATATTCTCTACTAGTGAAGAAATTTCTGTATACAGCATATACTTCCTAACCTGAACCTGTTCATTTTTTCCACTAACTGTTCCTACAAAAAACAAAAATAAATGATAGATTAATTTTTAAAAACATCAAATTTTTCTCCAGTTTCTTTGGTTTGTTTTTCTTCATATACATTCCTAGTAATCCAAATCACCTCTTACAATAATTAGTTCAGATTGTTAAGAACGTAAGGTATATATTTAATTCATTTCGGACGCTCCGGCTCGATTCCAAACTATCGGATTTTGTTTGAAACAAATATTTAATATGTTATAAATCGTTTAATTATTTAATGTTTGATAATTATCAGACCATAAGTTGGCTAGTTGATCATGCAGATACTACACAATCTGGACTAAAGGATTTAGGAATTCCAGAGATGGTTTCCAAAGTGTAGTGTTTCCAGTGCAAGAAAATCGTTACACAGGGTGATTTAGTAAATCCAAGGATCGTGCAGATATATTCTGCTCGGTTTAAGTGTACTTTCGAAATCGAAATGCTCCGCAATAAATCGTAGGTTCTACCACTAGAACCGGACGGTACAACGTAGTCGAAACACACTACAAAACCTCATTTCGGTCCGGCGATAAAATTTTTTTGGATTCCTCCCGACTTCAGTTTCGGGTTACAATAGGTCTAGTGAGGTTTTGTGGTATTTCTACTAAATACTTTGTCTATGGCTATTATTTAACTATTAACTAATTTATGCTTGCTATAACAAGATAGAATTATAGTTGTACGAGCCTCCGCGTGATTTTAAGTTATCAAGTTATCGGAATATTCTGTTCTAGGCATTTTAAAACTTCTCAAAAGTTTCATACACCCAATAACAATTAGAATAATTTTCGGGTATTCCAAAATCTTCTTTTGAAAAAATTTACACACGTCCATTCTAAATGTGGATATTAAAATTATAACGAGTCCAGGTAGACACTCAGAATTAATTCACACCTCCTGGTGCGAATTCAGCATAACTTGCCAAACTCGAACTAGATTTAATCTATCCTGGTTATTACTACAGCCTCCAATAAAGTCCCGTTTACTAAATTTTCATAGTTTCAGCTGTTATAAGTTTTGTGACGTTTTTACGGGAAAAACTTACCCTCTCTTAAGGGGAAAACTGGGGATTTTTCCATAAAACTTGTAATGCGAGAACTTCTTAACCCAATTGTTAACCGGGAGATTCCGGATCTACTAACATTAATATTAAGATTGGTAATACCAAACGGAACGACCGGTTTTTTAAATGCATGCTTATGGCAACTTAAATACGGAGAGTAAAGAAGACATTTTGTATTGCGCGGCGAGTATTTTAGTACATTTTGTACTTGTGGCGGAAACGTAATTTGTTTCTACCGAAGTTAATTTTTGTTTAGGCTTCGTTCTTAATTTTTAAACCACGGAAATCCACTTCGTACAGTCTTAACCGTACTTTTCTGTTTTCTAAACCAGATAAACCACTCGTTAATATAAGAAACGTGTCGTAACCTAATAAAATTACCGTTTAATTTTATACGTAACTCGTAACAATTAATTTAAATTCGTTTTTTCCAGGTATTTGGCTCGAAGTTCCACTTTCTTCAGTTTGAGCGACTACATCGTGGCTCCTCCGGAATACCAGCGAAAAGCGATATGATCGTAATTGTTTGTAGACTGCCGCTCTTCCGTAGAATTTTCAATTGCTAAAATGGGTGCAGAACCGATCGTCCGAAACTTACTTTCCGCGGTAAACGTTAATGTATTCGAAGCTACGCCGTTTATCCCGCGGTTTACGTTTAATTCGTACGGGCCCACTCATCCATTACCACATTTCGCGGAGGATTTTCGTTGGCTTCTATGCCCCGCACTCGAAGCAGGTTCGTGCCTACGTCGCATTTCGTTACGTTTCTTGGGAAGGCGACGATTTTGTGAGTGCCGACCGAAAGGCTTTGAATTGCGACCTATTAAACAACCCAGATCAAACCTCGTCCCACTTGGTCGATCTTCGCCTTCCCCCACTTTACTCGGTAATTTTCGTCTACTCGGCCCCTTTCCGTGCGCGTAGTCGAGCCGTTCGGAAAATTCGGTATAAAAGAATGGCGCTTCCGATAAATCTGGTGTAACCGTGTATTTGGAGACGCCTGGAGACGCCGAAATTTCTCTCACCTTCCAGTGTGGCCGCGGATAATCTTTTTCTGTCAAAATTCCGGAAATTGCGACGTTTCCGGTTGCACTTAATTAAATTCTTTTCCTTTTCAATTTAACCCGTGAAATTTCGTCCCTTTACGCGAATTAATCAATTTCATTTCATTGTGTCCAGTTTATAGCAGCTAAAATAGGGAATGTATGGTAAATTTTCACTTCGAATGTGAATAATTACGATTTTAATATTAAAAAATGGTACTTTGTGATTATTGAATATTTATTTTTTTTATTTTTTATAAGATTTCTATAATTCGGCATTTAAATAAATTTTATAAACTGACAAATGTAGTCTTGGTGATTATAAAGACTCGATTCTGAAAATCGGCAAAAAACCGTCTTGGTAAATTGCGGTGAAATATTCTAATCGCTAATATCTTTTAAAAATTTGTCTCTGCAGTTAATCGCGTTATACGTTTTCCCGTCTAAGGGTGCGACTATGCAGACGCGATAAATATCAAAACATGTCGGATCTGTGCGAGAACCAGAAATTCGCTCTCGCGTGGTTTTCCTTTGCCAAAAGTAAATCGCTCGCTCTAAATTCGCGTCTGCATAGTCGCACTCTAACACTAAGCTCGGTTGTTAGCCGTAAGTTCCTGTTTTAAACCGGATTTTACGGGAATAGATAAGTAGAAAATTGTTCCTTTGTATTCCGCTTTTATATGATGTCTAAACTTTAGTGTAAAAATAACATCGTTACACCCCTCTTATACGACTCGAATTACACAATTCTACCTGTACTACGGCTGGTTTTACGTATCTAAGCGGCTCCCTTACCAACTGTTTACGTAGAGGGGGAGAAGCCTTGAAAGGCAAACGGGAATTTTTCTTCACAGAAATAGACAACGGATCGACGTACGTCTTTTGTTAGACTATTATGGTTAAAAGTTAAGAATAACCCACTCTTCTGGGTTATGGTAGTAGAGAAAAATTCAAAATTCGCAAATTAGGAAGTAGTAAAATACCCTAAAAACGCATCGCGCCTACTTTCTAAAAGTAGAATTTTCCTTTTAACTGACACTGCAAGAAAAGTAAAGGAGGCATTCTGTATCCTGGCTGCTTAGTGTACAGTTGTCTGTACTATTTCCAGTACACTGTACGGGAGTGTCACTTACCAGCTGTGGTCTAGATCTGCGCTTCTAGAAATAGAACCGTCCCACTTACGTCACGCTGCTCCTCGTACCTTTTGCTAATCGATTTTGATGCGAAATTGCTTTCTGAAATATCAAAATCGTCATTTTAACACCCCGACTCCTGTTTTGTGACGTAAGAAAATCTCGCGCTCCTATTTTTTTCATACTTTTATGTTCATTCATGAGTTTGGTGTCTACTTAACGATGTCCTCTTTAGGGAAATGCTGGCTTCTAACCAAAACTTTGCAACCTGTAATTATTATTCTAGTAGCCAAATTGGAGAGAAATTAACTTTCGGAGTGGTTTATTCGTTGTTACGTTTACGTGGATGGTTCTCGAGATGATAAATTAAGCAAAACTTACGAAAATCACAAAAACGCGGTGTTAAATGGATGATCTTTTGTTTTAGGATCTAAAAATTAATCGGTGGTCCATACGGGACCTCGAGTCGATGTATCTACGGTAGCTAGGATGATGATCATTCTTTTATCTTTGAGATAACTGGCGATGATTAGGTTCTAAAAAGTAGTAAAATGTAAAGAATAGAATGTACAGTAACGTGCAGACTAGTATTTCGTTTGGCAAAAGAACAATTTTTCTTTCCAAAACTCGGCTGTGCTGACTAATTGTCATGTTCGCTCTAAAATATTTTATTTCTGTCTGGCTTTAACGGGGCATTTACCTGTTTCTTATTTTACATTTTCCTCAAAATACTTCGATTTATATCTACCTTTTACTCAAATTCTTATACCAGACATCAATATCGGTATAAGTTTATAGCAAAATATATAATGACTAATTTAGCTTTAATCGAAATTGTGGTCTGCTGCCTGTCTGTATTTTGCCTTAACATTTAAACGTGTCAATTTGGGGGGTCTACGTTCGAGCTGTCGAAAAATTCGTATTTGAAAACATTAGGTGACCTCGCTGCCCTTCTTTGTCGTGTCTTAAGGTTGGTCTCGTTCTCGATCCCGTCGGTATCTACACCATTCTTTTCTATTTTCCGGTGTTTGCGTATTTTTACGCAAAATACGCCAGAGCGTCGTCTATAATATGTGGGAGGTTAATTGCGGATCACTTTAAAGCCCTTAACGTCGTCAAATATGTCGATAAGGTGTCATTTTCTATTCTAGATCAGGCGACGGCCTTGTGCCCTACTCACTTTGATCTGTTTTCTTTTTGGAAACAAAGACTTACATTCATTCCCCGTGGCAACTTTCCACTTGGGCATAAAAATCTTACATTTTCATATTGGAACTTTTATAAATGGGGCGTTTGGAACCTCGGAATTTGGGCATTTGGCTCAGATTCCGACCTTGACAAAGGGGGAAGTAACGGAATGAAGGGCGATGCAAAGTCTAGGTCTGAATTTCAAGCTTGGAATTAAGGTCTAGGCTCAACTTTTACATCCGGCATCTACGGAGTTGACCAAATTAGGCACTTTTGCTGATTATTTCGTCGAAACCCACAAATGCCTCGGTTAAAGTCACTTGGGTTGTCTAAAGCGACGCCGTTCTGTAGGCGAGAAAAACGTTTGGATCAGATTTTTCGAGTTGTTGACCTTTGTGACCCTAGAAAGGTCATCGTTATATTGTACGTCAGGCAACATATAAAATGTTGGTAGACGTATCGCGAGCGTTCGCCATACTTGGAACCATCACAAATCTGCAACACAACGGAGTTATTTTTAGATGGCTTCTACACATACACCGCGCATTGTGTCTTGTGTAGCATACGCTTCCTGCCTCCGACTCAACTTGAAATCTATCTTTGTTAAATGATCGTTCGAGTCCGTCCTTTCCCCCATTCACACCTTTCCACACTTTCTCCATCGTCGTCATCCTCCTCCTCTTGGTTCATTTTAATTTCTTTGACAAGACCTCTTCTCGTCCAACTTATTTCTTGCTTTTAAAAACTGCATTTTATTCTTTTATTTAAGTTTTTAATTACATAAAGATCTGCCGTCTCTTACCGTCCGATGTTTTCTTGCATCATTTACTATAAAATTTCTAAATTTATGTATTTTTACTATCAAAAAATGCAAAGTATATTTTACAATTTAAAAACTTGCCAGTTTTTTTCAAATTTTACGAATGGAAATTCCAGATTACGTCTATAAATCATTGTAAATCTAAAAATATGCATTTTAACTGTCATAAATGCACACTTGTGGATTGTAACGTTGTAAAATTCCAATTCTTACGATTTATTTAAAAAGCTTTTCTAAAAGATTAAGAACGATTGTGTGGGAAAGATTTCTAGAGAATCGCTGCAAGGGCATTCTCCAGAAAATAAGCGTTAATTCAATAAATGGGGATATTTTTTTCATTTACTATTTTCAAACCGCCTTAAATTCGGACGATAAATCTACGAATTAGCGAAGAGAGTGAAAATAACGGAATGGCGTGTTCGACTCTCCCGCAAAGCTTGCGAACCGTGCAAGGAAGCAGTCATTCGGTATGCTTAACAATTGGGAGCGGGGACGACAATGCACGAATTCCACTTTTGGACTAGAGAGATGCGTGGATTTAGAGAATTTTTCAATTGTTAGAACCCCCTAGTCTCGAAAATTGTCCTTCCTCCGCGATATACCGGAAATTCGACACTTAAAAGGTCACTTCGGACGACAATGGTTCCGTACTCGTAGACCCGTGATTGGAGAAGATAGAATCTATGTACATATGCGCAGCTTCCAGAAACAGCAATCGGAAACGTTATCCTCAACTCATCGGTCCCACCCCTAAGAAGTCGTGTTCCGTGTGGGAAGTGCAGTGTGGGAAAATACTGACGTAGTTGCTCTCCAAACTACTTGGCAGCTTGGTGATTATCTTCGGTTCACTCGGCCTGTTGTAGTCGACGGAGCCTGCACGTATCTGGTGTTAGTCCCTCTTTCGCTTATTCGAATTTGTATATTATTTTGATTTTGTGTAAGTGCCGAAAGCTCGCCGAACGAATTAAAAATGGAAGCCATCAAGAAAAAGATGCAGGCTATGAAGTTGGAGAAGGACAATGCCGTTGATAGAGCCGAAACTGCCGAACAGCAGGCAAGAGATGCCGGTCTACGGGCCGAAAAAGTAAGTAGTTTTCAGCCTTACGTCTCTACATCCGTACGATTGTCCTTTAACGTGCTCGAATGACTGCGCTTCGAAATTGCCCGAGTTCGGACCTTTTGCGGGCGCTTTTTGTTTTTAGCCACCCGAGCAGTAGGAATTGACCAGATTTTTGTATTTTTTAGACCGAAGAAGAAGTGCGAGCTCTTCAGAAGAAAATTCAACAGATCGAAAATGAATTGGACCAAGTACAAGAACAACTGGCACAGGCCAATAGCAAGTTGGAAGAGAAGGACAAGGCATTACAGAATGTATGTATTTTTGTGAATTGCCAATCCGTTTTCGTCTTAATTTTAAGTATAAAAAATGAAATTATGGCGGCTATCCATCTGTTTAAATTCTGTAGCTAAATTTAAAATTTCCGGAGTTATCTAGCCTAATATAAGGCAATGTGTCATCGGGAATTGCTAAATTTAGATGACGCTTCTTTCGGAAACGTACTGGAGCGCACCGATTGAGGGGCGCCTCTAGCGGGAAAAGCGAACACGAAATTGATAACGATAATGGAATATTTTAATTGTTTCGAAGATGACGGAGTTAATCAATCTTATTTGTTGTGTAGAATAAGTGAAATGTAATAAAATCATTGTGTAATTTAAACGGTTTAAGGATTAATTCGAAAGAATTATTATTTTTCCTCGTGTTCTTCGATAACAGTTTTTCGTTTTAATTTCAAATTTGAAACTAAAGAATGGGATTTCGATTCACGAAACGTATTTCTGTTTAATGAGGTTAAGGAAACGGTGTTTAAAGGTTATAAATGTTAATTTTATATTAAGCCAAGCTGTTACAGTTGATGATTTAGTTTTTGTATAAGTCGGAGAAACTAGGCTCTGCTTCTCACGTTCGTACGCCAAGGCTCGCGTGGCATCAAACTGAACTTCAAATTGTATATAAATAGTTTCCGTCTTTCTTTAATGGTCCAATTAATTTCCATTTTTCACTTTCTTCCTCGTTTTTCTAAGTAATTGCAAGGAAATGTGAATAACATTAAGCGCATGAAATGCAAAATTGACGTAAACTGTAGAATTCCCTAACCGTGCTTCAAATTTCTCGAGTTAGCGGTATCCAGTTCGTGGCGATGTTAGTGAAGAATAAATTCCAATGTTCCGAAAGTCGACGAATCGATTCAAAATTCTAATGTATTTATGGGAAAAGGTTCGAATTTTAAACCTATATATTTTTTAATGTAGTAAATTTATAATGGATTTCAAAGGTGTACATATAAAGAAAATGCTAAATTTAACTACCAAATCGGTTTTTACCGGAACATTTTCGTGTTTAGAACTTTAGAAGCTTTTTAATTTTTCCAATAAAATATTTGCAGTTAAAGCTTTTTAGAGAGCTTTAGGTCCCGAGGCAACACCTCGCGCTGCGCCTCTACGTCCGTTGCAAATAATATAACAGTTTTCGGCCATCAACATCTCCTTATGATTTTATGTCGTATAAACTTTGCGGTTAAAAATCGTCTCTATTTTCTGCATCTCGTAATAATTTAGCTCGTGTTAACGGCTCAAAGTTAAATATTTATCAAGAATTGTTGTAAATTTGTTTTCGAATATTAAACTTTATTTGTTTACATTATCTAAATAATTTTCGTAAACTTAAGTCGAACTTCGACCCGACATCTGTAGACGGTTTGCGGAATTAATGGCCAGGAGATATTTTAGACGATTTGAATTTAGTTATTTGCATATTGTAACTTAAACGTGCGAAATGAAACGCATTTCGTTTTAAAATTATTTTTCCAATGAAAAACTCCGAGTATTTCGACTTCGTTTTTTTCTTGTCTCTACTTATCGTCGACATTCCCTAGCCAAATATGGTGAGGTGTCGCTTTACGCGGCGCCATTGGTCGATCGTTTTGCGCAAGCGCTCTGACGACTTCGTCAGTCATTTGGCCATTAGCTTCCGGCGAGGTAGGGTCTCTCGTCCGAACTTAAGCCTTTGCCATGGCCAATTATTGCGTAATGTCGACTTAGTTTATAACGAAGTAAACTACTAACAAACCCAATCGCCTCCTAAGCCTTATAACAAGCGCCTTACAATCGATATTGATGGATTTCTGTTAGAAAGTCCGTCATCTGCCAGATGAGGAATTCTCATACTTCCAGGGAAGCCGTCAGTCTCGAATTTCCCGATCGAACTGCCGACGGAGCCGAGGATGCTTTCGGACAAGAAAGCGACGAGAGCGAAGAGTGGTCCAGGCTTCGGTGTTCCAGCGTCCAGACCGAAGTCATAGCCGAAAGAAATCGAAGAAACAGGCAGCCCAGTTCGGGTTATCCCGGTCTGGCTTTCGGATCCTCCCTCTTCTCTGCCGGCACCATGATGAAGTTCAGCGTCATCTCCAACGAGTTGCACAACATCATGAACGTTCAGCTCAGAAGGGTACGGAATGTTGCGACGGAAGATCGCACTTTCTACGCTCTTCTGGTTTTCCGTATTTCCGCGGCGGGAAACGGAGAAATCTCGTTACCGTTCCGTTCTCTCGAGTCGCTCCTCCGCGGTACGTCGGTTTTTCTGCGTTTCCGATCGTGGACCGAACTTTTTGTCCGTTCGAATACCTACGGATGTTCGATCCCGCGACGACGGAGTCGCGTTCGGCGTCGAAGAATTTTAATATTATTATTATTAATTTTTTTAAACTTAATTTTGTATTTTATCTTTCCAAATAAAGATCTAAACTTATCTGCTTAGGCACCGACGGTTACTTATTTCCTCTTTGATCTCGATAAAAGTATAATTCTACCTTTTACGGCGGCAGTGTGACGACTATTATCGGTTCGCTAAGGAAATCTTATTATGTTTCTACAGGCCGAGGGTGAAGTGGCTGCCCTCAACAGAAGGATCCAGCTGATCGAGGAAGATCTCGAACGTTCGGAGGAGAAGTTGAAAATCACCACCCAGAAGTTGGAAGAGGTTTCCCAGGCCGCCGACGAGAGCGAACGGTTAGAATTTCGCACTCCGGAATTTGTAATACGGGGAAGTAAGAATTTAACTTATTGATTTTTGCATTTTCTTGCAGTATGCGTAAGATGCTCGAGCACAGGAGCATCACCGACGAAGAACGTATGGACGGTTTGGAATGTCAGCTGAAAGAAGCCAGAGTGATGGCCGAAGATGCCGACAGAAAGTATGACGAGGTGATCGAATGTTCCGTGGCCAGTTTGTCCGAAACGGAGAATAGTTAATTATTACTAAAAATTGGATTGAACGAAGCTGAATTATAATAATAATTGCACATTAATCGGTGTTAAGCATACACATATACGATTTATTTGTATATAAACCTATGTATAAACAACAAATATATTATTTTTTCTTACACTTTATAAAATTTATAATAAATTATTACAATAATACAAGTTCTTGAACATTTTCGCTCAAAAAATCCAAAATCAAAGATTTTGGAGCTAACAAAAGTTAGATTGACACACTTGCAAATGCTAACATTTTTGCCTTTCTAAAATCAAAACTTGGATTGTTAACCTTAAAAATTATATCGACGTGTTAAATAAATAACAATAAACAAATAAAATAAATCGATTACGATTATGTCGTTAAACTAATATCGTACTGCATGAAACTAACGTAACAAATCCCGTCTGTCAGAGTCTAACGTCGACGTCTCGTCCAGGTTGCCCGCAAGCTGGCCATGGTAGAAGCCGATTTGGAACGTGCGGAAGAACGTGCCGAGACCGGCGAATCGTAAGTTGACGAGTCGACCGCTCCGTTTCCGACGACCGATTCTCCGTTTACGTTTAGTACTCATGCACATTTATAATCATTTTTACAGCAAAATTGTAGAACTCGAGGAAGAATTGAGAGTTGTTGGTAACAACTTGAAATCCCTGGAAGTTAGTGAAGAAAAGGTAAGGGGTTTTCATAATATGCAAATCATGGACGTTTTTGAAATATATATAAAATGTGCAGGATTAAATTTTGCATTTTTCCTTTTTTACTCTTGAAAATCCAGTATTTTCAGATAGCTTTTCGTGTAACCAATCTTTTTATTACTTCCTCTGCTTTTGTGTATACGGGGTTCCTACGCACCTAGAAAGTCGGTAAAAGTCGTGGAATGTCGGGAAATTGTTAAAAATTGTCAAAAAGTCGTGGAATTTGCTTCGTTAGATGCCGTGTCGATTTTTTGCCGACAACGTGCTCGACCGAGTGTAGTCATCTGCAGTCGGCAAGAAGTAATGCGGTGCAATACAACTTACGAAAAGGGGTGCAGAATATTTTCAGGACCCAAAATTTTTCCAAAAATTTACAAAGTACACAAATGATAAATAATTTAAATGGTATTATTTATCATTTTAATAATTTTGATTGTGTAACAAAACAATTTCTGATTTTTCCAGTTTATTAATATTTTATTAAGTTTGGGAAATTTTTTAAGAGATAAATTTTATAAATAGATACTTTTGTACATGGATTATATAAAATTTCTTAATGAATAATAAAAAATAATTGATTTTTTTTTCTTTTTTCAAAACCATGTATATTTTTGGTTGTGGAGTAATAATAGAATTTTAATAGCACATTTTATTTTTAATTTTAATAATTCAGCATTTATAAAAAATATATAACTGTTAATTAGAAAAAATTACTAACTAAAACATTGGAGAAGCAAAACATACAAAGTCGAATGCTGTTTTATCGTATCGGTGTGCCATACCGTAAGGGACACGACGGTCGGGGAATTTGCACCTGGTTGGTCGCGAGAAGGCAGGGAAAGTCGTGAAAATTAAAATTAAAATTTGAGTAGGAACCCTGTATAATCCTGTAACAGAAGGAAACTGTGGCAATTAGTAAAAAAATGATCCCCAAAATTTTTACATTTTTGGACTTGGGGATCTTGAAACATCAAGAAATGCAAAAACAATTGGAGGTTTTTTATGTACATCTGGATGTTTGTGTGTGACACAATTTTGTTTGTCCACTTTAAAGTGTAATGACTCCCGTACTCTTTGTCGAAAACTTCCAAAATTTTGCAGGGAGGTTCGTGTATTAAGGCAGCGATTCTCGACCGCCGTGCCACGGCACTCTAGCGTGCCGCCGCTGCAAATACCCGTACGTAAGCGACGTCGGACGAGCGGTTCGATTAGTTCTACCTACTAGAGGCACGTTTGGGAAACTTCGACCTAAATAACCGACCGTGTTTAAAAATCGCCGGTCGTCCTGCGGTACTTACCGAAGTAACCGTGCGTGCCGCCAAACTTTTAAATTATTAAAAGCATACCGCGACGACAAAAAGGTCGAGAATCGCCGACCTCTAACCACCAAAATTGAATAGCGTCCGTCTCCCCGATACGGACGCTATTCAATTTTGGTGGTTAGAGGTCGACGTGGTGGAGATAAAGAGAATCTCGTGTCATATCTTAAGCGAGATCAGACTTTGTGAAGATTTTATTTATTAGCCTTTACAGTTTATTTTTTTTTTATAAAATTGATCTACATCTTGAAAATTAAACTTTTTTGCCATTTTATAATAGAAAATTATAAAAAAAAGTTTTTAAAATAATATAACGTCGGCACCACACGTAATTTTAAATTTTCTGGGAAAGTTATATATCTTGTTGCTGTATATTTTTAAACAGTTATAGAGATTTTTTTGGTCACTGCAGCTACAATTTGATTATAAATTTTAGATCAAACTCAAGATTGGTTGAATAGGAATATCAGAGAATTATTTGATTTGTTGTTTATTATTTGTGGATGTTGCAACACAAGTTAGGTTTATTGCTTACCTTTTGTAGGTATTGCAGCCAAATTTAACTCTTGCTTATCTTTTTTATTTCGTCAAATTTTATTTTACCATTAAAAATACTCAAAATTTCGAAATATTTGCATAATTTTATAAATACAAAGCCATTAGTATATTAAACTGCATCAAAATGCCTTTCACAATGTCTTCGTTTGACATCCCATTTTATATCAATAAATTATTATTAGAGGTGGTTTGGATAAGATTTGCTTCAAAAAATTTACTTGAATATAAAGATAATCCTGTAAAATATATAAATTTACACTTTCTAATTATAGTAAAATCTGCAGAGATATAAAAGCTAAGTTAACTATAAACATCTGATGATATCAATAATTTATAGTTATACTGTCCTAATAAATACTGGATATTCAAGAGAGAATTTATAGAAGTTTTTGCTCCTTTTGAACAGATAATTATATTTTTATGGTGATTTTGCAATATCTGACCTTTTAATATTAAATTATGTTAATAATTTAATGTTCGTGTGTTTAAATTAAGAATTATTTATCAAAAATATTAGATAGGTAATTAATATTTTAGTAAATTTGTTTGTTCTTTTTAAATGAAATGCAAATTTAAGTCCTGTTTTTACAAATTTTGAAATTTTATTGACTTATTTGAGCAGCAGCAGTAATTTTTTTCCAAATTTTGTGTTTTTTGCACAAATTTTACATTAACCGAGCTTTGCGTAAAACATTTAGTTTTCCCATTTGCAGTTTTACAATTTTATTTTAATTTTTTCTTGATAATGCAAAGCTGTTTTGCTTTTATTTTCATTTTAATTTGGTATGTTGCTTGCTTTTTATCATTTCAGTTTATTTTTTGTCTTTTTTTTTTGCATGATGTAACTCTAAGCTGCTATTTGTTTGTTTCATTTGCAGTTTATTTAACTGCATGTTTTTATATTTGCTTATTTTATTTTAATATACAGTGGAACTCTGATACAGTGAACAGGCAAGGAACCACTAGTTTTAGTTCATTCTATCTAAAGTTCATTATAATCATGTATCAAAAGAATGATTAAAATGCATTGAAAAATGCAATAATGCACTCAATATTCAGCATAATCCATTTCTTAAGCATTTATACTGCCCTTTATCACTATGTAATTTTGTACAACTTTGAAAAACCTCTAACCAACTACTGTTTGTAATTCTTAATGAGTTTTTTGTTTAGCAATTTTTCCAATTGACAAACATTGTATGTCAATATATTTGCATCCGATTCTTCTCGAAGTTTTCGAGTCCTCGCATTTGTATTAATTCCAGTGCATTCCGGTCTTCCTCGGTGCTCTGAATAGGAACAATTGCTTTACGCTCGTCATTTTCTTTTCCTTCCTCTTCTTCGTCTCCCTCTATTTTTTCTTCCGGGGCAATCGCAGATTGCAAAATTTCTTTATCTGTAAGGACTCTTTCCGTAGCGAGATCGGAGCTCGCGTAATCCGGCACGCTCGAGCCGCTCGAGGCTCCTTCGACTTCGGTCGGTACGGGACCGTCGACGTCGGCGGCTCGTATCTTCGCCGCCTTTTGGATAATTACGGCGATCGAAAAACGGTTCGAGATAGTTTTGGATGTCACATTTTCCCACGTGGCATAGATTGAAATTGTTGAATGCTTTGGAGTTGTCCAAACACTGGATCTGCTTCTTCACTATTTGTTCTCTGTAGTGAAATTTTAAGTTCTTTATACCTTGGTCCATTGGTTGAGAGGCGCTTACAGAATTTGGAGGGAGATAGACAATTTTTATATTGTTGAACTTCATATCTGAGCAGTGCAATTATCAATTAAGAGGAGGATTCTTCTCTTCTTTTTTGATCAGAGTATAATTCCAGGACAGCCCAGTTCTGGAAAATTTCTGCAGTGACCCATGTTGTTTTATTTGTGTCATAGATGCATAGATGACAGTTAGATTCTTACAAAAATTTCTTTTAGTCCTTGGAGCAATTAAGTTGAATAAAATATCTACAAATGTGAGGCAGATAATGGTAAGGGCTTATCACACCAGTGAAAATAGACACAAACACTCAGGAATCAAAGTAAAAACATTTAATAAAAACAAAAAAGGGGATGGACAATAAAATTGACTACGTAAATATGAAAGCAAAAAGACCTAAAATGCATTTTGAACTATTTTCCAATAGAAAATAATCCCTCTTCAGTTGGTAATATATTTAAAGCTATACAAGATAAAGATAAACACACCACTATAACCATACGAGCAATAAGCCTCGCGTTTGTAGCTATTTTACTTTAATTAGATTCTTACGATTAATATTTTTGAAACGACGAGTTTTCCCGTGGCTTTTTAACGACCGTTTCAATTTGTTCGTATCGGTTCCGGTAGCATTTGAACAGGCGAGGATTGTCACTCTTTCCCTCGACATCTCGCCTCGAGTACATTTCTCTCCCGAAAGTAAGGTGAAAATCGAAGCGAGCGAACCCAATTGTGCTTTTTCCTCTCCTTTTTCTTAAGCACCCACACATTTGAAGGCTAAAGTCTTTGATAGCACAGCCTCGAAAAATAGTCCAGTCTCGTCTACGTTGTAAGTGTCTCCGGGACAATACGACGGAAGCCGACGGAAGCCATCGTCGATCCGGTCGGATATCTACTCGTCCACCGCCCCGATTTCCCCACGGACTAGGTGCGCGTCGAGCTTTTAAAACGGTCCGTTCGACCCGAAGAAACGGTCACATAGTCGTCCTCGGCATCCACGACGCCGAGTTCCTCGACAAATTCCAGCACCTTCGACGGTAGCGGCGGTCCGCTCGAGGAAACATTTCCGGTTCTTTGCACCCGGAACCATCTTTGGAGGGGATCTAGGTCTGGAAAACTGTTTTTTCTGGCCCTCTTTCTCTCCTAGATTATTCACATTACGACAATGAGTTCACAGTTTCGTCGATGTTGGTCATTATAATTCGCCCGTGGACAGGTGAGATATTTCGATTTGTCCTTCAGAATGTGACTTATCGTGCTGTTGGCAATGTTGTACTTCTGACATAAATCTTTTCCGGTAGCTCCAATGTGAGTTTTGTCGATTATCTCGAGTTTATCAGTAATGGACAATTGTCTGTACTTTCTACTCATTGTAGTTTTTTTACTGTTGGTGAGTTGGCAGTGGATAGCTTGCCTTTCCGAATGCTACCGAATACGAAAAGGCGAAGAAGTCTATGTCGACGAGGAACGTTAGTAATTAATACGGTACTGTAGTTTCTAGTAAACAAGAAATGTTTTGTAGGAAAAGAAGCGCATGGTTTACGAGGTGTTTCGCCTGGAGGCAGTTCACTGTAATAAAAGTCTGAAATAGAGGTTCAGAATAATTAGGGCGAATGCGGCCGAGTTTTACTATATGCAATAAAAAATGCATTAAAGCCAAAGCGCCTACGCATAACGGGCTAGACTGTTCCATTGATGCGAGTTCCACTGTAATTTTTTCAAATTATGTACATAAAATGTTATTTAAATCTATAGATTTATTATTAAATCTTATTATTGGTAACTGCAAAGAACAAAATGATTCTTTTTATTATTATTGTCTTTGACGGCCAAACGGCCGAGGTGCCGCCTCTGCAAGATCTGGTACGGAGTCGGAAATATTCTTAGCCCGTTTGATCGGATGTGGCAATTCCCGTGTTTTGCCGTAGAGAAGAAAGAGTCGCGAGATTTTCTTTCATTTTATTAAAAGAAAAATATAATCTTGGCGAAACATCCTTACTTATGCAACGGGCAAAATGAAAGAATTAAAATTTGAATATTTTGAGACGACGAGGGCAAATCGAATTATTTGTTTTGTGTGCAGCGCAAGTGATCGCGTGCATTACGTAGTCTGTTATATTTCGATAAAAGATGCCCTGCACCGCGTGATTAAATGTCAGTAGTCGAGTCGCGTTCGTTTTAAATTGAAAATGACACCGTCGAGCTAACGGGATGATCTTAATCTTAACTCGTGTATCTGTCGACCGGTAAACCGATTCGGATGTCGTCCTGCCGAAGAGTTATTAAAACTCCGGGCGACCGAGTGGTTTTTTTTAAGTCTTTCCGCCCTGTGGGCGCTAAGAGGGCCTCTTTTAGTAGGCCCATTATGGGTTCGGCCAGGTCCACAATGGGGCGACCGGGTGGTGAGGGACGGGGCCCGACTTATCCGAACGGACCACCCCCGAAAAATTCCTGGGGATTTCTCGACCCGTTCGGATTCGATCCCGGGTCCCCTAGTGCGGTAGGCTGCCACCTCGACCGCTCGGCCGTCCGGCCTCGAAGGGCGACCGAGTGGTAACGGCAATGGATTTAAAGTTGAAATTGACGTGGATGCCATCAATTTGTTCTACGCAGTCGTACCCGATAACTGGCTTATTAATTAATACCGGAATGCACGAAATTTATTTTAAACTTAAATACGTTTTTATTAGTTAAGTATTGTATATTTTTATAATAATTACTGCACAAAACGTCGTCCGAAGTATGCGATACTCCTGGCTTTCCGCACTTGGTCTCCTGCTGCTGCTCCTATACGTTTACCTCAAGTAGATTTGTGAACTGCCAGGTATTTGCCGTAAACGAAAAGTATTTCTTTTGAATTTTTTCCTCTTTTAAATTTATTTTGCCACAACGTTTTTGGTGGGTAAACGAAAAGCGGCGAATAATTTTCAAAATTTTACTTTTTGAAACGTTTTGATTTTCGTCTTTACAAATCCTGGCTCTTCGCCCGTTAATTGTGCCTTTAGTTCCTTTATTAATCTCCTTCCACCGTCCGTTTTTCCTTCGCATAGGCCCAACAAAGGGAGGAAGCATACGAGACGCAGATTCGCTCCATGACTTCTCGACTGAAGGAGGTAAGTCCGATCTTTTTCCATGACCGATAATGAAACGTGGACATTTTTGTACGCAGGCCCTTCAGAAAGAAGACGCTTACGAGACACAAATACGGCAAATGACCTCCAGATTACAAGAGGTAGGGCGACGAGTGACGCCGGAAGGTGGACGGACGTCGTCACCTTCCGTCGCTTCCTCTATCCGTTCACGCCGATAGTATTGTCGGGCACGGACGTGAAAATTAACGCCACCCTCCGATTAATAACTTCGCGCTCGTTAATTTAATGTTACGTTAAATTAACGCTGTTTCCAAACAAATCCATTGTAAAATTTAAGACTTCCGACAGTTTACGAGGTAGGAGAGTATTTTTCGCCTAAATTATTGCACGCGTTTTTACTTATTTATTCTTTGTGGTGGTTACTTATATAAACTAAATTAAGTAAGAACGGTCACCTAGGAAACACCGGAACGGAACGTAAGATACGGCTTTACATTTTGCTTCGCGTAGTTACGGTTTACGGGAGGCGATTCTAGGCGAAATCGTTAGGCAAAAACCGATCCGGTCCGGGATAAATGGGGCGGGAAATCGCCCGACGGTTCGGCAAAAGTCGGAATTACCGTCGTCCGCGTCTGGCAGTGCCGCGCCCTCCTGGGAAGGAATGCGATGTTGCCACTTCCCTTCCGTAGAACATATATCTATCGCCCCCTACCGTCCGCAATTTGCGTGCCGGTAGGGGGCCATGGATATATGCGTACGCACGGGGTAGGGCCGGCGGCAACGTAATCGTCAGCGAAAACAAAGGGAACGGTCGACCGTAACCGGTGGAGAATGCCCCAAAGGCGGCGAAACGTTGGGAAACGAGCCCTTCGGTCTTCCCGACGTTAATCCGGATCCGAACCCACCACGCGGGAAAACTTCGCCTGTCTTAAAGTGGGTGTTAGCGGAATGTTAACGGTGTTTTCGGTTACGGTAAACGACGTCGATCCCAGAAAATTGCGCTAAAGTTTCGAACATTAAAGTGTAAATGGGCTTTTTAAAATTGCGGATTTATTATCGAGACGCGATGGAGATTTAAAATGGTGGCCGTTCTAACCGTAAGATCTTTTCTTGGAAATATAGGCCGAAGCCCGTGCCGAGTTCGCCGAGAGATCCGTTCAGAAACTGCAGAAGGAAGTGGACAGATTAGAAGGTAATTTCCCCCATTCCCTTCCCGTCCGGACTAAAACGGACCCGGGTCCTCTTTCCGCCGGGCGCGCTTGCCTTCACCTTTTAACTCGGTTAATCCGGCCTTTACGACGTCGAAACGTAATCGATCGTAACCGCCCCTTCGTATTTTCTTGTTTCGTTTGCCGCCTAACCTTTAAGGACCGACCCGTTGGCTTTCGGTGGCTTCGGTACCCGTGTCGCGGCCCGCCGAAGAATAAATTTTCCTCTGACCGGTTTGCTTGCTTCTTGCAGACGAGCTCATTCACGAGAAGGAGAAATACAAGGCCATCTCCGACGACTTGGACCAGACCTTTGCCGAACTCACCGGATATTAATTCGTCCCGCTTTTCGTTGCCTCTGTATCTATACACCGGTTCCCGTTTTTACTTCACTGCATTGGCAAAAATCATGTGTGCGACGTCCGGTAGAGTGTGTGTGTCCGCAGAAAGAAAAGACACCGGTTACGTCTTGTGGACTTTGGCGGGGATTGGGTTTGTTTGGTAAAGTGACTCGACGGACGTGATTTTAGTGGTGGAAGCAAAATTAAATAACACCCGACGTCGATCTGTTTATCCAAAAACAGGAAAAAATCTTACTTCTGCTAAATCGATAAATAATACAGAGATAATAAATTCTAAATTTACAGAAATCACCCATTGTGTGTTTTTGTCTTTGTCTATGTTTAATATTCTTCCCTTCTCCCGTAGAAAACTTGTTGTTAATAAAAAGTAAACCTTCAGGCAGTGTGATTGACTTATTCCTGTTAACCGCCTTCTTCCGAGATCGTCGCGGTGTCGCCTTCCGTTGCCCGGTCACCGACGCTAAGAAACAATTCGACCGTACCCCTCCGCTCGCCTATCAATTTTTAATCGTTTCTTGGCGGTTTTTACACCCGGAGATACGTCTTCCCGTTTTTTATCTGTAAGTAGGAGCCCTTAGCGGCCGAAACTGCGTTGCAAATTTTTACCGGTCGCGCTACGACTTTGTTAGTTCGCTTACGTCCGACCCAATTACAATACCGGACGCCAAACTTGCGACGAAATACAACGTAGAATCATCTCTGCGGCGGGCCTTTCGGTTTTACGCAATTATCAAAGCCTACGAAGTTAAGGGCTTTTTTCTTACCTCCGAGGTAAAGTTATTACAGTTAGAAAGCGTACGACGGTGCCGGTGTGGCACGCAGTTGGTTTTTTAAAGTAGTCGCCCGGTGTGTCCGAGCGCTTCTCGTAGCGGGTAATCAAAATCGCGGTGACAGTACGATGTGTTGCGCGGAATAGCGCGACGGAAGACGGAAATAGGTCTGCGGTCGAATTATTTTTGCCGAGAATAATGTTCCGTGTCGCCGTTATTACGCCGGAATCGTACGTCGCTTCGGACCCTTCTCGGATGTCTTACCCGAAAAAGTCGGTAGCCGGTAACTCTTGGTCGTAATTGTTAAACTTGCGCGGGACGGCAATCTGGAGAATGTAAGAACTTAACCGAAATCGGTGTTACGGTGTGTTATTTTCGTACAACTAAAATAACTTTATACTTTCCGACATTATCTGGCGTGGCGAGAAGTCGGCCGGTGTTCTTATTGCACGACCGAAGCCAGTCTCTCCGTTGGCCGGTGTTTGAAGGTAAGAGCGAAAGACGTTTAGAAAACGGATTAGAAGATAAAAATCGAGCATCGAAATTTAAAAAATCGTTTCGATTTTGATTTCAAATTTGATGGTGAAAAATAATAATCTGTAGAACAAAACGAAGTAGCGGTCTGTCCGAGTAAACGACAAATGCAACGATTGTTTACTATTATATAAATGTCGGCAAAACTTTGCGGTTTTTAAATAACTAAGTAACTTTCACGGTAAATAAGTTGCCAAAAACATTACTCTCGCTTACTGAAATCAAAAAGAAGTCTTAAATTCGGAATAACGATGAAACGGTCTCCGTTTAATTATATTGATTACCGTTAGAGGATTGATCGCCGCTTCTTTCCGAATGGAGCCAATTGGAAGAATTTTTATTAACAAAATAAATTGCTGCGGAATTACTCCGACGTGTCGTCGTGGGAGATTACGTCAATAATATTTCGTAAATCGTCACCGACCGATTGCGCATACTTTACGAAAGCTTCTTGTTTTAAGATTCGCTAACATTACATCTTCTTATTTTGTATCCGATTCGACAGTCAATTTCTTTTCCTCCGATTAAAATACGCATAGAACTGCTTTCAAAGAAATTCGTACCAAGGAATCTATTAGGTTTAATTTCTCGAACAAATTAATCGGACTCCAAATGTAATCCCATTGCGAGCAGTCCTCCGCCGGCACCGAGATGAAAAAAGGCCCGCAACGAGAATAGCCGGAGGCTCGACGTCCGTGAAAAATCCCCTCGGTTTCTAACGTAAACGCAGTCTACATTCGGGTCTCGGAGAGCGGCCATCTAGCTGTCTAGTTCTGTGTTATTTTACGGTAGTCGGCTAGACAGAAATGACCGCTGAGGATTTCTTCCGAAATTCGGTATTCGGTATTCGGATCGTAGAGTTTATTGCTATTGGCTTGTACTCCGAAAGATAGGCGGGTGATCGCTAGGCGACCGAAGAGGTGGCCTTATAGAAGACGGCCGTACGCGAGAGGGGGTATAGAATGCCTTCCGGGAGGACTTTTGTGGAAGCTGGCCCCTATTCGGGCGTCGTCCGCGAGGAGAAAACCCGGAAAACTCCGAGCTGCCAGCCTGTCCGATCGAGGCGCGAACCTACGACCGAACTTCCGGTATTTTCTTCCGAAATATTTGCGTCGACTGTTTTTTTAGAAATTAGATATATCGGAATTGCCTTTCGTGGACTTGGAGTCTAATACAAACACCGGTTATGGCCGGGAGCTTATATAGTGCCAGAGGCGGAGGGGCCTCTTTTCTACTTGGTTTTTGAATAAATGAAACACGTAGAGTATTTTTTCGTTAATAAAAACTAATTTAAGAGGTTTTATTTTTTGTCGGTAAAAATAACATCTATTCTCCGAACTATAAAGTCAGCGACAGATATTTCGTACCATACAACTGTGGTAAGCATCTGGTCAAAGAATCGCCATTGTTTGGCTTTAGTCAATCCCGAGATCGAGTCTGGGTTGCGAATGCTTGGCTATTTAATATACTTTGTGTTCGCGGTTAAGGCGTCGGTAGGCCTCTCCGAGGATCCGGGATCGAATCCGGGCCGGTGCCGTACGGAACAGATTCGGCCCATCTTCGTCCTTCGTCGTTACGCCTCCGATCTGGGCAATCGAAAAACCTCCAAAATTTCTTATCGGCCGGTTCCGTCCTTTACTCGGTCGTCCGGTGCGGATCTGACCGAACCTGCGACGAGTACGAATAAAGACCTTCTCGGAGCTTCATTTATACTCGTACGTGAATAAAGGCTCTCTCGCAGAGATATATATAAGGCCTTGTGTATATAGGCTGTATACTACGGGTCTGCGGATTCTTCGGTGCATAGATATCGGTCTTATTTCCTCGGGAGATTGCCGAATCTAATTAAGACTACTGCTATAAGTGTCTTTGCAGACTTCGGAATATAAAGGATTCTAGATATATCGTTTCTCGCCCGTGGACAGCTAATCGAACTAGAAGATAGCCTGCCATTCCGTGAGATTTCGCACAAAGCTCTTACTAAAAAACTAACGAACTTTTTAGTAAGAGTCGGGACTAAACTGAAAGTTTTTCTGTCGTTTACTCAATCCCATTACGCAAAACTACCTTTCCGAGAAAAACTCGGTGTAGATTGTCTTACACGCAATATCTCTTTCGAATGAAAAGTTCTAAACATATCAATTTTATTATTATTCTATTAAAACATTCCAAAATTTACGATCCATTCGAAAAACTGTCCCGTAATATATAATGACGATGATATTTACGTCGTCGTCATTTTTAAGAAGCCTCGAAACAGCGAGGTCTACGGATTTTCTCTCGTGCAAAACTGTTTTCGGTCGGACACAATAACGATGCACCTATCGGTGGGCTATATAGTGTATAAAACACCTAACACCGGTAGTTTGTCGCGTGCCGGCCACGTAAAGTTCTCCGGGTTTTCTTTACGTTAGTAAAAACTAAATAGGGATCGGCTCCCGATAAAAGACTCGGGAGGCATTCCCCCGGGAAGTTGGCCTATGCGTTCCGTAGCCGTAATCGAATAAAACCAAAACCAAATGACAATAATCGGTCGATTCCTTAATAGGCGCGAATTTGTATTCCCGAAGCCGAATTTATTCATAAAATTATTTTGTACACTAACAGCACACCCCCGGTGGAAATTATATACATACACTCGTAAGGAATGGTCGGTGGACGGACAAAATTTGCGTAAATGACGAAAAATTTAAGGACATTCTTCCAATTTCGGACGGCGAAGCCAAATCGTAACTCGATGTAGTGTAATTCTAAAGCGCAGGCAAATATACCGGTTGTATTTTAATTAATTAAAGATGTACAAAATCACACGATAATGATTTTCTATTAAAAACATTTTGTTTCGAAATTTGGATTATTACAACGATGCAAAATATGCGTTAATAACCGAATTAGAATTTCGAAGACGGCGCGTATACCGTACGTGAAACGACGATACGATTGAAATTCGATAAAGGGGAATATTGACACCGCGTTATTACCGGGGCCGAGCAAAGACTGCGAGTTCGTATTGCTCCGAGTGACGTAAATGATCTTCATCGACGACTCGAAAAACTAGCCATTTGAGTATGTCGCTGGACGAAAATCTCGAAGGACGAGAAACGCTAAATGTTTCTTACGGTTCGAAATGAATTACTTTGCATTATTCGCCTCTTGTTTCGGCCGATGTACGAAAAATGCCATTCGAACGACAACGAGAGAAAATACGAAACTCGTTAACTCTGCCTACAAATTCCTTTTTCGCCGTTATCGACTCGAATGGCGACACTTGCCAATGTTGCGACCGTGCTTTGCTTTTTCCCGAAATTTTAAATTTCGCTTTATAAAAACTTTTAAATTCCATTTCTGATATTTCGCTCCTATCGATTTTTTCCGTAAATTAAAGTTAAATCGAAGTAGAGGCAAATGGAAGATCGGCAGTAAATTGCGAAAGAGAGTTTCATTTAGGTCACGAGACAAAATAATCGAGCGAAGAGAAAAGAAAATAAAAAAAATCCCGACACGAGGAATCGCGGCACGCGACCGACCGGCATTTCTGAAGAAAAATTGGCTTAATTCGCTGGAAAAGTGTAATATTTTGTTACAAAATTGACGAAAATACAATTAAAATTTCGTTAAAAAACCTAAAAGCGCGAAAAATTTCGTAAAAAAGCAAAAAAACAAATAAAAGAAAAGCGAGTCGTGCGAGCGGAAGCGGCGAAACGTGACCCAACCCAAAATTGGAAATAGCGAGAAAATTAGCGAATAAAATGCAAATTAATATCGAAAAGCGCGAAAAAGTCGGGAATAAAACGGATGAAAGGCCGAAGAAAGCGCAAATTGAGTAGCAAAAGAATAAAAACTTATATTTAAATTTCATTTTTCTGACGTCGGAAATCATTGTTTGATGTCGCGTCTATCGACGTCAGACATTAAAATTATTTAAATTATGGTTGATAAATTGTTGACTAGTTTATTAAAGATAATACTCCGTTGGGTATTTGGTGAAAATAAAAATTGAAAGATGACACGAATACTTTTTTATTAATAAAAACAAGTAACAAATACGCTACAATACTATTTGATATTAAAATTTTCTTCGATTTCCGAGATCACTGACATCATCGTCACTTGCTACCATCGACCGAGGGGAATTTCCTCCGTTATAACTAAATATATTTACATTTTCTTTAATATTATAGATTATTAACGTAGAAGGAGAGTTAAAATAACCGTCTAAAGCTAGATAACGAAGAGTAATGGAAGCTGGATTGAGTTACAAGCACATCTTGTTGACGGGTCCGCCCGGAATCGGCAAAACCACCGTAGTCAGGAAGGTTTACGAGAAACTTAAAGAATATAACACGATAAGAACTAAAGGATTCTACACGGAAGAGATCAAGAGCGGAGGCAAGCGCATCGGATTCGACATCTGCTCCCTGGACGGCAGGAGAGGACCGCTGGCCAGAATCAGCGGCGGCGGCTCCGACGGGCCCCGCGTGGGTCAGTACGTCGTCAACCTGAGTTCCTTCGAAAATCTGGCCCTTCCGGCTCTGGAGACCGACAACTCGCTCCCCACCGTCCTCATCATCGACGAGATCGGTAAGATGGAACTGTTCAGTACGTGCTTTCGGCAGTCGGTCAAGGAACAGTTCGGACGGTCCCCGTCGCTCAAGATACTGGCCACCGTGCCGGTGAGGAGCAGAGGAAAGCCGCTCAGCTTCGTCGAGGATCTGAAGAAGAGAAACGACGTGGAGATTTACGTCGTCACCAAGGATAACCGCGACGAGGTGGTGGCCGAGATAGCGGAGAAGCTGGTTTCCAACTAGGAGTGCGACTCGTCTCCCTCTGCGCCTCTCGTTTTATTTATTGAGAACGAAATATTTGTAAATCTGTTGCTGCGAGGATAGAGTTTACCTTATACGAAAAAAATATATATATTATTATGATAACGATGCTGTTGTGTTCGGCTATTTCGTACGTTTTTGCCGTCGTATTATCGTTTTATCGTTATTATTATTACGATTATCGGTATTTGCTTCCGCGGTCGAGGACGAATTGTGTAACCGTTGTCGGAGTCGTCTTTTTGTGCAGAATCGTGCCGGACTTTGCATATATATCCGTAACGTTTTAATTACTAACGACTTAGCTGTTTTTGTGGGAGACTTTTGTGGATTTGCCAGTTCGTTATTATTTTTTCTAATCTGTTTTTTGAGGAGTTGAGGAGTTCTTGGTTATATTGAGTTTCTTGTTATAAAAGTATTTAAAAAAAATATATATATATATATATTTAAAACTTAAAAAGTATAATTGCAAATTATAAAAGTTTCTACCTATAAGTGATTAAAAGTATCAAAAAAAAAAAAAAAGTATCGGAAGTCCAAAAGCTGTTGGATCCTTATGACGAGACAATGATAGTCCTATTGAATATTTTGTTAACTTATCTGTTTTATTTAGACTTTTTTGTGTTAGTTTTTTGTATACTGTAGATTTGGTGGCTTAGTTATGAATTATTGCAAAAAATAACAAATTTTATATAAATGACAGTTGCAAAATGTACTTAAAACAATCTCGATAGCATTGAAGACTTAAAAAACATTCTCGGTCGGTAGAAGCCGACGGTCGCCCGAGTTACGTTGGCGACTATTTTAACTCGAAGGATTATTCCGTTATTCTTCGTATTTTTATTTTCTACGATAACCTTTGTCGTTGCAATTCTTACCGTTAGGAAACGATACCCGGAGCTACTTCTCGTGAAAACGTTGCCGAGTTGTTTGACGGTGCGTCTCGCACGTTTACTTTCGGGGCCGGTCCGATCGACGTCGGGCTCTCGAATGCGGGTCTGTAAACAACGGGCCGTCGGCGCAACAAAATCAAATAATTTTTCGGCGGTTCGAGACAGAGTACTACATCGAATTGCCTCGTTCCTATGGGACTGGTGCCGTTTACTCTGTTGGACGATTCTCGAAATTTAAACGAGGTGTGTATTATAACTTTTGCAAGATCAAAGCTTTTTGAGGATTTGTGCCGTGTTCAAATTAGTGTTTAATATAGACAATCTGCACTAATTTGTTTTACATTGTATCCATCTGGTAATTTATCATGTATCATACATTATAATCAAAGCATAGTTTGCAATGATTCAGAATATTTAGAAGCCATTTTATGATTTTGTTAACAAATTTTTACAAACATTGTTATGGTATGTCTATATTTGAATTACAAGTGCTTCGACTTAACTGTATAACTAAATAAAACAAAAGGGAATTAACCTGATCTTGTGTCGATAAATTACAGTTATTTTGAGCTATCCGTATGTACTTTGTGTGTAAAACTGTAACGGTACTCTGTATGTGTACTTAAGGTGTTAATTACAATAAATATATTAAGATACAGTACATAGGTAAATTATTATACTAGGTGACACGACAGATTTCGGTTCCAAGACTTCTGGGTCGTCGTTACAATACTTTTTGGATTTATCATATTTTTTCACCAAGGTCTGTTTCTGCAGAACAAAGTCCCTTATCCAGAACACACTGTGTTCCGAACTGATGCAGGAGAGGACAACCTTAGACCAACTATGTTCCTAATCTTTGTATTTAGTAAAATTATAAGTGTTAGCCATTAAGCAGAGATTTCAAGGTATGTTTTTGACGTTTGTCGTACTTAAAACTAAACCGTAATTACGAATTTTCTTACAATACGCTTTGTTTTAAAATTAGTCTGTATGTCTGTCATATTTGCTAATTTACATTTTGTTACCTTGTTTTTAAACATTAATGGATCCATTATTGTATCTTTTATAAGGAGTGAATACATAAATATATATATATATTATATATATTTTGATAATGGATCTTGTGTGTAAACCTGTTGTTTTTCTTGGGAATGAACTGGAAGGAGCCACTTAGCAGAGAAATGTTTTTTTTTTAGCAAAGGGCTCCTTATCTGGCAGTTCTGTTTTTCTTAGGAATATATTTGTAGAACTTTTTAGCAAATTACTATAGTGAAAAATCATAATCTATTGTTGATACTGTACTTGTACTTTGTTGAAAGCCCTATATATAATCCATGTATGATATAGGCTGTTAGTAGTGTTAAAATCAAAATAGTCAAATCTATGGTTGAAAAACAAACAAAACAAATTGCAATTTATCTTAATTAAATAAAAACTTAGATGTGTTCAACATAGTTTTTTGGAAAATTATTGTCTGCTGTATCTAAGAAAACAAATATATATATACATACATATATATATATATATATATATGTATACTAACAAGTATAATGAAACAGGTCAAACATACTGGTTACATTTTAAAAAATCAAAGAAGTTTGACACAAAGACACATTTGATTCACCTAATAAATTGACAGCATTAAAATGTATATATGTTGCACAAATGTGTGTCATGACTGCTAATGATCAGATTTTACATAATCAAAAGTGTTTTTGTGCAACATTTTTTTGATTTACTAAACACGAGTAGTTTGCAGCAAGAGGAAACTGACAATGAGAATACAATATCAGTTTTCTTGGAAAGAAATGAAAATTATTCCTAGCAAGTATTGATATTTCTGTTCTGGACATTGTGAGTAAAATATTGTTCCTAGTCTTATGAATAATTTTATCATCATACTAATGATATATACACACACACACATATATATATAGTGTTGTATAGAACTACTAAACTTTTTTAGAAAATGAATTGCTTGTAATTTGATTTTATAGAATGTATTACAATTGTTTTAACATCTTACTTTTAGTACTTGTAATCATATTGTGCTCAGTTGTTGATATTTAATCTGCTATTGATTATTACAAATTTCATTAATAACTAATATTTTGATTGGTTTGATATTGTATTGATATTTGATGCATATCAGTATTTTTTAAATAAGTTAAACACACTTTTGTATCATTCTCTTGTGTATCTATAAAGCAACATATTGTAAATATTTACATTTTAAAAAACTTTGCATTAACATTGGTATGTTTTAAGTGTTAAACATAAACTATAATGCAGTAATATTACAGAGAACATTTTTTAGAATCATCACATAATATTTAGAGGCTAAAATTTAATGTTGTACATTAAGTATGAGCATTGTATAGCTGCAACATAAATTTCATACACATTTTCAGTAATAGCATTGAAATTTGTTCTCTTATTGAAGCTAAAGATATGCATTTAACAGTTCTAAACCATACAAATGTATCCAAATTATGTTAAGGTCATGCTCTTTTAAAAGTGAATTTTTTGTTACAAAAATTTTTTTGTAAGATGTCTATCTCTGAGAAATGTATCAATAAATCATTGTTAAACATTTATGAGTTTTTATTGCAAGTTTAATTAAAACACCGGAGTTTTAAATATGTTGGAGAATTTGCATCAAACAGAAACTGTGAAGTAATACTTTATATAATTTTAAATAGAACGAACTGTGTACAGACAAAACTCGTTTTGTAAGGAGATTCGTAGTATCGTGCTAAATCTTTTATACTTAGTCCCATTTTCAAGTAAAATAAGTGTATAATATACTTTAAATGAATCATAGGATAGCTACTACAGAGTTATAAATTAAATTTCAATTTTTGTCATTGTACAAGCTAATGCCATTGAATTCTAGTAGACTTGAGAAAACAAACAGAGAGATTATTTCATGCTTTATACACAAAATTTGATCTTTTTATTTATTTAAAGATGGTAATAATAGCAACTTATGAATATAATTTCTTACTTTTTCCATAAAATTAGCAGATTATTTGTATATACAGTAAATGGAAAAGAGATTTTGGGTATTAAAAATCTACATTTTGTTTTGAACTGATAAATTTATCTGTCATCTCATAAACAGGGAAGTCTGAATATTCTACTCCATTATGGTGTATATTTAAATTATTATTAGTATTGTGTATATTTAATTTTTATTCTTTTATGCTTCAAACTTGACAAAATAAAATAATCCAAAATGAATTTATTTTATATTATTTTAGTACATATTTTGAATGTTGTGTACCATTATGGTTTATAACATGTTTTGCAGCTTATTCCTGATAATTATATCTTGAACCTAAATATACCATCGTGGATCATTAAAATTGAATTCATAGTTTCACTCCACAGTGCGTATTTTGACTGTTTTATATGTTTACGGTGCATAATTCGTTTTTTCTACGCTCGGTTAATAATTGGTTCAATTGCATTATAACGTAGTTTGAGCATTCTGTAACATTACAGTATATAATGTAAATATTTTATATTATTATTTTGATTCTATACTATTTTAATTTCACTAGAGTGTTCTATTTGATTGTGGCGCATAAAATGTTTTTGCACTACGATGCATGCTAATACAAACTGATACTTATACTGGAAATTAGGAAGACATAATTGAAGTAAAATTTCTTCCAAATTTTTCATTGTTATACTATAGAACTATATTTCACGAAACATAAATGTTAATAACTACAATAAGCATCAATATTGTTACCAATCGTTATATTGGTAATTGACAGATTTAGAAATGCACATTTTCTATCTCGGATATTTGTTATGACTTTTTGAAAATTTTTTCAGAGAACTAAAATGTGCTTTAAGAAGACACAAACGGATGTTAATTTTTACAGAGAAATTATTGGTTTTTTAATGTACATAAGGTCATGTAATCATATAATTTTTTAAATTCTTAATAATAATTTTTATCATTTTATTTACAGAATATTTAAATACTCAAGCCTAATCATTAAAATATAGAGTATTTTCATTTCATTAGTATAAATGCTATGAAAATGATATTGATTAATCATCTACATTTATCTTATTTTGCTTCGATATACAGATCGTTGCAAACTTATTATATACAATTATTTAATCCGTCTTCTTTCCAATTTTATGCTTCCTAATTTACGGTATCGACCGAACAAAAATGTTCGGATCGTCGTCGGTACCAAAAGTTTACCTTTCTTCGAAGATAATTCAAAGGTGAACGGTGAATAATTTAATGCGAATGATACCGTATGCTTATTGTTATTAATTAAATAAAAAAATCACTAAGTAATATTCCTAAGATGGTAACCAAAAATATCTCGTGTAATGCCTAAAATACCTTTAACAATTATTTAATTTTAGCAAGTAAACGTTTAACTAATTTTATAAAACTAGATAGAAATACATATTTTTAAATGTCATATTGCAAAAGCAATAATGTTAAGTAATTCGAATACGAAGGTAATTTCTAATTTGTTTAATATCTAAAAGCATTTCTTAGAAGTAATAAATTAACCGAAATAAAGAAAACGTTTTCTCAGTGAATTGCAGTCTGATATATAAATTAAAATAGTTTTTCTCATTTATTTCTTGTCTAGACAGCAACTCAATGTGGAAAAATTTTTTATATTATACATTTAATATATAAATTTCTTCTGTATTTTGCTTTTAATCCCTTATTTAACTTGAGATATATTTATAAGCATTAAAAGCAAAATACAGAAGAAATTACGATATTTAATTAATGATGATGGCAGTAAATGGTTATCAAGTGCTTAAAAATAACGAATGGTTTATTTAATGCCATTCTGTTGTTATAACCATTTCTTTAAGGATTTACAAAGTCTTTTTAACGCCCTAAACATCAATTGTAACTTCAAAACTATATATGTTATTATCTTGATAAAGATTACATATTTTTAAAATAAAAGTATTATAAAACAGGATTATGTCGTTGAAATTTCACGAAAGAATCGAATATCGTTAATTAGAAATGTAAATTATTTTAAAAAACAAAATGGCGTCGGTTTGTTTATTGTTTTTTGTAATCATCGATCGCAGCTCGGGTCAAGAGTTCGTCGATGAACTATTTAAATCAGGTGTTTGCTCCGCTTCATTGATAAGTGTGACGTTAGCAATTAGTGGAATGATAGCGATTATGACGTAGTTTTATGCTTATTATTTTGATTATGACGCAATCGCATTGATTAGTTTCGGTTCTAGGCTATTTAAAATGGCGGACGTTTTGTTTGTTGTTATCCGATAAATTTTGTGACAGATTTTTTACATTTACGATACAATCGGAATATTGGCAAAATTCATTAATATAAGTTACTACTAGATATTAATTAGTTTTCCCGATTTTTTTTATTTCAAAACGACTGTGAATCAGATCAGTCTCTGTTTTGAACTTGATAAACGTCCCTTGTATCGGCCTACTTTACATAGTTTTATCTCTCAACTAAGATTAGCGAATTTACAAGCTTTGACATATTCGGCTTGTTTGTAAGGTATGCCTTAGGATCTTGATTTCTGCCCGTCTAACATGCTGGACCCGCACTGGCGTGGAGAATTGTCATAACTTTTGAGCATTTGCGTTACCTTTTAACCGGAATCGCCACCCTGGGTAAGTCATTCTCATTTCTGTTAAATTGGCACAAAATACTGTATTAGATATACATTGAATTTTGTATCTGAATCACACCGAAATTACTTTTTGTAAACTTATCAACAAACTACAAAAGTATCAGTGTTTTTCATTATAATCTCTGCACTCGAAGCTAGAACTATTTAAAATCAATGACACAAAAACCTTACGTGCGTTGTTTCTAGCAATTAAACTGATAAGCACGAATGTTTTCGGCCGTTCCGACCGACCTCGGTGCACCCGAAGGCGGCCTTTCGAAACAGCCGAAAACGTTTGTGCTTACTAGTTTAATTGCTAGAAACGTGTGTAAGGTCTTTGTGTCGTTGGTTTTTCATTATACAGTGTCCAAAGATTCTCTTTGCCTGTTTCCTTTTACAACTTTTCTCTATATTCCGTTCACTCTACAAATTTTACATTTTTCAATTTTTTTTTCAACTACTAACATTTCTTTCAATCTAAAACTTCAATATATTTGTTGATCTTTATTTATTAGTCGTTTTCGTTAAGTACAAAGCTTATGTACAAACTTTTGCATTGTTTGACAAATGGTAAACTTAACTGTTAGTAAATGTAACTTTGGTAGAAAACTTTGCGTATGGGAGTGATTAGGTTTCCGGTTTGCTATAAAGTGGATTGTTCATAAATTGAAGCAAAATTGTAATAACTTTAAATGAAATTAGTTCCAACTTGTTTCCAACTTGACCAAACAATTAGTATTTTCCAGTCTAGCGAAACTAATACAAGTTGAAAACATATTATTCCAACAGGACCCCCGCCTTTTGGAAATGGGAAATTAGTTCCTTCGATATGAAAATTGACTATTAAAAGTTTATAATTTTTCCAAAATTTGTGGTTATTTTATAATTATTTTACGTAAATAATAGATTAAAACCTTGCTGTGTGCCACCCCTGAAATTCCCCCGTAAAACTGAAGAAGTTTTTAAATTAATATGAAATCCGTCTTGGCAGGTGGTGGCCTTGCTTAAGTTGCCGAGATATGAGTGTCCCGAAGTGATGTTTATTGCTATTTACGTGGCCGACAGAATTTGAAAATAAAACTCCTATAAACACCGGGTTGTCGAGCCTAAATTTTTTTCGAAACGGTTTTCGACCGATCCGGATTGGTCGAAAACCGTTTTGAAGAGAATTTAGGCTTGAGAATGGATCCAGAGTGGAGTCCGAAAACGTTCGCCGTAGAAAATTAAATTGAATTTCACCAGTTATAAGGTTTATGATGGAGTTTAGAAATGTCGAGTTTTCAAATCTTCTATCTATTTAAATGTAACAAAATACAAATAGGAGGAAGTGTCGGAAAATAAATTCGTGTGGCAAAAATCAGCTAGCAAAAAGTTTAATGTAACCAAAACATTTCCAACCTAAGTTGATAACTCTTCGTCAGTTGAACATTCCAAAATAGAACATATTTGAAGGAGCAGTTATTTATTGTTACATTGTCACAATGTCGGGCTGCAATTTTTAATCATAGTTTTATTTATTTAACTTAAAATATGTGCTCTCCACCTCAGATTAGTAGTGGCTTGCTTGTGTAATCACACTTTTCCTATAACAATAGTCATGCTGGTCATCTATCTAACACCTTTTCGGGGGAAAATTTTGAATTGAAATAAAGTGACTTCCTATCCTGTTTGCATTGGAAGTTCATATATAGTTAATCGGGGCCTCCTGCCCCTAAGATTTTCATATCCAATCTCGTCTTTTATCTGTCTGACTCCATTCTTGACATTAACTCTTTAAGCTGTGAAAAATCAATTTGTCACTGTTGCTAATGCCTAAATTGTTTCTACCCCTCAAGCTACAAGGGGATCTTGTATAGAAAAACTAGTCCGACAACTTTTCGATCGTCCAATTTTGTTTTTAACAAATAAGGCCGATTTTGGCCACTTTTGCGTTTAAAGAGTTAAGGAAAGACGTACGGACAGTTGACGACGGTGGGAATTTATAGGTCTACAATTTTTTTTCAAATTGCAGCCCAATAAAAAAGCATTCAAAATACGTCAGTAGAATAGAAGAAAATATAAAATTTTCAAATACAAAAGAAAATAAAATATATTATTTTTGGTTAATTTATATTTAACAAAAATTAATAATAGTAAAAATATATAGGGGAGGACGGGGTAACTTTGGCATAAGGGGCAAGTTTGTCAATTAAATTTTCTTTGAAACAAAATAAAAGGAGACTCTTTTTAGAGGCTAGACAGTTAAGTTTTAATGATGGCTTGTAGATGTGGTGTCTGTGTTGTTCTTCGACAAGCGTAGTTGAAATATCAAATAAGTTGTCTGTTTCATTCACTTTATAATATTTTGCTTCCATTTATATAGAATTGGCATGTTTTGTTATAATTCCATAATAATGAAAATTATTTTTCCTGATAGAAGGATAAAACATTAACTTATTCACGTGACCAGATTATGGCTTGGTGTACCCTATTCTTGGGGTTTCACTTAATGTTTTTAAATCGTGACTATTGGGGCATCTTTGGCAGTGTTGTTGATCTTGTTCCCGATAGTGTTTTGCTACGGTTTGATTTGACCGCAACTAACAACTAGTAGAATAAATAACTGGATTTCCATACAATGCCACACTATAGAAGCCAAGGCTAAAGTTAAAAAAATTGGCAACTTGCAGAAAGGCAATGGATTTGGAGAAATCGGATTGGAAGTTCACTAAAGAAAAAGGGCAGAAAAGTCCTAAAAAAGAGAAAACGACGATGAAAATACCTATTGCATATATTGCAATAAACAATATAGAACTACTTAAAAAAGTGGATTATCTGATGCAAGTGTTAACTGTGGGCTTGTGGCTGTACAGATGTGGAAAATGAGTTGGTTCAATTTATTTGTGATATGTGTAGGGCATAAAGAATTTGCTGTTAAGCATATTTCATTTCTACTGTTTGTTTGAGTTCACTAATTCATTTATATTGCTTTTAACTTGCATTAGAATGTTTTCATTTATTATCTGTTTGATTTTTTTTTTTTTTTGTTTTTAAATTTTTGTTTACGTTTTCTTTACTTAAATATGCCTTTGAACTTTTACTTTATTGTTATAATATTAAATAGGTCTTTGGACCATTATTTCTTTGTTTTAATAGTGAATTCCAACTTATACATTGTTAATAACACAGATTTATATGCCTCCCTGTCTTGCTCCATTGCTGTTGCCGAAGTTGCCCCTGGTATGGGGCAACTTTGGCAATAGCTATCTTTTTATAAAGTTATTATTATTATGATTATTTTTATTTCCAAACTGATTTTAACCAGTTTTATGGTAAAGATACATTCTGGTAGACAATAAATAACACTTTTCTTTCAGTTTACAGTAGTATTTTTTACAAAAAGTTTAACTTATTCTTATCGTGCCAAAGTTGCCCCATCTTCCCCTACATATAATGTATAAATATAATAAATATTTAACAGAATGGAATAACAAATTAAAATTAGAATAACAATAAAATAATAATATAGAATGGACAGTCATGTTAAAGTTCATCAGAGACCTCCACAGTTCTATAATCAATACAAGTGAAAGTTTTATTGGATTTATATATTTCTAAGGTTTCTAAATGCCTATGTGTTGAGGTCCTTAGCCAGTCTGATGATTGATTGTATTGTCTTCCCACTTGACCCATACTTCCTATTGGGTAGCATATGACCACTAATGTCATATTACAGAGTTCCTTAAATCTTTGTTGTGTCTATATCACTTTCTTGTAGATCTTGGCTGGTGTTAGATACAGTTACAGCTAAAAATGAATAACGAACCTACTGGAACTGGTATAATAAAGAGAAAACAACACCTTTCTTAAATTCCAGCAAAAGTTGAACTATATAAGAACGTTTTCAACTGATTTCATCAGTCTTCTTCAGTTACTCGAACAAAAACAAAAAGAAGAAAGAACCAAATTCAAATTTACAAAATCACGAGAATGGAAAGAATTCTCGTGATTGCGCAGACTATGCAAAAACAATGTACCGATAAACGGTAAAAAATGCAAATTCTTGACAAAAAATGCAGATTCTTGACAAACTATATATAATATCACAATCTTACGTTATCCAATGAATGATTTCCAAGCAGACGATAGCCCATCTGCGTCCCTGTGGTTGATGCAATGGGATGTTAATTGTGCCCTATATATTTCTAATTTCTCCAAATGTCTAACGGCCTGTTTAGATTTAGTGGCTTTTATGATGGAAGCACTATCCCAGTGTACCGTGATCTCCTGTTGCTTAGCAAATGCTGCTAGGACTGTGCTGTCAACTGTCCTCTTAACTGATTGCTTATGCTCTTTTATTCTTTGCTGTAAACCACGCAAGGTGGCCCCAATGTACACTAGATCGGATTTAAAACGTTGGTCCCTGATTGGAATTGAGTACACTCCTGTTAGCTCATTTGGTTTCTCTTTCCTCTTATCATTCCTTAACAGACGGTATACTGTCGGGTTGCGCCTATATATTATGCGTAAGTTCCTTTCTTTGGATACCTTCTTAACAATACTTTTAATAAACGGAATATAGTCCATGACCACTGTTTTTTTCTGTTCAGTTCTGTGTTGTTGATGTTTACGTCTCTGTATATCCGTAATTAGACGGTTCACTACCCTTCTCTGATAGCCAAACTGTGTTGCTACGCTTCTTACGTACTCCAACTCCTTGTACGTGTCGCAAATACTTGAGCAATGTGTGTAAGCTCGTTGTATCCATGCTCGTAAAGCCGCTAACTTAAACTGTTCAGGATCCACGGAGTTTCTGGGTATGATGCTAGGTTGATATACCGGTTTCCTGAAGATATCCGTCTGTATCTCCCCATCCTTACATGTGATCGTCAAGTCCAAGAAGTTAACCCTAAAGTCACTCTCTTGGTCCAACTCCAATGTGAGTCCGTAGGGGTTGCTGTTGATTGCATCAAGAAAGCGACGGGTATTGCGATCATTATGCCATATGATGAATATGTCATCAACATATCTGGTATAGAAAACTACGTCTTCTTGGAATGAAGGTAATATATTGCATTCTAGGTTTCGTAGGACCAATTCACAGAGCATCGCTGATATGGGACTACCCATCGGGACTCCCCTTCCTTGCATGTATGTTTTCCCTTGAAATTCAAAGAAAGAAGAATGACAGATGAGATCAGCTAATTCCAAAATTTGCCTTTTGTATTTGAATGAATTCACGATGTTGTTAAACAAGAAGTCCCTTAAGGCGCAGAAGCACGGAGGGAGTTTTATCGAGGGATACAAGGCCTTAAAGTCCATAACCGTCATGTGTTCCTTGTCCTTAAGCATAATTACATTCATTCTATGTACGAGTTGCAAGGAGTCTTTGATGCAATAAGGGTAATCCTGGACCTTATCCCGAATAAATCTGACAAGTTGCTTTTCTAGTGCGAACGTGGGTGCATTACATTTTTCCACTACGGATCTTATCTGATAGCCTGGTTTGTGCGTCTTGCCAAATGCAAAGATCTTTGGTGGTCTTGGTGCCTACATAATGATATTGTCCAAACGCAAAAGGCGTCTATACCAGATATGTTGATGACATTATTCATCATATGGCATAATGATCGCAATACCCGTCGCTTTCTTGATGCAATCAACAGCAACCCCTACGGACTCACATTGGAGTTGGACCAAGAGAGTGACTTTAGGGTTAACTTCTTGGACTTGACGATCACATGTAAGGATGGGGAGATACAGACGGATATCTTCAGGAAACCAGTATATCAACCTAGCATCATACCCAGAAACTCCGTGGATCCTGAACAGTTTAAGTTAGCGGCTTTACGAGCATGGATACAACGAGCTTACACACATTGCTCAAGTATTTGCGACACGTACAAGGAGTTGGAGTACGTAAGAAGCGTAGCAACACAGTTTGGCTATCAGAGAAGGGTAGTGAACCGTCTAATTACGGATATACAGAGACGTAAACATCAACAACACAGAACTGAACAGAAAAAAACAGTGGTCATGGACTATATTCCGTTTATTAAAAGTATTGTTAAGAAGGTATCCAAAGAAAGGAACTTACGCATAATATATAGGCGCAACCCGACAGTATACCGTCTGTTAAGGAATGATAAGAGGAAAGAGAAACCAAACGAGCTAACAGGAGTGTACTCAATTCCAATCAGGGACCAACGTTTTAAATCCGATCTAGTGTACATTGGGGCCACCTTGCGTGGTTTACAGCAAAGAATAAAAGAGCATAAGCAATCAGTTAAGAGGACAGTTGACAGCACAGTCCTAGCAGCATTTGCTAAGCAACAGGAGATCACGGTACACTGGGATAGTGCTTCCATCATAAAAGCCACTAAATCTAAACAGGCCGTTAGACATTTGGAGAAATTAGAAATATATAGGGCACAATTAACATCCCATTGCATCAACCACAGGGACGCAGATGGGCTATCGTCTGCTTGGAAATCATTCATTGGATAACGTAAGATTGTGATATTATATATAGTTTGTCAAGAATCTGCATTTTTTGTCAAGAATTTGCATTTTTTACCGTTTATCGGTACATTGTTTTTGCATAGTCTGCGCAATCACGAGAATTCTTTCCATTCTCGTGATTTTGTAAATTTGAATTTGGTTCTTTCTTCTTTTTGTTTTTGTTCGAGTAACTGAAGAAGACTGATGAAATCAGTTGAAAACGTTCTTATATAGTTAAACTTTTGCTGGAATTTAAGAAAGGTGTTGTTTTCTCTTTACAGTTACAGCAATGCCAACCAAGGTCTACAAGAAGAAAGTGATAACCTTAACCAAATCCAGAGAAAAGCTGAGACATTCCAAAAAATAGAATCTCAGTTTAAAAACCTGGCTTATCAATTAGGCTGAAATGTTTGTTTTAATTAAAATTAATTGCTGGGAAACTGTATAAGGTATTTTCAGTGACTTTACATACTGTCTTTGTTGTCTGTTTCGTTTTGTAGCCCAGACATGTTAGTGTCCTGTCAAATGGATTTTCTATTGAAATTGAATAAATCTCAGAGGAGTCATGTGACTACACTGTGGTTTATCATTTCTTAAGGTCTTGAAAATAGTGAGATTACATTTATATATCATGTTCACATTATTGCATTTGATCACGTCTGTGTATTTTCTTCAAGATAGGGAAGCAGTTCATCTTGTGTTACCTTTTGTACTCGGGTTGTGGTTTTATAATCTTGGGTGATTGGAAAGAGTTGATTAAACATTGTATCAACCATGCCAGAAACCTGAATGCAGAAATTTTGTGCTGTAGCAACCCACAATACAAAAATTGTAAAGGATGAAAATAGGTTGATGCGTTGGCTTATGTTGTATTTTGATATGGATTTCACCATTTGTACAAGTAATGGAAATATCTAGGAAATGTACTATAGTTGTGCTTTCTTGTTCCAGTTGTAATAGAAGACCATAAGAGATTGCAATTAATTCTTTGGAGAAATAGTTGCAGGTTGGATTTCTTGCACCATAAGATAAAGATATCATCAATGTATCTCATCAGAATAGGATGTTGGACCAACTTTTCCAGCAGCTAATGACAAGTTCACACAGTAATGAAGAGGCGGGATTCCCATGGGTATAACCGGGCCTTGGATATGTAATATCTTATTCTCATACTTGAAAAAGTAGTAGAAACAAATGAGGTGAGTGAGCTGTGAAATACTTTGATGATATTTGCAGGCATTCTCCACATTGGCAAGAAGAAAGTTCCTGATCTCACAAAAACAAGGCAAAAGTTTAATGGATGGGTAGAGAGGTTGAAAGTCACAATACAGTCATGTGTTCTTTGTCTAGCAATGTAGTGTTGTTAAGACATTTGAATAATTGTAATGAATTATTAATAATGATTGGATATGTGGTTTACAAAATAAATATATTTCTTGATAGACCATACATACATGGTGAATCCATATCATTTGGTCCTTTTACATTCTATTGAGGTAATAACAGTTCCACAGCGGAGTCGACCTTTTATTGTAGGCTACTCGTCTGCCACTAAATGCAAAAAAGTTAAGTCCTCTAGTGGTAGCACAATGATAAAAATTAATGATTACATTTCAACTCACATCAAATAAAAGAACTGGAGGAATGTACTTCGTCTAATATTACCTTAATCTTTCCAGTTAATCACTCTCATATTTGTTCTAATGTTTTTGACCCACCCTGGGTCATCTTCAGGAAATCGTTGTAATAAAATAAATAAACGTGCGGAATTGGAACATTCAAATCGAATGCAGTCCGATTCGAATTACTGTAAAACGGTTACGTTTGCTGATGGAACAATTCTCTCGTGCTATGATGACGATATGGCGTGTGAGAAGATCTCTGCACATTTATTTATTTTACTACAACGATTTCCTGAAGATGACCCAGGGTGGGTCAAAAACATTAGAACAAATATGAGAGTGATTAACTGGAAAGATTAAGGTTATATTAGACAAAGTAATGATTACATTTTGAAAAAAATGCCAGGATGAATACACTCAAACCTGTTTTTGTACGGTCTTTTTTGTGCGATTTTTTATATGTGCAATGTGTTTTGTGCAATTATTTTTGTGCAGTATACCAATTTGAATTGAAATTCATATACCGCACACAAAAAATCACACAAAACAAATCGCAGAAATAAAAAATCGCACAACAGAAGACCGCACAAAAACAGGTTTGAGTGTATTATTTCTATTCTGTAAATGTGAATTCATCCTGGCAATTTTTTAAAAAGATAATATGAGGCCTTACTGTTGTAAAACTTAACAAGCTGCTTCTCCAAAAAAGATGTAGTGAAGAACATTTTCTTTCATAGCCAGACATATTTGAGTTCCAGGCTTGTGCATTTTTGTGAAGGCAAAGATACATGGAATTTTAGGTGTGAGAATTACTGTTTGTTGCATTTGAAGATGATGTGCCAAAGAGGTAGCAATGAATCTTTTCACCCTTTGCTGTAAGGAGTCCAGGAAGTTGGAGGGGGGGCAATATGACATTCATTAGAAGTGATATATTCCTACAACCTTTCATTGTAGGTGGACTGCTTAACCAGCACAATGTTCTTAGACTTTGTTTGTTCCCATGATGACATTATTTTGCTTTAACCAAATTTTGCAAAAAGGTAAAACACTCAAAAAATGTTGCATCTTGATATCCATTTCCTTAAATAACTTGATTGTAGTGTTGTTCTCCAATGGAAAAAATCCTTTTCAGTAGTGTCTAAACCATTAGTGATCACTTCGATTAGTTTATTAAGACAAGGTGTAGGGGCATAAAGTGGATTCTAAATCTTCCCAAAGCTGGTTATACACTATTAAATAACACCAACAAAACCTTCAAAATATACCAGCAAATATAATTTAATATAAATACATTAATGACAAATGTTTTCAATCCCAATGGGATATACATCAGGTCAAAAATGTTTGATAAAATGGATCATATTCTAAGGCCTTCATAATGTAATGTGTTGTTACATTATCCCATGTAAGCATGTTTAGGGTGTTGTAGCATCATCTTACATTCTGTTTTCAGAAGATCTACTTAAGTTTGTCCACATATTTTTTTTTTTTCAAAGAAATAGAGACCGGTTCAGCCAAATCAACAACCCAACAGTTCACAGATGTCAAGAGATCAGGTCCTTATGCATGAATTCTCTTCAAAGTTTATCAATTGACATAGGAGAGTAAAAGAAAGTTGTTTTGTAGATCTAATAGCCTCCTCTAGACAAAGATGGTGAACATGTGGGAGGAGAAATTCACATCCAACAGGTAATTGTATAAGAAAAATTGATATAGGATAGGCATCATTTAAAGCACTTTAAATGGTATTGAGCTTTGTTACTATAATTTTAGAACAGTTTTCCAAGTGGGACGACATCAACTGGACAGTGGTGAGTGAGCAATAGTCATCTGGGTGACAGACAACCGGGCAATTGTCAACTGAGCTGCTACTAACTGGGTGCTGTACATCTGGGTGACAAAATAAGAGATCAGTAATAGACAAAATATAATATTTTTATTTTCTTTATTAAAATTACCATTTTTTTCTATTGATTTACTATCTGCTAAATTTAAATAATATTTTTTAAGAAAAAAGTTGAATGAGTTAAAAGAATGATTTTGTAATTAACAAACATATTTATACATGCTACATACATTAATTATTTATTTTTAGAAATAAATGTTAACTGTCCTTTGGGACCTTTCTATCTAACCCAGGTTTGTCCAATTTTTTTTCCTAATGCACCAAATCAGAAATTTGGATATATTCAGTGGGCCACAAAGATACTTTATATAAATGTATGCTTTTAAAAAGTTTAAAATGTGAATAACAAATATTTATAATTACAAAAAATACTGTATTATTGACAGTAAAAAAATAAATTATACTCACACAAATAAAAATAAATCATTGCAATTTTTGACATTCTCTTCCTTTCATAATATTTTCAGTGTCTGCTTTTATGGTACTAGTCTTAATTCTAATAATGTTAGATAAATGGGAATTACTTGATCTATTTTTTCCAGCAGTTTTGATGTTTTTTATGCATGAAAAAATTGTTCACAACAGTATGTACTATTCACATGCATAATAGTTTTCTACATAAAACAGTTTTCTAACACCAGCTACATCATTATGACATCAAAGTGTATCCAGTGAAACGAGAATAATTTTTACAACATACTTTTACCAAAATAAATGAAAATACACCTAAAAAATTTACGGTGCAGTGGGCTGCAGGTTGGACATCCCTGATCTGACCCCCAAAATTAATAAATATACATAACAACAAAAGCAAATTACATAAAATTAAAAATACATGTGTGTTGTATTTAATGTATAATATAATTAAAACAAGTATAAAACAGTCTTTGAAAGAATTTGTTTTGGAAGAATTGTTTTTCTTTGAAGTGCTTTGTTAACTGCTTCTGACAATAATGAACAATGCCACAGTTCATTGTTCCAAAACATTTCATTTTCCTAAATTGGAAATAACTCGTAACTCAGTTCGTAAGTCTTAACCGTATGCTAGTGTGCAAAAATGTTTGTTTCTGTTGCCCAATTAACCATTTCCAAGCTGTTGTGTACTAGTGTTTCTCATTTCCCGGTCTTTTGCTTGTCCCAGGATTTCAGGATAAAAGTGAACTGTTTCCCACAATAGAATTAATTATTTTTAAGATATACAAAATATCTTGAAATTAAATGATATAATTATTTTTCATATTTTAAAGTAATTTTAATATGTTCTGCAACTGCCAAAATCATGTTAATAATGCTGTGTAAGATATATATTAAAAATTACCTTTTGAACTAAGTAGAAATTTTCACAAATAGAAAAAAAATGATTAAAGTTTGCTGGAAACTGGTATAAAACGACTACAACAAAAAAAAAATGCTTTAGAATTGAGTTGAAAATTTAAAAAAAACGAACTTAGATCAAACTTCTAACTTAAAAAGTAATTTTCTTTTTTAAATAAAACATATTATAAAAATTTACAATAATATTTTGTATTAAGATTTTAAAAAGCAAGGATGGTCAATACTCCAATCACTCACTCTGGTTCTTATTTAACTAATGAAAAGCTTGCTACCAAGAATGCCCTTTCCGATTCAATTCATGTGGGTGCAATTGTCTTTAATGCATTTAAGAGAAGACAGATGTGTGTTTTCACCTGCAGCCTGGAAGATTTCTAGTTCATTTTCGAGATGTAATACTTCTTTTGCCATCTCGTATTCTTGATTTGTCTACCTCGGTTGCTTTAATAGAAATATCAACTTTATAGCCCAATAATTTGGCAGTTCATTTGTCTTTAATAATCAGGTTTATGAAGAAAAACTTCGTACTTGCAGACTTCGTGCTCGTTTGTATTCTCACCCAATTTGCACAACCTGGTGTTACGCAGTTATTGAAGCTGTTGGGCATAGTTAAAAATTAAGACAGCATGAACACAATTATTCCAGATATTACAGGTTCTGATAAGTAAAGAATTTTTAGAGTCCTGTCACAAATAAGCTACATATTGATTATCGACCATTTGTGACGTGCCATAACGAGCAAAAATTTAAAAAACTAACAAGTAGGTTTAAAATTAATAAATACAAATGTATTCTGACAGAAAGTATAATTAACTCGTAAACTATTTGCAAAATTTCCTCAAACTTAACATAAAATAAGGAAAAAGTGAATTTTTAAGAAATTTGCGGGATTTCCCAGGATATATCCCAGGTTAAAAAAACAACCGGGAACCCGGGGATCCCGTTGGAGAAACCCTATTGTGTACCCTGCTAAGTTCCTTCCACAGATGACATTCAAATAAAATAATCTTTCCTTTCTTGTTGGGATCACCGACTATACTGTAATTAGAAAATTACATACATGTATGTAATCAACCAAACTAAACATAAACTGTAAGTTTTGGATCATTGAATTACCAGTAGTGTTCATATACATCTACAGATGCAGGAATATGAAATTTTGAAGAATTTTCTAATTAAAGTAAAAATTTAATTTGTTCAGTGTAAATAAATAAATCTCCAGAATTTAGTAAGAAGAAAGGTAATTATGCATTTGTTCAATAATCTTATAATTTCATAAATCTGATTTATAGTTATATTTTAAAAAAATACAATCAGTAATGATGGTGTATGTCACTGATAGGTCACTTGCAACACTTAATGAATAAAAATATTGATGTACCTCGTGGGTCATTCCATGTCAAGTGATCCAGGTCTCCAGCTCAACCTTCTCAGATTCATTTAAATCTGAGAAGGGTGAGCTGAAATTTGACACAAAGTTATCTAAGTACCTTAAATTAAACCATGCAAAAATTAGCCCCGTGCATTGAATAGTTTTTGAGATATAAGACCTAATCTGAAGACATGCCACTTCTGCATTTGCAGTGATTAATAGCCAACTTTTGTTGTCCAATGGTTCCTTCACTAAGGCAGAACCTGACTCCTCTAAGGGCAAAAATGTGGCATTAAACATAATGATGTCTGAATAAAATACTATGTATAATTTTGCACTTTTGCCCTTAACAGAGTCAGGCAAAAAATTAAAACCATATATTTTGATAGAAGGTACATGTATGCTCTTTTTGATGTAGCAGGACAAAAAAGTTTCAGATATCCCACATTGTTATATTTTTTCCAAAATAAATACCACCTTTATCTATCCAGCAATAAATATTTAATAACATAAAAACGTTGAAAACGTTTTTAATGGTCTTCATCAGTTAATCAAATATTAAAAAAGAACATTAAAATAGAATGTATGGAATACATATGAAAATCCAATAGGAATTGCCCATGTGTAGAATGAATATAAATACAAAAATAAAGGAAAATGCACAGGGGATTACTTATAAACACTAAAATTTAAATAAAAATAACATAAAAATTACGGCTGCCATAAAGAAATTGCAGGATGACCACGAGGTATTAATGCGTATTATTGTAAAAAGATTTTCACGCAGTGGACGATGTGTCTGCATCTTTATGATTAATGCAACCTGTTCTCGTGTGTGCCTTGTATATCTCTAGCTTCTCGAGACGCCTCGGTGCATGTCCGTTGGTCACAGTTCTGATGATGGATGCTTGATCCCAATAGACGTTGACCTCTTGCTGTTTGGTGACTGATGCAAGTACGGTACTATCCGTGTTCTTATTAACGGAGTATCTGTTCTTTGAATTTTTGTTTTAATTGGCGCATAGTTGCCCCTACATAAACTAGGTTGGAGTCAAAGCGATGGTCTTTTAATGGTATGGAATAAATCAATATTTGATATTTTTCTCTGAATGTTTGTAAAAATTAGTCTCAAACTTTTTGCATTTTTCAGTATGCATATTTTTAAAACTATGACAGTCAAAAGCTTGAAATTTAACACAAAATTACCTTCTTATACAGTTTTAAAATCCAAAGTTTGGCTATAAAAGAACATTTTCTTCTCGAGTTACAGGCAATTGAAATGTGGCTTCGGTTTTATGAGAATGAATTTTACTGTAACTTTGATGATTTGTGAATAGAATACATTAGAAATTTTTGTTATTATATCTCAGTTTTTCACTTGAAACTGTCTTATGCTACCAAATTTCATGCTGTGATTGCACTTACAATTGTTAGTTGAGGAACCATTGGACAACAAAATTTGTTTAATCATTGCACACACAGATGGTGATGGATGTCTTCAGATTTAAGCTTATATCTCAGGAAGTACTCAATGTATGCAGAGCCGGTCCTGGTAGGTGTGCAGTATGTCCATACACACAGGCTGCCAGATCCCAAGGGTGTCGATATTGGTCAATGTCAAATGCCTCTAGTCGCATCACTGGTATACTTCAATCGACACAACAGAGTTGTTGTAAATTTTAAATGTTTCTCATCATAGCTGTAAGAATCTAAATATACTAAACTTAATACTAAACTTAATAATAAAACTTGATCAATGTTTGTTAGATCAGGTCGCGTCTTTCAAGTTTATTTGCTCAGTTGTTATATGGAACAATGTTCTTTTAAAAATTGATGATGTAAGTAAAATGTTCCAGTACCCTCAATCCAACATAAATGAATCACTTAATATTTTGAGTGAGCTTGTTAAATTTCTAAGTGCAACAAGATCTGATGAAGCATTCAATAAATACATTAGGGATGGAGAAGTTTCAGCTGTCAAAGTAAATGTAGTGGCAGAATTTCCAGTTGCAAGAAGTAGAATTAAAGTTTGCCATTTTGATTATGAAAGTCCAGATGAAGAAATTGTAAAGCCAAAATAATTGTTTAAAATACGGTTTTATCTAACTATTGTTGATACAGGCTTAAATTCCATTGAGGAAAGATTTGAAAATCTAAATGAGTGCAATAATATATTTAAATTTCTTTGTGAATTTGGAGAAATAACTGAAGACGAAATTAAAAAACCTCGTTTCGATTTACATGTTTCCCTTCAAATTAACAAAGGATGTTGATGGTTTTGAGCTTTTCAATGAGCTGATAACATACATACAGAAATTTGTACAGTGGAATTACAGATGCATTCAAAAACTTGCCATATATTGCAAAAAATAACTCAGTGTCATCATTTCCTAATCTGTTTATAGTGTGAGATCCCGGGGAGGTAAGAGGGAGTCGTACCTCTCTTTCCGGCGACTCACTTGTCAAGGATGGCTGTTACGTCGACGGCGCGTTATGCGAGTGGAGGAGGAGGAAGGATGGGGTCAACGATAAGGCGAAGCCGACAGTCAAGAAAGACTCCATTTTATAACAAAACAAGATTTATTAAAATTGAAACGAACAAAACTACACTTCTACCCTCATATACAAAAAGGGGGTCTGGAGAGAGAGAGTTTACAAATATTTGTTCATACATCTATAAATTCCGTAATAGACAGTCTGGTGAATGGAGTCTTAGACTGTCGCAGACTGGCACTTAAAACTTAGTAATTTTTTGGGTCCGGTCAATGGCACAGTGCACGTCGTACTGGAAAGACAATCGGAGAGCCCTTTAGGGGGGAAGGAAGCGTCTTTTATAGGTTTTTGATGAGAAAACTAGTCACGTGATCGACAATGGATTGCAATTAGGGCCATAGGTGTTCCCGGGATTCAAAACAAACGACGAGCTCGGACGCTGTAAATTATCCTGCAAGTTGATCTACCGGCTGCAAGGGAATAATGTCTTATTGACAGATAGGGGACGATAGTTGCCAGTCAAGGGTCAACAGTTTTTTTGGTTATGGAATTTTGTACTTTGTACGTAATCAACAGTTGTATATCAGCAGTGAAATAATTCAGAAATTTAGGTTTTTATCTTCCAGATTTCACAATAGCTTTGAGAATTTTTGATATTACCAGTTACTGTAGCATCAGGTGAAAGCAGTTTTTGGAACTCAAACTTATAAAAACACAGTAATGAACATCAATGACTCAAGAAAGGTTTAATGATCTAGAACTGTTAGCTATAGAAAAAGAATTGCGTGAAAGTTTAGAATTATCAGATGATATTGACGAATTAGCAAATAAGAAAGCAAGAAGAATGCAGTTCTAACTTTTTGTTATTTCTGTTTTATATCTCATACATTTTTGATTTCAATAAAATTAAAATAAATACTGTATTTACTCGCATATTATACAAGGTTTATATTCATTTATCACAGCTTCAAATTCCAAGGTTGTCCTATACGCGCGAGCGAAAGATTCTTTGTACTTTTGCAAGATTCTTTTTGTGAACTGTGTATTCGCATTTTTTACCGAATGTTTACCCTCTTATATTTAAAAACATAAGTATTTTATCTGGGTCGTTTGAATCGTTCTTGTATATTGTCAGGAGTAAAGATGAATAGCAGTAGGAAAAGCAAAGCTTTTGAATTGAATTCCAGATTGAAATTTCAAAATTGCACAGGAGCCCGATGTAAGTTTTAATCCATTCCCGTGTGAAAATGGATGATTATTTGGAAATCAGAATTCAGAGAAACTCGTAAGTGTAATCGATGGAGAGTGGCTTGGACTGTTAAGAATTTGCAAAAAAAGGTTCCAGATTGTCCTGCTTTACATGAACAAATTATGTTGTTGATTTTACAAGATTTTTTCTTAAAGTTTGTCCTGCAAAAATTACTGGCATTTTAGTGTGTGCATTTACATTCATTTGATATTTTACTTGTGATTAAACGAAATAAAATTAGAATTGTATTCATAAATCTAATTTTCTTTATTTTGATCTTTAAAGTCACACCATGTCCTATATGCGAGTAAATATGGTATATCAAATATTTTTATGGATTTTTTAAAATCATGTCAAATATACAGAACTATCATAAAAACATACTAGTAAATGCCTATCAGTTGGGTTAAGTTATAAATTACTCACAATTCACATAATGGGAGGCAGCCAAATATCTCTAGCATGCAGGCTGCTAACAGTCTGTTTAATAATCTTTTCTGGTTTGATATAAGCTTCTAATCTGTGTTATCAATGAATTAGCAATAAATAACTAAGCTTTGTTGGCCTTATTGTTATAAGTACAAATTCAATTATTCATCATACACCTTTTGATTTTTATTCATTAACACTTGATGTCCAGGAATGAATTTCAGCTTAATCTTTTCTGGGATTTTACTGTTAAAAATATAGTATTTAAATGAATCTGTTATTACCATTTAATAAACATTGATTCTGTCTACAGGTACAAAACAATAGTAGACACACAGTGTCAGCTCTCGGATGCCTCTTATGTAATGAAACTACAAAGTTGTGTCGGTCAGTTCACACACATTGGCTTAGCAGCAGCATTGGGCCTTCAGCATACAATAATTAGCTCCCCACTGCCTTTTTATCATTGCTAAAACACACAAACCTGGTCAACATCTATGACCTATGATTCATAAAGCCAGATCTCTGGTGTTCTTACTGGAAGAATGGATCCATTACTTGTTAAACTACCACCTTGACTTATATACATATACTGTTTCTTATTCATGCACACTTTTCTCCAAACTTGCAAATATTAATTAAATGGGAATAAATATCCTACAGTGTTTGATTTTGTATCCATGTTCCCTTCCATATGTTTATAACCATGTTTTTGCATGTTAAGAGATTTTTCTTCCTCATCACTACACCTAATATTCAGACTTTCTATTCCCAGATATTAGAGCTTGCACACCTACTGTACCATTCACCTTTTTTGTTCTTTGATGAACACACACATCTGAAAAAAGGGGGTACTGATGGGTAGCCCCATTTCAGGAGATCTTTCTGAATGTGTCTTACGACAGTTAGGAGAATGGTCTTTAGTAAACTTTGAACACAATATACTTAGTTATACCCATTATGTGGACGATATTTCGATTATATGGAGAAGTAAACCTGATATAGGGGGAAGTTTTATGTTTTTAACAGTAACAACTACAGATTAACATTAGAATTAGATCAGGAAAGTTACACAGAGATTAATTACCTAGACATCAAGATTCAGATTGCTAATAAAAAGATACACACCTAATTTATTGTGAACCTATATACATTCCCCTCTGTAGCTACTAACTCAGCTGATCTGTAGTCTTTTAAGGTTTCCACTTTCCATGCCCTAGTCACAACAGAATACTCATATTGTACTAAGATGTCTGATACCAACAATGAACTAGAATATGTTAAACAGATTGCTTCCACACATGCGTACAGCCATTTGTTAATCATCCCACTAGCTTCCACACATTAAGCTAAGTCATCCACCACCATTACAAGTGTTAACAAAGCAGAGAGTAATTGTGTAGTTCTAAGCTATAAACCGTCTCTACATCACATTTACAAGTAGATTGCCAGAGATTCAAATCTACACTTAACTTATAGGAGAAAACACAATATTTTCTGCCTTCTATCTAATGCAAAACATAACACAGATGATGCAAAGGCATCGGGTTACAGTATCCCATTACAAGATGAATGGTTTAACAGGAGACTGACATACATCGGATCCACATACAGATCTCTACAAGCCAGGATATGCAACCACAAATACAATGTAGCAAAGGGGAATTTTAATACTACTATTGCCCATTATGCTGCTGAACTAGTAGTCTTCTCGTTGGGATAAGGCTACTCTTATACACAGGGTCTTCGACCAACTCGATACAATTGTTAGATAGGCCTTAGAAATTTATACAGCTGACAAGAACGGAATGGAAATTGCATAAACTCAGATTGTATTCCAGTACCACAAGCCTGGAAATATTATTTAGACTGCCACACATTTAATTTTATTAATAATTTCATTTGTACTGTACATTATACCTTGTAAAAAATATTGCTTATTTATTTATGATGTAAACTGTGTATCACTGTCTCATTAGAACATCGTTTTGAAGGTTTAAAAAATTGGAACGAGGCAATGTTTGATTGATAGAACTGTTATTTTATTCTTCCTAATGAGGACCAATAAATTGTAATTGAAAATGTTTGACTAGTAAATGTTTTTACTTGTTGCTTGCTGAAAATTGCATTTAGGTGTTATTCCTTTGAAAACAATTCTGTTCAGTACTGTACAGTACATGTGTAAAACCTACTGCAAATTCACTTGTATTCACTGTACAGTACATGTATTCACTGTACAGTACATGTACTCTATGTTTTAATGTATAACACTGAATAGAATATTATCTTGTTTTAATTACAGAATATTGCAAATTATATAGTATTACTTAAATTTTTTATTTTATTTATTTATTTATTTTTCGTTATGACCTGTATTGAACTTGTACAAGATTCAGTACAGTACTGTAATTAGTTCTTTATGTCAAGTTTTTTATAACCCCATCTGGGTGACCACCTGAAAATTGTATACCCTAAAGGTGGCCTTATAAATGAAATTTTCCTGTATTTATAAATAAAATAACACAAAAGGTATAAATTAAAAATAATGTCACTGTTTTCGAGTATTCTTAATGAATAACTTAAGAGATAGGCCTGGTAAATTAATATTAAATAGTTGGGAAAATTAAATCATACATATTAAATAGGTTTACCATACAATCTGCCACACAACACTAAATTCACAAGTTAACATTAAAATGTTTCAGATTAAAAGAGCGTTTTAATTTAAGCACAAGTCATCGTCAACATAGGATAGCAGACCTTGTAAAGCGAACTCTGCCCTGTTTCACTGAATGGCATCACAGGGTTTAACACATTAACTACCATCCGACATGCTGGTCGTCATACTACTTAGGGCCTCAGATTGCCAGCCGTCACCTGACATTGCTATAACCAATGTAGTTTCATTCAAGGTTAAATTATCCTGGCTTTGTAAGACGTTGTTTTACATCCTAGTGGTGGCCTCTCGCAGATGTCTATGAAGTTGGTTTCTGAATGCTGACCGTCGAACCACCCTGTGAGGCTCATAAAGGGGTTCGACGATCGGCAGTCAAACCACTTCATCTGATAGTTTTTCCTTTTTTTAACTATTCACTATTGAAAAAACACTATCGAAAACTAATGTATTCTCTCACCACCGGTTTGTTTAAAAACAATACTCACACCCAAAACTAATAACCAGTGTGAAAATTCCCAAAAAAGCAAACATTTTCGATTCTCCTCCTGGGATCTTCATCGGGCTTAATTCGAGTTCCAATGGAAAGAACTAATTACCGTATATCTCGGCGTATAAGATGAGGTATAAATTTTCATCGAAGTTTTATAGTTTTAGCATATATCTGTCATATGAGACAACCCCAGAAACTATCAACAGCCTATGAATTTAGTTTAGATCAGCGATCATCATCTGAATAATAATACTGTATAGCGTATACGGAATTATGTCTTATTCATAATTTTTCGAACAAACAAATTTTATTTTCTTGCACTGCCTTGCGATCGTTGCAAACATTTGCACTGATTCGGCATTCGGATAATGACCTTGACTATTTACAAAAATGCCGTATAGGCTATTCTATTTTGTGCACATACCCTACTCTCCACTAGTAAATAATTAAGGTTTGTCCGTTTTTTTATAATGGTTTTAATTTATATAAATTTTAATCTAATTTTTTTGTATCTGTCCTATAAGACGACCCTGGATTTTGGGGGCCTTTTTTAATGATTCAACTATCGTCTTATCTGCCAAGATATATGGTAAGCCTGACGAAGATTCCAGGAGGGGAATCGAAAGCGTTTGCTTTTTTGGGAGTTTTCACACTGATTATTGGTTTTGGTGAGTATTGTTATCGAAAACTAGTTTAATTATTCTCTTTTGTTACATATAAAGTAATTAATATTAAATATCCCGTGGTCTTAGTCTCCAGTTTCAGGCCATATGACGGCCTGAAACAGGCCAGTTATCATTGATATATTTTTTTATCTTCACTCTACTGACTGTTATACGTGGTACAATCCAAAAGTTTAGGAACTGCAGTAATCTATGACAACAAAAGTATGTATTTGAAGTTACAGCGTATGAAATTGATTCTACCAAACCACCTCTATATGTTCGGGTTAATTTCACCCATGTCATGTGATTAAACCGCAAGCGCTGCTGTTTTTTCCAGAGATAGTTACCTTTGTTCTGCAACGTAATAAAAGTGGAGTTTCAAGAATAACCCCCAACATTAAATTTTGTCAGCGTTTAGGTAAAACACCTACGGAGACTTTAAAATCGCTAAGAAAGGTGTATGGTGATTCTACCATGGCAAAGTTGAAATGTTGGAGGTTGTTCTTGAAACTCCACTTTTATTATGTCGCAGAACAAAGGTAACTATCTCCGGAAAAAAACAGCAGCGCTTGCGGTTTAATCACATGACATGGGTGAAATTAACCTGAACATGTAGAGGTAGTTTGGTAGAATCCATTTCATACGCTGTAACTTCAAATACTTGCTTTTGTTGTCATAGATTACTGCAGTCCCCAAACTTTTGGATCGTACCATGTATAATGACTGTTCTATTTATACCATAATAAAATATTAAATAGCAAATTTTCTCATTGTGGCCTGATAAAATGCAAAATATCATATTACAGGTGGCAGTTAATGTGTTAAGAGACTATGCCTTAATCATAGATCTGGTCTGTTACCCCTTTCGGTGTCCTGGACTCTTTTAAGTCGGGCCTGAGATAACTACTTTTGGGACACCTTCCTTGCTTCTCAGGTCCAATCCTCTTATTTGGCATATGTTTTATTGGTGCAGTGTGTTCTGCACATAGAATTATACTCAGCTCATCTTATTAATGGCCAGCGGGGTCTCCTTCCCTACAAGAAGGGAGTACCCTGCTCAGTACATACACTGAGCTTATAGATTTAGAAGACCTATCACTTTCTCCATCAAATCCTTTAGTTTCTTTAAGTTTCCTTTACCAGCTGCTAGCATTCTAAGCACTTGTTCAGGCAGCTTGGACCAGTCAGCTTGGTCAGCCCCTCAGCAGAAATCCTCAGTAAGAGGACAGTCAAGTACATAGGTCCTTGTGTCGCCACAAGGGCACCCACAGGAGCAGCTGTCATCTCTTTGTCCAAACTTGAACTTGAAGTGGGGAAACCTCCCATGTCTGGTCAGTATTTGCATTGTCTTCCAATCACTGGAGTTCGGCCAACTTCAGGCATGAAGGCATAGGTTGACCTACCTATTGTACTTTGAGTCCAGTGCTCTTGCCAGTGAGTCATAGATCGTTGCAGTAGAGCAATGATTCTTAACAGGGAGACCACGGCCCCCTGGGGGTCCATAAGGAGTTTGCCGGGGCTGCCAAATTATGCAAAATTTCTTTCAGAATATAATAAAAAGAAAATTGATGTATAACCGAATCTTGTATTGAAAAGTGAAATAAGAAAGATAAAGTTTTTATATTTAGTTTCTTTTTATTTTTTATTTCTTCCTACATACAACTTTCTTAGTACAGAAGAAATAAATGCAAATATGCTACTTACACCGCGGTATTTACTTCTTTTATTCCAAAGCAATTCTAAGAAACTATTAATGTTTGAAATTTTAAAAATAATTAGGAAAAATAGTAGGCTTAGTAGTAGGCTTTGAAAATTTAAATATTTTTTCAAAAGATATGCAAAATTTTTACGACAAGTTGTGGGTGTTTTACTTTTGGTTTAGTTTTATTATCGACTTTGGATCGATTTATTGACATGTTTCTTATTTTATTTTTTGTTAAAAGTTAATCAGTTTTCATGTTTAATTGTGAAGTTTGAATGTTATTTAAATAGATAATGAAATAATAAAGTTATGATTTACATTTATTATATAAAAAAATAAAGCAATAATAAAAAATAAATTTATTATAGATAATTTAACAAATATAAATTATTATTAAAAAAATGGGAGTCACAAAAAAATTATGAAATATTTGGTGGACCACGAGTATAAAAAGGTTAAGAACCACTGCAGTAGAGTACCTTTTATGTATGTAGTCGAGGGTTCCACCGTCCTTGTTACAAATGGACCCCTGGGCCCTGCCTTAGCCAGTTAGTTGGCACGCTCATTACCCGGGATCCTGATGTGGTCTCAGACTCACCTCAGGGCAAGGTGTCGTTTGTGCCTTGCCCTCAGTACCCTACCTCTGATCTCCTGTACCAGCTCATTCCTATGGTACCCGTCACTCAAGGCCTAAAGGGACAACTGGCTGTCAGAGTAAACTGACAAGTTCTGGACCCAGGTGTTGTAGGATCCTGTGGGATCCCTCCAGGGCCACCAATCAGTTCTGCCTGGAACACAGATCCCTCCTGATTCTGACCGACTGACTGTACACACGAACTCTGTCAAAATAGATGCAGTACGCAGCACCTACTGAGCTAGCATCTTTTGAGCCATCGGTGTATATTTCAACACTGTTGTTTGTTAGTTCACTGACATCTCAGTCTAATCTAATCCTATAGGCAGGATGGACTTTTAGTATGTCTGTCTGATGTCGAAGTCTGACCGGGTACCTCTGATTGCAATGCTTAGCCTCTATACCTTCCACCGGTGTTCTGTAGAATTCTGCCTCTTGGCTGACTACCAGAGGCAATGGGAACATACATACATACATAGGGGGAAGAAATGGCCTTACTGAAAGCATAGCCATAAGAAAGAAAAGAGGGGGAGATAGAGGAGGAGAGTAGGGGTTAGGGAGGGGATGGAGGTAGGAAGGGAAGGGAGAGAAAAGATGGTGAAGAGGGGAGAGTGGGATTATCTGAGGCCTTACATGGAGTCCGTAAATTTACACAAAAGAAAATATACATACAAATATAATACAATTACATGAGTACATAGAACATGGGTAAGTGATCCCGACAAAAGACCGTCTGTGAAAAGAGGGTCACAAAACAATCAAAGTAATTACAGAAGACGCCCTGAGTTACATATGGGTAGAAGAGGGCGGTGTGATTAACTAAAAATTTTAATGTTTTTAACAAACTTAAGAAGTCCACTGTAGAGTTGCTTATTGCTGACCACAATGTCTGGAGTGCAGGGCCATGGGACATTTTCTTGGAGCGCCGTTCTTATTAAGTTCCGCCTTTCGGTATTGTAGAGCGGGCACTCAAACAAGATATGGTGGCTGTCTTCCCAGACCACCGGAGAGCAGGCACAGTAGCCCGTCGTTTTGTTTAAGAAACGGGCGAGATAGCTGTTCATATTACCGTGGCCGGTAATAAGTTGAGTCAATTCGTAGTTAGGTATAAAATGAGAGAGTTTTGTCCTGTTAACAATGGATGGCAGAAAACTGTAGATAGTCTTGCCTGTATCTCCCGAGTCCCAGCGCTGTTGCCAGCGCTGAATAGCAAAATCATGAATCTGGTTGGTGATCCAGCTATAGGGGATTTTAGCGTAGGAGTACTTACTGAGGTTGATGGCAGCCTTTTTGGCAAGGAGGCCAGCCTGGTCATTCCCGGTGACACCCGAATGACCCTTGACCCAAGTGAGGGTAATATGGACGTGTTGAAGATCGTTGAGGGTGGTAATTATGTCCTTTATAATTGGAAGCTTGATGTTCAGTTTCTTGATTTGATGCAGGACCACACAACTGTCTGTGTTAATGGTGACATTCTTGTGTAAGAAGGAGCCGATGTTATTTTTAATATAGGTAATGGCCTTTAGAACCGCCAGCGACTCTGCTTGATTATTAGTACAATAGTTCTCAAGTCTACAGTACTGCTGGTAGAGCCTTTTATTATTTCTGTCATACACCACGACTGAGCCGCCAGTGCCGTGTTCAGAATGGGACCCGTCGGTGAAAATGTTGGTGCTGTTGTTATTCAGAGGGGGGGTCTTTAATGAAGATGCTGTAATTGGGATCTTTAGCAGGGTGATAGTGGCAGTCTATATAATTGATGTCAAGCCCATTAGTTGCAATTAAATCTAGGAGACGGGGAATATGGTCACCTTCCATAAAAGGGGCTATCTTTTTATTCAGTTACTGAATGGTGAGTTCAGTCTTAACATACCTCCTGATGTTGTGGAGGAGATAGCGCTCCATGATATAGAGGTCGATCGGAAGGATGTTAGAGATGGTAAGAAGTCCGTCCGTAGGGGCCGTTTTATAGGCCTTTGTAATAAAGAGGGTAGCCAACCTTTGGAGGAAAAGCAGCTTCCTTCTGGTGTGCGTTGTAACCACCCTGTGGCCCCAGACCTCACAGCCATACCCAGCAATCTGTTGGGTCACAGCAGTGTAGACAATCCTCCTAGCTTTATAACCCAACCCCCATTTATTCCTAGCGATTGACGCTAGTGCATGCATGGCCATAGCTGCCTTTTCATAGGCACGAAAGACATGCTCTTTCCAGAGAAGCTTATTATTGATGGTAACACCCAGATAGTTTATGGCAGTAGTATGTTTTAATTTGTATGCATTTATCTTGACAGAAGGTGGTTTCTGGAGAGGGTTACCTTTAGGGAAGAGGATAGTGTTACATTTTTTATAGTTAATTTTCAACTTCACCTCATCATTCCACTCCTGCACCCTGGTTAATAATTCAGTCATGTTAGCTTGTAAGGTCTCCTGGTTAGTATGCGACATCATGATAATGGTATCATCCGCATACCCCTGGATGACTGTATTGAGGGGTTTGTCCTCCTGAATCTTCAAGAGCCCATTATAAAGTATATTCCATAGCAGGGGGCCCAACCTAGAGCCTTGGGGGCATCCCCTGCTAATGGGCCTGTTGTATATCAATCTGTCCCCATAGTGATAAGCAGCGCTGCGGTTGGAGAGGTAGCTGGATGTAATTTTATAGATGTTATTGGGACAATTGGTGTTACCCAGATGATAAAGGATCATCGGCCACCATGCGTGGTCAAAGGCGCCTTTAAAGTCAACAGATACGAGAAGGGTATGCCTTCCTTCAGATTTTGCCGAAGTGATGTAATCCACCAGATTATCAAGGGCGTTCACAGTCCCTTTACCTTTGGTGAATCCGAATTGGAGGGGGTGAAAATAGTTGTTAACAAGCAGGTGATGGTTGATTCTGTTGGCAATGAGTGCATCGAGGGTTTTTCCCAGAAATGACAGCAGTGAGATCGGCCTAAAGTCCGTTGGTGTTTGCGGAGTCCTCCCCTGGCCCTTAGGGATTAATTTAACCGAAGCACACTTCCATGCAGTTGGGAAGTACCCAATCTCTAAACATTTGTTAAAGAGAACATGGAAGGAGGTGGGAATAGCATCGAAGGCCTCTTTGGCCATTCTCCATGTTATAAAATCTGGACCTGGGGCCTTATTCCTTTTAATCCTGTTGAACTCCTTTAGGATTTCAGTGGCCGAAAATGGGGTGTCGTTGTGATCGGTCCTGTAATTTAGCACCTTATCCCTGATGGTCTTGTGGTGCTCAGTGTCATCAGCAGGGATGTCATGAGGGAAAAGCTCGTCCATGATGTGCTGGCAAGTCTCAAGCGCAGAGGTGGTGAACGAGCCCTGCCCAGTCGAGATGGTGGGGGGAAGACAGCTGGCCTTACCCTTCCTGCGAATTGTATAATAGGGAACAGACCAAGGATTATCTTTACATCTGGTGGTACAGAAGGTTTTCCACGATCTGGACCTACTGTTGTTAATAAGTTGCTTATACTCTCTGTAGCACTCCCGATAATCAGTTCTTTTCTGCTCTTTTATGTATGGGTCTGTTTCTTTCCTGTACTTCCTCTTGCATCTTCTAACCGCTTTCCTTTTATTCCGCAACTCAGCACTCCACCAGGGGGCGTGGACTCTGTTTACCGTAACTTCTGTTGAAAGGTGATAGGCCTCGTGGATATCATGTGTGAGCTTGAGAATAGTATCATCAAGTTCTTTGTCAGTATTGAGGTTTATTATAGCTGGAGGCCGCCACAAATTGGCAAGACATAATTTGAATTGGTTCCAGTCTTGTTCTTAATTTTGTAATTATTTTTAACCCTGCTGTCTTCTATGCTGGTGAGGATGTAGGAGTGGTCGCTGGCTGAGACCATATCCAGCGTCTTGCAGCTGATAGCCTTATTAAGAAGATGTGAGTTACCCAAACACACGTCGACCCAACTTTCCCCCGTACTTGCGGAAAAAGTGGGCAGAGGGCTCTCATTCAAAGAGGCGAGGTCATGGGTGGCCATAAATTCACAAAGGAGGTACCCCCGCGGATCCTCTACCGGGCTATGCCAGAGGGGGGATTTCGCGTTGAAGTCTCCTAGCAGAAGAATCAAATGATCACGAAGACTAACAATGGTCTCGTCCAGCAGCATAAGGGCTTCACGTAGGTCACCGTCTGGTGGGCAGTAAAAGGAGATGATGAATAGAGTTTCTTGAGAGGTGTCCACACTGATGGTTGTAAAGTATTTAGATGAGTGCTGGGTGAAGAGGTGAGCCATAAGATTTTTGTTGTAAATAACTACGCCGGTTTTGGGAGCATTATCTTGGTGCATCGTAGTAAAAACACTACCCGGGCCTAACATAGCAATATGGTTCTTGTAGGTGTATGGTTCCTGGATGGCCAGGATATCAATGTTAAGGTCGTGCACCATCTGGACGGCTTCTGACGAGGCCGCCTTAGAGCGCTGAAGGTTGAACTGGAGAATGTTAATGCCGTTTTTGTAGTTCTGGTGAGCTGGAGGATGTATGTTATGATCCATGGAGAGGGAGAAAACAGAAGAGGAACAGGCAGGTTAGCCAAACCAATTATTGGTATTGGATCAGCCTGATTTGATTTTCCTTATATCTTTTCAGGATCGGGCAGCCTTTATCAAAGGCGTTATGCTCAATGGGTAATTCTTTGTTCTCCGGGGCGTTTTTATTATGTTTTTTGCAGTTAATGCACTACGGATCCCTTTTTAGGTTCGGGCATTCTTTAAACCTATGCCCTCTAGTGCAGTGAGTGCATCGTTGTTTTTCAGAGCAGCGGAGAGAAGTGTGCCCAAATCCTGCACAGTTAAAACATCGTATTATATCAATATAATCGTCAACGCGGATGGAACACCATCCCAGATATAGTCTGCCTTCCTGCATGATAATGTTTCTTACATCTGGTCTCACACTTAGAATTGTGTGTCTGGTGGAGTCGTCGTGGCGTGGGTGAAAGCTGTGTACTATCCGGGTAGTGTCCCTAAACTCGTCCTCAGTAGCAGATCCCACCAGATGTGTATTCTGTTCGTAAATTTCAGACAGGAGGTCCTCCTCCTTAACACCACTTGGGATGTTATATAATATAACCTTCGGGGATCTCTTGTTTCTCTCCATCACCTTTACTCTACCTTTAAGTGCATCTTGGGATTTAACTGCATGAATGAATTTTTGTAGGTCGCCATCTTCGTGCATTTGGATTTTTAAATCTCCGCTTGGGAGAGGCCGAATATTTTTGATTTTAACTCCTAGTCTCTTTGGGTCCACACGAGACTGTAAAAGATCCAGAGTCTCTTCCGGAATGGGTTCCGGCTCGTCCTCTTTACGTATAGCTGTGACTATGACTTCATGTTGTAAATTTTTTGGGTTTGTAACTCCCTCAAGGACAGCTGACTTGGCAGCTATTAACTTGGTGGTGTTGCTGGCTGGAGTTGATCTGCGTCGCACAACAGCAGCATAAGAGGCATCCTGAGGTTTATGAGAGAGCCCAGAAACGGCCTGCACCTGTTCCCTAAGTTCACGGACCATCCCAAGGATTTGATTTGCAGCCGCATGCATACAAGTGGCTGCCTCTCTAGCAGCAGTCCTGGCTTTAGCTTTAACTGATACACTTGAATCTGTTGGGATGCTTTCCATGATTATGATCAATTGATTATTAATTGTCGAGATTAGATTATCCTCAATAGTACATTGACTCGTCCCTAGCGAGGGGGCGCAATCCTCCGCTGAGGTGCCCATCACAGCACACTAAATATAGAAGGGGAGGTGGGAAGACAGGACAGTTCGCCAGCAGACGACAAAACCGAGTGTCTGGACGACAATCAAAAAAACGCAGAATGGCTACAGGAACGCCGAACGGCTTACTATGCGCCGAATGGCTACACTCGGCCGAAACACGTGTATGAACAGTTCTTTGATTATAACAACCGTTAAATCTAAGCGGTGAAATAGCGGAATATAACACAATTTACACCAGATGTAAACTAGAGTGGGATAATTAAAAATCCGGTTACAGAATCCCCGATAATATAACGGGGGGGAGCGATGTTACCCGAACAAAGAACAAACATAAAAACCTTTATAATTTTTGATCCGTTGGTCGTATCAAAAAAGTAAGAACTCTTACGTGATCCTTGTAATTTCCGCTGTCCAACGATATATAATTTACCACTGTGTCCAACGAAAATCCTGAGAAATCGCGATCGATTCGCGGAGCACATATACCAACACGTCAGAAGCATTACGCTCAGGCAATGGGAACAGCCTGGTCAAGACCAGGGCCGTCTCTGTAGACAGTTTTGTATGCTTTTATGATCCGCAGGGCAGCAGGTCTCTGTATCGTTAGCAGCATCCTGCTTTGTTTGGAAGGATCCTTCCATCACATACCACAGGCATAGCAGATAACACATTTTACACTCATCTTATAGATGGCTGGAATTACTTCTCCGCTAAGACAATAGTCCTGTCTAGCTAATCTCTATAGTGCCACTATTGTGAGGTTTGTCTTATCTCGAACACTCATCAGATGGGGCATCCAGCAAAGCATCTGGTCAATGATAACACCGAGGTACTTTAACTCATTCACCCTTTGGATGGGGTTTTCCTGGATTCCCAGTATGTTGGTCGGCGAGCCAACACTCCAGTCCAGGCTACCGTCAGGGCCTCTGATTTCTGAGGGCTGAAGGACAGCTTGTGCAGCTCTCCCCAGCAAACTAGCCATTCTATTGCTTCATTGCCCTGAATCTCCATATCGCATCTACTACAGCCTGTAACTACTAGCAACAGATTATCTGCATAGGCCTGCAGCTGGACATCATCTGGGAGGATAAGTCTCAGCATCATGTCCACAAGAACATTCTATAGCAGGGGTCCTGTACAAGATTCCTGGGGGCAACCCCTCTCCAGTCAGCATCTGGAGAGGGGTTGCCCCAGATGCATCCAGTCAGCATCCTTTCAAACCTGGCACTTGGTGTTTGATAAACTACTGTGCGGTCACTCAGGAAACTCCTGATAAGTGATACGAGGGTAGTCGGCAGGTTTCCCTTCCTCAGTTCACCCACTATGGATGGTCATCAGACATTGTCAAAAGCCCCTGCATCGTCCATCGAAACAAGTGACGTGTGGAGGCCCTGCCGGCAGTTCTGGCCAGATTAACTGCCCAATGTAATGCGCGGCAGGTTAACATGTCTGGCCAGAACCCATACGTGGGTGTAAAAGCCCTCTCCACCTTAAATGGTACAGTACTCTGTCACTAAGGATTCTATCCAGAACTTTCTCTAGGACTGGCAGCAGTCTCCTCCTGTCGGTCTGTATGACCTTGGTTCGTTCTTCGAACACCCACTCTTATGAATAAACACAAGACATGCCCACTTCCACTGCACTGGGAAATGACCCAGGAGTAGACACTTCTGATAAAGTCCACAGAGCAGGTCTAGACATACCTGCTGCAGAACTTGTACCATTTTGGCCATGATCCCATCGCCAAGTGCTTTCCCTTTCCTTAGGCTACTGATGGTGTGGGCTACCTCAGAGTAAGTCACCAGGCATCTCAGCCTTAAAAATGGGGAGCTTTGCATCACTTTGAAGCCGCCTCTGCTTTTCGGTATCATCGGACTGCTCATCACATGGAAAGTGCAATTGGAGCAGTACCTTGATTGATTCCTCCTGTTGGATGTTAGGGTGCAGTCGGGTTATTTGATGGGACCCAAGACCATGCTTTGCTTTAGCTTGCCCACCACTAGCTTGTAAGGCAGACAGAATGGATTTTCATTACTTATTTTCTGACAGAAACTGAGCCATGAGGTCTTTTTCGCATCGTTTAACTTGTACTTGTACTTGGGTTCAATGATGCAAGGATGATGTACTTGTACATTGTCCTTACATCATTGAAAGCATCCCGGCCCTTGTGCGCTTCCTCAGGACACTCAGCTCCTAGGTCCACCAGTGAATTGACCGATGGTTGTTGGGCCGCTGTTGTGCAAGAATTCAGTCTTCTGCTTCTCTGACCACTTTGGTGAGGTTGGCCACAACTTCCTCCAGGTCCCTGACTTTAGAGACTGTGACTATGCTGGCCATCTTTTGAACGAGGCATTTGCTAAATTGATCGTGGTTTCCAACAGTCAGTCTGTAGCAACTATTCAGCCAGTCAGGCAAGCCACACATCACTTCGAAGCCAGTGAAAGCAGTGGTCACTACAGCTTTTTTCATTGATCGTCTTTCACTGTGAGGTAAGTCTAAGCATAGCCCCACTCACAATAGTGAGGTCAATTCAGCTCTTGCCTGAGGTGGAGGAAAAGGTAGCAATCCCAAACAGATGGTTCAGAACATGCATTACCATCTCTCCACTGCTTTCTTTGTTGTGTCCCCAGCTGGACTGGCTATTGGGGAGCCCCACAGCAAGTGTTTGGCATTAAAACTGCCTCCCAAAACTACCCTGCTGTGGGGCAAAACAACCCTTTCGTGTTCACTCAGAAGGCCATCAATCTTGAATGACAGTGGGCGATAACTGGAGATTGCAACCTATGTGCAAGAGGGCCACTGTATTTCTGCAGCCACCATGAATTGCGAGACGTGGATGGCATATGCATTGACGTTCCTCCGTGTGAATACACCTGCGGCACGACAGTCATCACCTTCTTGAGCAAACATGATCCATTGAAGTGATAAGTCACTAACCTTTCCTTGTACTAAGTACAGCTCTTGGAGCAGTATGATGTTAATCTCCTGCTCGGCCAGTTCCACTCTAAGTTGAGCAGTTGCAGCAAGACACTTTTCGGCGTTAAATTGCATTACTCTGCAGTTACGTCTTTCGTCCCTCTCATTGCATATGGGTAAAGAATCGAATGCAAAATATGGTTTGTTACCCCTGTCAACTGACCGTAGTCAGTTCTGACTTGAACTCTTTCAAGTTCATGTGCATAGCATGGGCAGTTGGCACTCATGGTAGAGTGGCCGGGATCCAGCTGCAGGCCAAACTTCTGCTTTGCATTTATGCAATTGATGCACTTGGGCTCCATCACCTTGCACTCTTTATACAAGTGGTTATTGGTTCACTTGCTACATTTTTGAGTTGCCGCTGTACAGCTCTTAGCTACATGCCTGAAGGTGTAGCATTTGTAGCACCAGCTACGTACAAGCAATATGGTCCCTTACCCGATTGTGAGTCCACCCTACATGGAGTCTCCCCTTCTGCAGGAGAGTGCAGTAGACCATCGGAGAGGCCTCTAGGGCCCAATTGATGAGGCTTCCATTTCCCTTCAAAGGGAATCAAGGCTGCAGCTCGATGTTACTCTGAACACGGATGGCTTCCACAAGACTTTCACATGTGATGTCTGTGCTGACATCAAATAAGATAATCCTCGGCAGACACTTTTGGGGCAGTCGGTAACTGACTGCCTCTCAACATTGGTGGGCTTCCTGTATATTCCTTGATTAGTCTCGCAACATCCTGACTCATTGATACCTCTATCAGGATGCGATTCTTTCTAACACAACGAATGTTTTTGATACTGACTCCCAACTTGGCTGGGTTAACGTTTATGTTTGGTCACTACTCATTGTGTCTTTCTTTAGGTATACCAGGAGCATATGCTTTGTGGCTTGTGCCTTTTTGGGCTTGACAGCTTCCCGTGGCCGCTCTTAAACATGCATCGAAGCTGGCTGGGCTGCAACAGCTGCTTAGGACACGCAGCTTGCTTTGGCTGTCTGCTTACCTTTCTCTAACTGGAAGCGTTTTCGGCATCTGTCAGCTGCCTATGACCTCTCTTACGGTCTTATTCTAGGCCCAAAGGGAGGTGATCTCAACCTCCTGGGCACTTAGGATCTCAGTAACTTTGTGGAAGAGGTTATAAATTACCAGACTGGTAGATTTCTGACACTGGCTGTTGAGAGCCCCTCGATGTGGGTTCCTGTCTGTGGTGAGGGGACCTCCCAGAGATGGTTTAGTAACTTTCTTTACCATTCCTGGGATCTGAACACCCACCCACGTGTTTGCTATGGGTGGTGACCCATATGCCGGAAAAGGGGATCCTGGTAGTTGAGGGGCAATATAACGTCCCCAACACACTGCTTCGGCCCCTGCTTCGGATAAACGGGAAGCTCAAATCAGGATCCGTTTGAGTCAACCGGCTGGTCATTGAGTCATTCTTGATCTCGGCCTGGAGTCAACCGATCGATGCAGACCGGGCGGACACATCGGACAAGATGCGCTCTTCTTGACTGCATTGTGAGGGTATAGCTCCTGGAAAACCCTGGTGTGACAGTCTATGGGAATCTCCCATGTGACGGCATCCCCTTGTTGGGCGCCATGGTGGGTGGGGTCACTAGGAGCTGAATATTTAAATTTTGAATATGGACCCAGAAACCACCAAGCATCAGTGTACAGAAAAATTACCACGAAAGAATGAAAATTTATCGAACCAACCAACTTACCTTATAGTTCACGCTATCAGTGAAACACCTCTCTCTAAACGTTTTCTTTTTCTAATACAAAAATTGTTTGAATCAACCATTGGACATTTGAAAAAAATTCAAAAATTGAGATCAGGGGATTTACTCCTAGAGACAACCTTACCTCAACAGTCAGCAAAACTTTTGTCAACAAAGACCTTGGGAGACATAGAGGTCACTATTACACCACACATGAGTTTTAACTCATCACGTGATGTGATATCTGAGATCGATCTGATGTCTGAAGATAAATCAGATATCCAGATCGGTCTTTCAGACCAAGGCGTCACTGCTGTCCGACGCATCTCCATTCGTCGGGATGGCAAGTTGATTCCTACCAAACATCTTATTTTGACATTTAATAAACTGACTTTGCCATCTGCTATTACAGCTGGTTATCTGCGCTGCCCAGTTCGCCCGTATGTTCCAAATCCGCTGCGTTGCTTTAAATGCCAGTGATTTGGACATTCACAAACATCTTGCCAAAGGAAAAGCGTATGTGCACACTGTGGGATAGAAGATCACGAGAGTACCGAATGTAAAAGCACCCCATGCTGTGTGAACTGCAAGAATACCCATCCTGCCTACTCCCAAAAATGCCCTGCATAGCAGAGAGAGAAAGAGATCCAGCAAGTGAAAACCCTTAACAACCTACCATACCCAGAGGCTCACCGCATGGTCACTTCAAGTGCACCACTGAAGCAGAAGACATATGCTGCTGTCTTGAAATCCACAAACATTTGTGGGGTTCAAACAGATATCTTGGTCTCTCCAAGTGAATCCCTTACTTGCCATGCGAAATGTTTAATACTCCCATCTACCCAAACACCAGAAAAGGAGAGCAAGAAGACCAAAACACCCCTACTTAAAACAGGGGTAATAACAAGAAATGTGGGTTCGAAAAAGGCCAATAAAAACCCACTTAACCTTTCAGCAGTGGGAGAGTCAGGTATGGTTCTATCCCTTAGTAGTGGAGAATATACCCGAAAAATTTTTTAAGTATTTTTTCACGCAATTTTTCTCATTTCCGTTTTAGAAAAAGTATTTGTAAACAGTTATGTCTAGTAAAGAAAAGTTTTTTTTTTATTGTTACATAATTCATTTTTTATGTGAATTTTTTTTTTGCGGTAGTTTTTGGCTAGATTCTGGAGATACCCCCAAAAGAATTTAACGTATATATACGTCCCTCACCACTGCCACACGATCGCCCTCAACGTATATATACATCCCTCACTGCTGAGTGGTTAACAAGCAAAAAGTGAAAATAGCCCTCTCTAAATCAGCTAAAAAATCAGAGACTCAGTCTATGAGTGAGTTCTCTGACTTCTCTGATGAAGAGACTAATATGGTGGTAACCCAACCAATATTACCACCAAAAGGAAAATCCTCAGTGAAATTGAAGAGGGACACATTTGCGAAGAATGCTGCCTTAAACATATAACGGATTATAAAATAATCCAATGGAACTGTCGTGGTTTCCACAACAACTTCTCTGACATTAAACACCTGACATCATCTACCCCATCTCTCTGCGTGACACTCCAGGAAACACATCTAAAACCTGGAGAAAAAATTTCTTTAAAAGGATTTGATCTCTACCGCAAGGATAGATTTGGGCGAACCCATAATCGGCTCGCTAAAAGAGGTCCTCTTACTGTCCACGGAGCGGAAAGAGTTTTAAAAAAATACTAAACAAGTCCAAAACTAAATGTGAAAAACATTTTAAAACTGTTAAATTTCTTTGATAGTTACAAAATAGCATTAAACATATCAGATAGATACGTTGTTTAATAATGCGAGATAAGATAGCTGTATGACATTTAGATCGGCAAAGAACTTTACATTTAAAATATCTTTTGTGAGAGGCTCCGGAATCACCCAAAAAATTAAGAGAAAATTTTATAAAACAATTTAAGCAAAAGATAGAAACTTTACGCCCACATAAGGGCGTGTTTAAAGTAATACTTAGAAAAATGAACGTCTCGAATCAAAACAATAGAATGAAGTAAGTCCCAAGATTGACCATCTTCGATCGGAATCGAATCGACAAGACGACGTCGACTCATCCCGCAGTCTGGATTGCGATCTCGTTACACTAAGTAACGAGTGAAGACCAATTAGATTGCAGAGATGAGTAGGATCGACCAATCGGAATGATAGGTCTAGTACCCGGAAAAGTTTATAAAAATGACGAATTCAAGAACATTTCTCCTCCTGTTTTCCCATTGTGCGACACCGTACAAAGAAAAGAAAAATTGCCTCCGCATCCCGACATCGATCGGGATTACGTCTCGACTCGGCGACGGACTTTCTCCTTTCGACGCTCCGAGACCTTCGTCTTCCCAAACGGAACCCGACAAGGATAGTTGCCGTAGGACATTCGCTCTTCGAGAGAAGAAGCAAATCGGAATATAGTTTGTCAACTGTTGTAGCTGTAAGCTTATATTTTTTAGTTATAATAAATTGGGTTAATTGTCTGTGTGTTTTACCCTATTCACATTGTACATTTTAAGCCAGCTTAAGGTATGAAATACGAACGGAACTGACTTAACGTTAAACCGGTTTAACTACCAACAACCGGCTCGGCTTAAATCGCTTTCTCGAAGAAGCTTAAGTCGCTTCGACTTTCCCCGAGATCCGCTACAAGTTCAAAAATAATGGCGGAAGCGGACGTACAGATGTTCGAACAAACGATACTCTTCTCTGTTCGCGTGTATGTGCTGCTTCGGTACAAGAAGTTTAAATAATATAAATTTCTTGTTTACGAAAAAATATATACAGTAGAGCATCGATTATCCGACCCTCGATCAACCGTCACATCGGTTAACCGACCGCGTTCCTAGTCGGCAAATCCAAATGTCCGCTAGTGATACGGCGCTACAATATTTGGCTATGTCTTGGCTACTTTAATATTTTTTTGTTAAAGTTTTGCGTGTTTTAGCTGGCAACCCTGACTCGACCATGAAAGGGAGGCCAGTATTTAAACCAGGCTTAATTTTCTAGTATGTTTATTTTCGTATTTATTTTGTGCAAAATAAAGAAATAATTTTTAACGATACAATAGCGACGATTAACAAAAAATTTTTTAGGCTTAACATGGATGAAAATTCAATACGAAGTAGGTTAATAGCGATATACTAATAATGTATTTTTTCATACTTTTCGGTTATCCGATCAACCCCAGTCCCCAATTGAGTCGGATAATCGATGCTCTGCTGTATATATAAATTTCAGTCAAAAAATCCATTCTTATCACAGTTCTATCGCTAAAGTGATATAAACATGGAGAGAATCGTGCTGCCAACGACGACGACATCGCCGATAATAAATGTTAATAATTCCTAACTAACGTCTTACGCATTTTAAATAAGTTATTTATAATTTAAATTAATAAATGTAAATGAATTTATGATGATTTACGAAAAATAAGCAAAAGTTTGATTTTTTTTAAAGTGTAATATCGAGTACACCCACTCGAAGGCTAAGCGAATAATTCGCTTTAATTACCTAATGTGAACGAGTAGTTAATCTTATTTTCGACAATGCGACTTAACTTATTTCTGCTTAAATCTTAATCCCGCTTAAAATGTAGTGTGCATAGGGTATTACGTTCCCACATACGCTACGGCACTGCCCAGATAACGTGTGGTTCGACGCTTTTACATAAGCATCTATTACTGTGACACTGATTTTTCGAGCACGAGCAAGAAATTCTCGTGCTCGTGCTCAAAACCACCAAATAATTACTGGTTACGGCTTCTCGCGGAGATATTGATTTTTCTGGTATTCATCATTATAATCATTTCACGATTCTTGTAACTCGTAATGACAGAACCAATTTTATATTATTTCGGATTTAGGCTGGAGTCACACTTACAGAAAAAATGCTCACGTAACAGTAATGGCAATTATCCGTTTGGTGTGAATTCCGTGTTTCGGAAGTAAAGTCGTGAAAGAAAAGAAAACGGGTATAAAAAAAATAAACTTCTTGGTCATCTAATGTCGGTTCACATTACTAGCAGCGCTACATCTACATTATTCCGACGCCCGCCATTTTAAGCTAAACATGGTTCTCGGTTACATTTAACTTTCTTCTTTCTGAGCTTCCGTGGTTTTGAAGGAGTGACTCGACTATCAACACGTGTCAAATGACCGCTGGGCAGCTCACGCGGTTTCTCGTTTTCGGCACAGCAGACGTTGTAAACGCGTCGTCACTTCCAGGAATCTGATTGGTCAACATCTACATTTTACGGCCAGAAAAAATTTTCCACCGAGTTGATTTTCCAGAAATTATACACGCGAGGGATTTTTCTGGATTTGGCTCTCAGTTTACGTTTTTCAGTGGTGTTTTTCTGTAAGTGTGACTCCAGCCTTTTCCCCTATCTTGTAAACTTCGTTTCTGAAATCAACAATTTTTCCCATAATATACTATAGTTCTGACGGCCGGATGGCCGAGCGGTCGAGATGGCTGCCTACCACCCGGGGAACCCGGGATCGAACCCGGGATCAAATCCGGACGGGCCGAAAAATCTCCAGGAATTTTTCGGGGAATGGTCTGTCCTGACATGTCGGGCCCAGTCCCTCACCACCCGGCCGCCCCATTGTGGGCCTGGCCGAACCCATAATGGATTTGATAATAGAGGCCCTCTTAGTGCCTACAGGAATTGATTCGAGATGGCAAACACATTGTATCGTGTGACGAATATAGCTGTGATTTTAAAAATGTAGAGAAAATATAACATTTTGTTTCCGCGACACAAAGCGACCGAGATCAAAAAGCCACCGAGATCAAAAAGCCACGTCGTCCCGAATTTCGGACGAGGCAAGACACCGTGGAAAATGGCCAGCAAATGCTACGAAATTATTGATTTCACAGTATAAACTGAACAAAGATAAATTTTTCTCCGATACTTGTCGAAAAATTCTGCAAATTCATTTTTATCTTTCGACGAACTTGTCGAATCTTTCTCGTCACACGATTCTGAATGATTCGAAAGCAAAGACAGAATTAATATCGTCTCCTCTCGAATTTCCTCCATGTTGAACATCACAAAATAATCAGCGTGTTTAAGAATGTGCCAATCGCCCGAAATAACCGGCTACGACCAATAACGTCGGTCACCATTACCGCGGTTACCGGTTAGAATTTCCAAACGCGCCCTTAAAGTGCCGAACCAGATACTACAGCCGACGCGTATTGAAGTGGGGCAGTCGAGGTGTACTCCATCTATTGACTAAATTTAAGTTAGTGATAACTGAAGATATTTTGCAAGTTAGATAAAATCAATCGAGTTGTTTTTTACATAAACAATGTATCAAAATATATTGTGTAAAATTATCATAATTCTACTATAATATTTCATAAAATTACGAGCAATTTTTTGGCAAATTTTATGGATTTTTAGAAAAATTTTACAAATGAAAAATTCTAATAATTTTATTAGATGATAAAAATTAATCCGAATATACGCATATTGGCGTTACATTACATATTAAGCGTAAAGTTTTACAGCGCGATGCAAAATATATTACACATAGTGTATATCGTATTTAAAAAACAATGACGTGTATCGCTGTCCTTTAAATATAACCACTTTTGTAAACATTTGTTTTGTGCATGTCTAATCTTAACGCTCTCCATTTGACAGATATTGTTAATACGAATTATAAAAAATTGTTTCAATAATGCTTACACAAAAAGTGAATAATTGGAACTTTCGCTAAATTTAGTTGCGGTGGAAAGATGCTCATTCTTACGAAGGATGGTGGTGCTTGAAATTAAACCCATTGTATTGTGGCTAAATGCCATTATTGTACAGTCGTATTTAATTTTATATTAGAATATATTTCCCTTTTCTTTCTTCTTTCTATTTCTATTATCTTCCCTTCCTGGAATTTTCTCCCAACCGGTGCTTAACGGCGTAGCAGCGGGCCGACTCTTAAGGACAGTGGGACGGTACCCGGCCCTCGGGGTAGAAGGAGGACCGAGAGTTCATTCTTTGGAGAGGACTGGACGAGGAAAGACACGCGAAAGGGCGCTCTCCACCACGTTTTCGGAACCGCGTGGAGACAACAAAAAGGTCCGAAGGAAAGGAATGAAAATCCCGATCGCGAAAACAATTTTTTCGTCCAAGTCTGTTAAGTAATCCACGTTTCAGAGAAGAAGTTAACATTTTTCGCGATTAGGAAGTGATCCGTCCAACTTATATATATCGCACCGCGAATAACGCCGAAATTCTTGGGTACCCCTTTCTTTTTCTCCACGCGGGAAAACATTCGGCTGTTTTACGATATGATCTTACAATATTTCTAGCAATATATTCTTTTACTTTTTCAGAATAGTGTGTTAGTGGTTCGTATTGTGAAATATAAGAATGATCAAATTTTAAAATATCTTGCAGATTATTTATTCTATCTTTATTATTATGTAAATCTCGCTTTTCTATATATTTTTGATTAGAAATGCTAAATAGAAAAATATATGTACAGTACAGTTCAACTGATTATTAGCTTTTGGAGATGGACAAATTCTGCCTAACAAACACTTCCTATATGCCGATCTAAACTGCAATACTGTGGGATCGTTGTTGTTACCACTTGTATTTCTAATTGCAGAAAATAAAATAACTCGACGTGATCTTGGCCGAATTGGAAGATAATTTAGTAATGGCTTTTCACTCCAAACATTGATTTGCCATTTGTTCTATATATTATTTTAAATCAATCATTAAATCAATTATTGGAATCCTTCTTCTTCCGCTAAGAAGTAGACAGTTTTGACAATCATTCGGTTTACCGAAATAATCAATTCCTTTATTAATAACTTTCAAACATTAGTTTTTGTTTCTGTTCGTGACCGGTCCCTTCGTCCATCTCCCCATTGGGTGACAAGAATTAAGCGGGTCAAATATATCGTTTACTTTCATCGTGAATTTAGCGGTTGCATCAACGCTATTAAAGCCTTCTACGCAATTTTCTTTACAAAATATAAAGCCATTACTTTCGGATCTACTTAACGACCTTTGTTTTTCGTCTCCACCATTCAATGCGATACGATTTTAATTTATTTCAGACCTTCCGTAAATTATATAACCGAATAAAATACCCTATTACCATTTAATAATTCTGTCATCGTTCTCACCCATCTTTAGAACTTTCGGATGTGCCAAAAGATTCCTCGTCGAGCTGCGTCGAGAAATGCATAAACTTTAACTTCTGTCGAAGGGTGATAAAACCAGTTTTTCAAGTTTTCTACACCAAAGTTAATTTCCAATTCTTTATACATCGAAATATTTGACGTAGATCCGTCACGAGTTATTGCAATTACGCGAGCACCAACCGAATTTAATTTCTCTAAATATTATTTTACCAGATTGACTTTACACGCGCTCGTATTCCATTAATTAATCGAACAGTAGGCAACGGGAATTTTTCAGTTTTTGTCGACTTCCGTAACTAAAAATACAAGCGCTCGTGTTGCCACGGCCATTCAAATTTCCACCACCGAGATCGATATATCCTATTACTTCTTTTCCATCTCGGCCCACTTGTTTTTTAATTGCCATTTCATCAATAATTTAGCAACGTCGTAGCGGATCCGTTGAAATTTTAGTTTCATTTTTATAAAAGATTGTCGAGTAAAGCTAGGACTACCATCGATATAAGAAGACCATTTCCGCAAAGAACTGGGAGCGGGTAGTTTAATAAACTGTTTTAGATACTCGCACGCCTTACTAGAATAAAAGTGAAGAGTTAAAGCCAACCTTTTAACTTCTTGTGGATGAAGAAGTTAAAAAGTTTGCTTTAACTCTTCGTTCTTGGATATTCATCGCCTTCGTTGTCCGAAAGCCGATGTTTGATAAATGACGAAGCAGTCCATTAAAGTTATTTTCTATCATTATACCATCAGATTTAGAAAGCGTTTCTCCAGCCTTTCGATAATGTCTTTCGAGTCGAAACCTTATTGGATTTGTTTCCTTAGACTGTCTGCTATATTAAAGTCCGTTTTCTAGCCGTTCACATTTCTGTCTTATTAAAATTAACATTTCGCGCACTTTCTTTGGAGACGGCCGACAATACGTATGATCGCGACAACCGATACTTCGTATTTTATTTTTGCAATTTTTTCTATACGGGCTTCTGAAATAGGCTCGTTGGATGTTGGTTTTCTTTCCGAACGTTTTATTGCGGGGAATTTTTGGAGAAAATAAAAAAATTGTAGGAAGAGAATTTGGTCGTAAATATCTTCTACCGTTATTATAACCGAAGCGCGCTTCTTCAAAATGAGACGAACAAATTCTACTATTATTGTTTGGTTGCAAACGATGGCGTCGCATTAGTGAAAAAGGATTCGTCAGCGAGTGGAATCCTGACAAAAAAGGTTTTATTTTAAATTTCACTATCGCAAAAATGGAATCTGATGTACTTATTATTAATATTAACCACTCTAAAATTCGTAATTTTCAATGTATAAGGCATAGATCCGAAACATTTCTAATTATTTAAATTGTTATAAATTAGACAGCTTTTCTAAGTAAGTTCGATACTTTTCGTTTACTTTTATTAAATTAATGTTTAAATATTTAATTAGACAGAAAAGTATAATGTTTAGCAAAATTAATAATTATAACTTACTCGTGAAACGAAATTCCCGAACAATTGTAACTGTTGGTACGATTGATAGCGGCACAAAAATGTGGCGCAATTATTTCTTACGGTAGGCTCGACTTTCTAGCCCGAAACTGTCGTGGCTTCCTTCTTTTCAATCGGCTTCGAAAAGTGCCGCTGTAAATACTACTGCTGACACTTATTTTATTTCGTCGAGTCAAACATTGTAATTTGCGTACCGATTCAAAAAATTTAAGAAAATTAAAACATTATACGCTTTACCTTTTTTTAAAACTTTTTCCGCCCTGTGGGCACTAAGAGGGCCTCTTATAGCAAGCCCATTATGGGTTCGGCCAGGCCCACAATGGGGCGGCAGGGTGGTGAGGGACGGGGACCGACATATTCGGACGGACCACCCCCGAAAAATTCCTGGGGATTATTCGACTCGTTCGGATTCGATTTCGGATCCCCAGAGCGGTAGGCTGTTACCTTGACCGCTCGGCCATCCGGCCGCTCGGGTCGTAGTTACACGTGGTGTTCTCTTTGTTCGGTGTCGGCTAAAAAGACCTTCCGGAAGACATCCCCCTAGGCAGATGGCCCGAGTGTTGCGTTGCCGTAACTTAAACAACAACAACAAACAAATTTGTAATATATTACCGGAACTGCCGAGTTTCGTAGCAATTGGTCGAACGGTTTGAGAGTGTATAGCGAACAAACAACAAGAATTCTCATTTATAGATTAAGGTGACCAGATTTTAACATTTGTAAAGCGGGACAAAATTCACGGGGAAGGAGAGGGGGAGGGTTGTCTTGTTAAAAAGAATTGTTCTAGAGCAACAAAATTTTACCATAAAAAAATGCATAAAGTGTATTGTATTTTTTAAAATTTCAACATATGAAAAATTTACAAATATAATAAATATACAGTAGACCTCTATAACACGGGTTCATATAACACGGATTCGTATAACACGGCGAAAAACTTGCGATCGTGTTCCTATAACACGCTAAAAGAGGGTGTGTTCGTTAATAGGTCGTTCTGCGTCTCCGCTACTACGGGAGTGCGCTGCTGTTTGTAGGCATTTAGGAACGACGGTGAAAGAAAGAAAGATGGCGGCGTCCGCACTATCGATAGTATCGTAATGGAGACGGCCGGATGGCCGAGCGGTCAAGGTGGCAGCCTACCGCTCTGGGGACCCGGGATCGAATCCGAACGGGTCGAATAATCCCCAGGAATTTTTCGGGGGGTGGTCCGTTCGGATATGTCGGGCCCCGTCCCTCACCACCCGGTCGCCCCATTGTGGGCCTGGCCGAACCCATAATGGGCCTACTAAAAGAGGCCCTCTTAGTGCCCACAGGGCGGAAAGAGTTAAAAAAAAAAAAAAAAAAAAGTATCGTAATGGAGAAATCTATAATTCTAAAATATGAGCTTTTAAAGTCAAAAGAAGGGTCCCAATTGTAAAATTTAACCACAAAATAGATTATTTGTTGAAACAGCATTGAAAATAGCCACGAAAAAAATTAGATTGCCGGCTACCATTCCAAAAGACACATCACAGCGTGCACTAACTTGCGCTTTCGCAACTAAATTTTCATTCATAAAACCATATAATGAACCCCGAAACAAAACTATTTGAGCCATGGAGGACGCCATGTTGCTTTCCACTATAAACTACTGCTACAAGCGGCCGTTTCTGCCGTTGGACAGCGCGCACTCCGACCGGAATTTAGGAACGCGTTCTGCAGGAATTTTTAAACGGATGTCGCTCGCGCGGAGTTACGCGGAAGAATAAAAGAACGAACCCAGAGACTCCTATAACACGGTAAAACGTCATCGCCGACTCGTGTCGCGACAGGATTGGTCGAATCTGGACCAATAGTGGATATTGTACAAACCGTTGAGTTTAAACGAGCACTGGACCTACTAAAAAATATTTATTATTCAACGGCCATGAAAATTATATTTTTATTAATGATGTCTCCAAAGTTCAGCGAGTTTTTCGCAGAAAAATAACTTATCAGGAAACACGCGCCCGCCGTTTGACGAGCTGCTCCGCGACGAAAACAAGCTTAAGCAATGGCGTCGTCGAACGGTGCACACTCGGTAAGTAATCCTACAATTTTTTGTTTACAGCATAGTTTATATGGATTATTCCCAAAAAATTATACGTGATTTGGAAATGTTGAGTCAAATTAGTCTAGAATCTATTAATTTTATGGAAGAAAACTTTTCAAACGGCCATAGCCCCTAAATTGAACAAGTGCCGGGCTGTGATTGGCTCATGTATTTAAGTGACTCGTACAACACGGATTCATATAACACGGGACGTATCTACGGTGTTATAGGGGGGTCTACTGTATATACAGTACTATTATGAATTTTTAAAAACTCTATTATTTTACATATTTCTCATTTGAGTGAATTTTTTAAAATAATTTGCTGTCGTTGTTTAAAATGTCATAAAATTTTTACAAAAATTTGTTAAATTATAGTTTACACATAATATTGGTTTTATATTCTCAACACTTAATTGTGATTTGTCGGATTTCCGCACTTTATTCACGGTAGAAAAAACGCATTGGGCATTTGTTCCTGGTAAGGACAGTGCCTATTCCACAGTTTTTAATGCGTTAGGGCCTTATTAGACTAGGCCGCCAGGCGGCGCAGCCGGCTGCGCCACCGGTGACTCAGTCGGCGCCACGTGCAGGGCAGCCGGTGGCGCAGCCAGTCACTGGTTATTAAAGACAATTTAAAGAAGGACGACTTTCACATTCTTAAGTAATTAAAAAAACTTGTTGTCTGCAACACACAGTTCATCAAAAAGAGTATAGTACAACCCTTTAGATTTCCTTAATGATAGCATAGGGTGTACTGTACATACATTTTTCTCTCCCTCCGTCTTCTCTTTTTCATTGAAAGTACATGGAGGAGCATATATGTATAATTGTTGTCCGACATATTTTCTCGTCAATAGAGCAGAGTAGATTGACAATGTGATGGCAAAACCGAGTGTAGGCGGGAGTGGCTGCGCCGCCTGGTGGCCCCGTGTAATAGTCTCAATATGACACAACGCCCGCCGACACGATTCTCCGCCACCTGTGGCTGCCAACCGTGGTCACGGGGCACGGCAGCCAGTCAGCAGCCAGGCTGTAGCGACGCCACCGGCTGCCCTAATCTAATAGGCTCCTTAACAATCAATGCCCAGTGACGAGCAGTGTCACTGGTGGCGCAGCCGGCTGAGCCGCCTGGCGGCCTAGTCTAATAAGGGCCTTATTGTATGGAACATAGTTTGTTTCAAAATGATGAAATATTTCTAGCCATTTGTTCTCTGTTGAGATTTTCTCTGATGTCCAAGATTTAACCTTTTCCTTATTAATATACTTTTTTTTAAATAATGATACTACATTAAAAAGACCATTTTCGGAGATATTGCTATCTGAAAAATGTTGACTAATGTGATCGAATGATTTTGCACATTTCCCAATTAAGTTCTTGTTTTAACATGACCCAATGAAAATGTTCAATATCATTGTAATGTCCCAGCAAAGAATGCCCGTTGTTCACACACACAGCCCTCGGTCACATTCCTCTCTTTTGTTCTAAAGGGATTAGTCACCACCATCCATATAGGAAGGGTTGGGAGGGAAATTTCTACAAGGGACAAACAATAGACAAAAGAGAGGAAAATATACAAAAATTAGAACAAAATATATATTTAATATGACGTACAGCCACAATACGAAACGATCTTTACCGAATCTTAAACATAAGACACATAAATTAATGACACATAATTGACAAAAATGTAATCCTTACAAAAAGTCGGGACTTTTTAAAACGCCGCGGGACGCGGGACAAATTGTTAAAAATCGGGACTGTCCCGCCAAAAGCGAGACGTCTGGTCACCTTATTATAGATATTAATAGTTAAATCTCTTGTAGTTAGGCGTGAAATATTATGACGATTTTGTAAACTTGTCGAAAAGTGCATTAATTAAGAGCCATTGTTTTTACTAATTTTCTTTTTCTTCACATTGATTATGGATGTTCCCATTTGTTCTATGGCTGCGCCTTTCCTTTTGGATAAAATTGCTAGCGTTCTTAATAAAATTTATTTGTCTTTAAGAAATTATGCAACTTACTGTATACTCGGAATCCTAGCTTAGTTTTAGTATCCTTCGTTTTTATAACGTATGAAATATTTTAATCGCTACCTTTATTTTATTTATTATGATTGACTTTATCCTTTCGAAAAATGTACGACATTCATCTAGTGCATTGGTTCTCAAACTTTTTCGATCCATCGCCCCCTTTGTTCTATAAATTTATACCCAATGCCCCCTAACCCATCAGTGACCCCAACTTTTGCCTTTGGTCACCGTTAATACCCTGCTTTCAGTGCCCCCTAGATTAACTCACCGCCCACAGGGGGGCGGTAACGCCCACTTTGAGAACCCCTGATGTTCACTTCATTCTTTTGTTTGAGCATATCTCACTTTTTTTTTTTTTATCGTTCTTCTCGAAATTTAAATAATTGTGATGATTTTTTATTTCTTAAATTTTTGTTTTAAAATTAAAATGTAAAAACCTGTTGTAAAATTTTTAATTTTATGTAATTTCTTTTGTTTTTATGTATATTTGTTAATTTTTGGAGCTTGATATCATCTGTCTTTCGGGTCGATTCTATTCACTTGTAAAAATATTCTGAAGTTGTTTATTAAGTAAGTCTTATTCGACAGCCGGATGGCCGAAGGGGTTATGGTGGTAGCCTATGCTCTGGCGACCTGGTGTAAGATTTATTTTCTCAACAGGAAAATGAGTTAACATCTGGCTCAATAAGTACTACAGTAACTTCTCGGTTTTCGCGACAGTTAATTTCTCCCGACACGCGTAAGTTACACACGAATTATATATATGTATATACCGTATACAATTTTATACATGGGCGAAACCGTCTAGAAACTCTCTTCCCACTCTTTGTTCACCTTCCAGCTCGATCGGCGATCATCTTTTCTAGCTGTTGACCTCGACGGCCGGATGGCCGAGCGGTAAAGGTGGCAGCCAACCGTTCTGGGGGACCCGGGATCGAATCCGAACGGGTCGAATAATCCCCAGGAATTTTTCGGTGGGGGGGTCCGTTCGGATATGTCGGGCCCCGTCCCTCACCACCCGGTCGCCCCATTGTGGGCCTGGCCGAACCCATAATGGGCCTACTAAAAGAGGCCCTCTTAGTGCCCACAGGGCGAAAAGAGTTAAAAAAAAAAAGCTGTTGACCTCGTTGTTCGTCCCGCTCGCTTCCGAGATAGCCCGTAAAAAAGTTCCTTTCCGTTGGCCTTATCACTCTTTATACTCTCTTGCCTCCCCCTGCTGTTTCATCGTCCATTCCGGATCTAACGGACGATGGAACGTTCGGGAATGCAACAAACAGAGGGCATTGTTTGATACAGGAGAAACATGGCGAACGATCGTCACACTGGGATCGAATTCGGATGGGTTGAAAATGCCCGGGATTTTTCAGGTGGTGGTCCGTCCGTATCTGTCAGATTCCGTCTTTCACCACTCGGCTGCTGCATTGTGGGCTTAGTAGAAACCGTAATAGGCTTCCTAAATATAGGCCTTTCTTAGTGCCCGTAGAGAGGTAAAAGCTGTAAAAAAATTAAATTTTATTACAATAATTAGAAAAAAATTTAAAATTGCAACTTTTTTGAATTGTTTAGTTTGTAGTTTTTCTGTCAAATACTTTAAAATTGATTAAATTTACATTCGCACAGGTGGATCCATTGCAGAGTTAATGGCTCCAACATGGACCGCTTCCAAATTTAACGTTTGCTAAATTTAGACCGAGTGCGTTGTCTTTTTCGTAATAAAAAACCGAAAGTTCGGGCATCACACTCATTTGATAAAGTTTAAAATGAAGTTTTAAAGATAATTTTGCGTTTGCTGGCCGCCATTTTGGTGAAAAACATTACAAACTTTTGTATGTGAGGAAGGTCGTTAAAATTCATATAATTTTAAAAATTCCAAGGCAAAATTAAACACATTGATGTTTAAATCAATATTAAAACTGTTAAGTGTCAAAGACAATTTTAAAAAAATAGAAATGGAATAGATTTAGAAGAAACTTTTTTAAAAAACAAAACAACGAAAAGTATCGAGTCTGACATTTTGAAATCTGCAAAAATTGAAATACGAAAGCAATTATGTTATACGATTAAAACGTTGATTATTAAAAATTATAAATTTATATTGCAATTATTATTAATCATTGTAATAAAGCTTTTGTAACGATTATGTTTAAAAAATGAATAAAAAATCACGATTACATTTGGTGCTGCGATCGCCATTTTTAAAGTGCGCAGGATGAAATGCGCGAAATGTTAGCATGTCGTCTTGTTATATATATTGTTATAAAAGATTTGAAAGTAGTGATAAAGTAACGTAGGTTTCCTGTTTATGATGATTTTATGTTGATTATTAGATATGGCCGAGACTTTTGAGAAAGAATTACTACGTAGGAGAGTGTATTATGCTGCCAGAGATGGTATGCTCGTAACGGTGTATGCGTTGTTAGCAGACAGACCTAGGGTGGAACTCTCAGAATATTTAGAATATTCTATTGAAGAAAATGGCCATAAGTGCACCCCGCTCATCATAGCTGCTAAAAATGGACACAATAACATAATAGAGATGTTACTTAACAAGTTTAAAGCCAATGTAGAACAGGAGGGGACTGTACAGTTCGATGGTTATGTTATCGAAGGAGCTACTCCGCTGTGGTGTGCAGCCGGAGCTGGCCACTTGAATGTGGTCAAGTGCCTGGTCAACTATGGTGCCAATGTCAATCATCCCACGCGCACTAATTCCACGCCGTTACGTGCCGCCTGCTTCGACGGACGTCTGGATATTGTCAAGTATCTGGTGGATAATGGAGCAGATATCCATATTGCCAATAAGTATAACAACACCTGCTTGATGATTGCATCTTATAAAGGTCATCACGATGTAGTGAACTATCTGCTGGAGAGAGGTGCCGATCCAGATGTGAGAGCCCACTGTGGTGCCACGGCTCTTCATTTTGCAGCAGAGCAGGGTCATTTGGAAATTGTAAAGGAGTTACTTCAGAATGGTGCCACTGTTATGAAGAATGTAGTGGGAATGACACCGGTGTTGGCAGCTGCCGAAAGGACGAAATCCGAAGTGGTTGAATATTTTATTAATCAGAATTGGTGTTCTAAAATTAACAAGATAGAAGCTTTAGAATTGCTTGGTGCTTCCTATGCTAATGATAAAGATCATTATAGCCTAACAAAAGCATTCTACTATCTTTCTTGGGCCATGAAGGAACGTTTTTCGGATAGACTCGATCCAATTCCCAAAAAGTTAATCCCCCCAATTCCTGCATATGAAAATAGAATAGAGTGCCAGACTTTAGAAGAACTGAATGCAATTCAGTTTAATCCTAATGCACTTCACATGGAATCATTAGTTATTAGAGAGAGAATTTTAGGACCTAACAATCCAGAAGTACCTCATCCTGTGATATTTCGTGGTGCTGTGTTTGCCGATAATGCAAGGTTTGATAGATGTATACAACTTTGGCTGCATGCCTTGAGATTACGCCATGGGAATCATGTTACTGTTCGTAAAGATCTTCTAAGATTTGCACAAGTATTTTCACAGATGATTCATATCGGAATTGATCTTCCTTTTGAGTACAATGAAGAAGTAATTGAAACTGCTGTGGAAGAATTAGAAAGAAATGTTCAGTCTCTGTGTAATTGTGGTGAGGGTATGATGGAGTCTCAACAAGAGGATTTAGAATATAATGTACATACGGTATTGTATTTATTAGTAATTGTAACTAAATTCTTAAAGAAATGTACTAAAGAACAAGAAACACATATTTATCAACTTGTTTATAGACTTAACCGTTTGGCACTCTCGACACGCAACAATTCGACACTTCTGCATCTCACGGTGAATGCCGACACACCCGTCGACGACTTCCACACCAAGAACGTCTGTAGATTTCCATGTGCAGCAACAGCCAGACTACTTATCCAATGTGGAGCAGACGTTAATGCCATCGACGACAAGAGAAATACACCTCTACACATAATTGTGGGTTATCAGAAACCAATCAGTGATTTTCTCACGTTGCATTCAATAATAACAGCATTAATCGAAGCTGGAGCTCACATGGATTCTGTAAATAATAATGGCGAGACTCCCTTCGATGCAGCAACGACGGGAGTTGCCGAAATCATACTTAGAACTCAAGCCAAGTTAAGTTTGAAATGTATAGCAGCAAAAGCAGTGAAGAAATTTAACCTTACTTACGAAGGCCACGTGCCAGAGACGTTAGTGGGTTTCATCGAAATGCACGGAGTTCCTTCGAAACCTCTACTAAGGCAAATTAGTTAATGTTTTAGTTTTTGTTAAATTATTTAAATTATATAAAGTGTCAATTACTACTGTGGTTTTATTGACAGCGTGTTGCGTCAAATTGTAAAAAGACATTTAACATCACAAATTATTTTTATCATTGTTTTCACCGTTTATCAATTATCTTGCAAAGATGCCATAAATTACCTCTAAGGATTGTTAATAGTTTCTCAAAACACGTAACAACTCTGTCGACTCTCTTAAAGTCTGTAGAAAATAACAAAAAGTATGGTAAATTTCTTGTACCGAGTTTAAAATAAAACTGTAAAATTTAATAATTATCGTGTTTGTGTGGTTAATGCGTACATAAACATTGTCGAATAACTCGTACTCTCAACAATTTAGTTCATAATAGACGAGTGAGAATAAAGGTTTATATTTTAAAATAATTTTGAAATGAAATATTGTTAGTGTCCTCAACATCAATTAAGCTTAGGGATGAGGATGCAAATACATTCTCCAACTACAGTAGTAAGTTAGAGTATCATTGCATTAAATATTGCGCAAGTCGAAGCTGACTTAATTGTTTTGCAACATTTATAAAATAGAGCAATATAATTAATGATTTCCAATATGTAGATGATTAGGTTTACTGCACGAGATGTTACATTATTTGTCATTAGCATAGATGATGTGTTAGAAATAAGTAGTTCGAGTGGAAGGCTGATTTAAATACGTATTCAACGTTTAAAGGCCATTATTAAGGTTATTTTTATGCAGAATATTAACGCCGTGATCGATCTATGGATTAATATCAAACGAAAATCGATACGTAACACAAGCGTGTGCGAACCAAACGATAACGAGTAACGTCAGTGAGAAAAACGTTTACGATTTCTGTATATTAATACCGTAAATAACGAAAACGGTATTTATTGCTTTCGAAAAAATGCAAATGGTGTTTGTATCGGAAACGGAACAGGTTTCGATTTATCGTCCCCTTGTTTCGTTTTATACGCATGCGTATTCGGGTGACAGTCTTTAGTCCGCCATCTTGTTTTGTGAGTTGGGGATCGAAGTGTCTTTTATTTTCTCAATTAACGACATATTACGAGAGTTTGTAGAGTTTAATTAACAAATTTGTTAAACAGTGATGTTGTGTAGATGACGAGATGGCTTGCCTCAACACACTCAAACAGGACATAAAGACATTAGAGTCACTGTTTCCTAAGAATCACGAAAGGTTTCAAGTTGTAAATGCATCTGTGGACGAATTAACTTGTCGTTTCGTTGGAAGGAACGGAAAGAAGTTCGAAATACATGCAAATATAACAGTAAGTGTCGCTTGTAGGCTGATGCGAGATGCGGGCGACCCTCCAATGCATTATGTAGGTTAGGAGGTACATTGGGTTCCTTTGACATCTTTTCCTTCTTGCCAAAAGAATATACCGTCCTCTTCTTGTTTACATACGCCTACAACAATGAAATTCTTACTAATTTACTACTATTTCTTTTCTTTTTGCGTAATTGGGTCATATACTTGCTCATTTGTCTATGTCACCATAATGGGTCCATTTAAATCTCCTTCAACTATTGACCCTATGGGTATTCGTCTTTGAGATGCTTTGGAAGCAATTGTTCCGTGCTGTAGAGCCAAAGCAATGTGAGCTACTTCCTGCAGTTTGAATCCTGTTGTTTCCTTCAGTTAAAGTTACTTGAAAATTCCTAATGTAAATTGTTAACTGAAAGTCTTCAATTATTTATATTGGTGGTCATTTTTGATGCAGCATGGTGACTTTTATGTCTTGTTATTATGAAATATCTATTAGATTGTTAAACGTGATAATGCTTTTGTTGACGAGATCTAATGTAGGCCTGGCTCGGTTTTATGGTATAAAGCAGAAAACTATTGTTTCAAAATTTTTTTTGGGTGGTAGTTTTGTACGTTTACGTTGCTTGTTTTGCCTATGTTGCCATAATGAGTCAATTTAAGCCTTTGAATGCAGTTTATGAAACATTTATCTTTTGGTTCAAAAAATTTTTTCTTGAATGCAAAAAGAAAATAGTTAGACAAATTAAATTATGAAGAGTGTTTAAACTTGTGATTTAAGTTTGGATATTCATATTTGGTATTTGAATAATTAGAACAATTGAAGAATGTTAACTGTTTCAAAAAGAGTTATTTATTAAGTGATAGCGAAGATGGCCACATGTATGGTTGAAAATTGTTTATAAATAAAACACAAGCACTTCTGAAGTTAAGCATATTAACTAGAAATTTTTTAATGTAATAGGGTACTATAGTTTATTGATTTCAAAGAGTTTTAAATGGCTAGATTTTGCCATAAGTAAAACAAAAAATAATCACTTCACAAGTAAACTGGAACTATACATGAACAGCATTAGGCATTAATCTGTTCATTGCTAGATTTTACAGTATAGAATGAAAAAGTGTATTGCTTTCAAATTTCCTTTCTTTTTGGGGAGTAATTTGGTGATATTTTCTGTTTGGAACATCAGTGATATAACATCAAACCTATCAATTTTGAGTTGTGTGTACCATGACATTCATATCACCACAAACAATGCAAGACTGGAATAAAGTATGTCATAAAAAAACTGCAAATATCGCATTTGTTTTTTATCTGCATTAAACTATGCTGGAATTTCATTTAAGGTTCAGAGGTTTGCATTTTTTATGACTCGTTATCACTTAAAATAAAATGTGTGTGTCGTGTAATTATTTCATCACAAAATCTTCGAAAGTTATTCAAATTTTAATTCTTTAGTGATGTAACTAAAATTAAAAAAATGACTTATGAACTTGAAAGATAAGAAAAATTAACCTGCTAGAAAACCTTCAAGCAGAAGATGTTCTAGCTACAAAGAAAAAATTCAATTGGCTAACTCAAATAGTTGATTTGGAATGAAAGACTGAAGTTTTGACAAAAACTACAAAGCAAGAAACGAGAAAATTAACATCTAGGCGTTAAGTGTTTACGAATATCGCTATAATTACTAGCGCTTTCGACGAAACTGTTTTCGTCTTCCTCAGGTAGATAAAAACGGTTAAAATCCTTTTTTGAACCAAAAAGTTTTCGAAGGGAGGCCTTTCTTACCGCTGCACTAAATTCGTGCAACACTCCCACGCTTGATTTATCTGTTATGTGGGTCAACTTATATAACAGATTAAAACAACACCTCTAGCTCCACATCTCAGTAATTTATAGCGCATGCGCTACGTCACCACGCGCGTACATTTAAATTTCTTCTCGCTCTGTTCCATAGTTGATTTTGTTCCAAGTTCTAAAGCGGTTTTTGCATTTCGAAAATTTTTTGGTTCGAAAAAGGATTTTAACTGTTTTTATCTACCTGAGGAAGACTAAAATAGTTTCGTCGAAAGCGCTAGTAATTATAGCGATATTCGTAAACACTTAACGCCTAGATGTTAATTTTCTCGTTTCTTGCTTATTCAGAGATCGGCGTGAAGTCCACCATCGTTACGAAAAACTACAAAACCAATTATCTCAAAATGGCACTTTCATATTTGTTAGTAATGTTCTCAGCAGGTGACACATTGGTGTTCATTTGTCTATATCAGGCCTGGCCAACCCAAATTGTTTTGCGGGCCACTTTGATCACGTATAACATTATGGTGGGCCACAATTTAGGCAAAGATGCTTTTAAAAAAGTAAAACGAATACAAAATGAATAAGATTTTATTGTTATACCAAGAGTTCATACTCACACTTGCACATTATAACTATGACACATGCAAATTTTCATTTATTTAATTGTTTTGGTATACACATAATGGGAAACAAAAGTTTTAATAGATATATAATATTGCTTAGCGGGCCACACAATTTAACGTGATGGGCTGCGGGTTGGCCAGGCCTGGTCTATATTAATGGTGGTTAACCTGGTCCCTACTGCTCACTAGTGGACAATTTGAGCTTTCGTGGTGGTCGGTAGGGGTTTTGTCCAATGCTGAAGCTACTTTCCATTATCACCGTGCTTCAATGACTCACTGACGGAGCAGGTTGTACTGTAACAGTGGCCATCACTAGAGTTGAGCTCATTCCGTGGTAAGGTCGGTGTTGTCGGATTTAGCTACTTTTTTCAGTTTGACATAAAAAAAAAACACTTGGTGCACTAGCAAAAAAATTTCTGTGTACTATAAACCATATGCACTATTAATAAAAAGATAAATTTAACTATTAACTACATACTTTTACTAAACCGCCACTCAAAAATTATGAGTACTTTTCAGTTTCACTAAATTAACTTACTGCGGAACTGATGGGCGATTAGAAAATTTTACTTCCAACAAAGATACAAAAGAGGGCAGTAGGTATAAAAAGGTTGACTATCCCTGGTCTACATTGTCATGGTATGGCCACTTAAATTTCCTTAAAGTACCAAATCTATCATTGAGATGTTACAGATGAACTGTTCTGTAGTTTGGACCTGAAACAGTCTGTGGTTTCATTGTTGAAATCATTTACAAAATTTGAATTTGTTACATTTCTATTAGTTAAGGATTTATGAGAAAATTTAATAAACAAACAAGGGAAAAATTTATTTGTATTGATACTAATTTTGATGTACAACTTTTATATCTTTTTTATCATCAAACATTCTATTGGTTTTTAACATTACCTGAGCTGAATACAATAATTCTCATGTCAATGGAGCTTTATTGTCACTTGGGCAGTAGCATGTCTGGATTATGTAATAGAATGCAAAATTGTATTGATTTTTATTAGTAGATTTTAAGTTTTAAGCTAGGTATTTATTATTTAGTTCTGAAGAAAGAATTAGAAGATTCCTAAATCATATTAAGTAGTAAAAATATTTAACTTTTTAAGTTAAAATAATTTAAAAAATATATTTGAACACAATTTTAAACAGTAATTTATTTTCAAATTCATACCCAGGTATTTTAACCAAGATGATTAAAGTTACTCCAAAATCTTTGATTTCCTAAGTTCAGATTGCAACTTTTATCATATCTATTGCTTAAGCATTCTTTGAATGTCTAGATAAAGATTAAAAATGCCTAGATCTTAGAATCAAAATAACTCTTTTTTTTGTAGTAGCTTAATTACTGTTTTCGATTAGCTGATGTATTTAATTTCGGTGCAGCAAACTATAATTCTGAGTAATTCTTTCATTAATAAACTATTTTACACACTAACATGAAGATCTTTTATGTTGTAAAATAGAGAATAAAACTGTTTCTTTTTTCAAGTTTAGAACAAAATTAGATGATCAGAAAATATATGTAAATTTTGTTTTAATAATGAGTGCACTTCTATAGGCTAATTATTCAGTGAAAAATTAAAAAGTTGCCTAGATACAAAATCATAATTAATTAATTTTGCTTATTTTCCTTATTGATTCTGATTAGTTAATACACAGTGTGTTCAATAAAGATAACACCCAACATTTTATGAATAATTTGAAAATTATAGGAACTATTACTGTCTGATTGTTGTCACTTATATTAAATAACCTCTCACCACACCAAAATTACTTAAAAAATTATGCAGATGGAACCAGTTATGGTGTGATAATGAAACATTGAAAAAAATATTGGAAGAAACAAACATTTTCAAACCCCTTCTGGGCTCTGCATCAGGTTCTTAACTGTTCTTAGATGGATATTCGATTAACAAATGCTGTTTAGATAACAGTTCAATCGTGAGTCAAAATGATTTACTATATTTCTGATAATTAGCACTGAGTTCAGCGTTAACGTAGATTCTTCTTTTTATTGCAAGCACTTTCGACGAAAAATTACGATCGTCGTCTTCAGGCGAATGTGGAAAGAACAAATTTGAAAGAGGCACGTGCCGAACGTTCCAAACCGAATAACGGAAGATTTTCGTTGGAATTCCAACGAAAATCTTCCGTTATTCGGTTTGGAACGTTCGGCACGTGCCTCTTTCAAATTTGTTCTTTCCACATTCGCCTGAAGACGACGATCGTAATTTTTCGTCGAAAGTGCTTGCAATAAAAAGAAGAATCTACGTTAACGCTGAACTCAGTGCTAATTAACAGAAATATAGTGCAACTTTGGCGTGAGTTGAACTGTTATTATTTTCTAAAATGATTTACAAAAACTATGTTGTGCATGTGCAATGAGTCGGCCTGTCTGGATACTACAAGCGGCTAGAGTGTGCTGTGAATCAACTATTGCCAGGCCAATGACAAAACTATCTCCTCTGTAAAATTTATGCACATGGTTGTGATGGAAGATTTAAAGATTTATATAGCCTCTAACCACTTGAGGTGTTTGTTGGGAGGCACAGTGAGATTGGCCTGGGTAAAGTCGGCTACAATGTCTGGATCTGCTACATATGTAGCAAGGGCTGTGGAAGTTCTCCCGTGATGAATATCCGCCTGATGTTCTTGTATTCTGATGCCCATGGACCATTTAATAGAGCCTATATGTTTCGCATCCTATTGCATCTATTATCTCTTAAAGGGACACTATAGACCTCGGGGCATCTGCTGGGGTTAGGAGGAAACTTCCCAACACATAAGATGTTAAAAATGGTAGGGCACCGCCTGTTATTTAAATGGCATTTGTTAATCATATATCCATCTAGGAATGGTTAAGAATTTGATGCAGAGCCCAGAAGGGGTTTGAAAACGTTTGTTTTTTCAATATTTTTTTGATGTTTCGTTATCGCATCATAACTGGTTCCATCTGCGTAATTTTTTATGTCACTTATCTTTCATAAAGACACACGTGTACACTAACAGTTATATTTTAAATAATTAGCAGTCTAATTATTCATAATAAAATGAATTTTTAGTGTCCAATAATGATAAGAACATTCAGACTTATCCAATTAAACATATTTTAAAATTATCTGTGAAACTAAGTCATTTAATTACTGTTATTTGTTATTGTTGCTATGGAAACCAAAAAAATTGTTCTCTACTCGTGTAGCAAGGAATTGTTAATTCCGAAAGAGCAAGATACTTTCAGCATTTGAAAAGGGTAAAAATAACTGTTTTAAGTGAAGCTGGTGAGTCAATAAGATCTATTGCTGATAAAACAGAAAGATTGATATGCATGATCAGGAAATATCTGAAGTTAGATGAAGAGTATAGAGCTGAGAAGAGTCCTAGAAGGCTGCAAAAACTTACTTGTAAGAAACAAGCAATTTTAAGAGAAATAATGAATGGAACAAGCTCTCTCAGAAAGATTACTGCAGAGCCTGAACATGGAATAAGCTTGAGGACAGTTTAGAATGTAGTTCATGCTGCCAATTATTTCAAATATGTCAAAATAAAATCAGAACCATAGCTTACAGACAAGTACAATGTTGACAGATTGACTTAGGCCAGAAATCATATGAACTGGAAGAAATAGTGGCAGAATGTAGGGTGGTCAGATGAGAAAAAGTTTAATTTAGATCATTGTTTCTCAATGGGGGTGATATTGCCCCCATGTGGGAAATTTTCTATGTTGGGGTGATTAGTAACAATTTATATTTTGGAGGGCAAAAAAGCAATTTTTTGGGCGATATAGTAAAACATTATATTAAGAATAATTAGATATTTTATTCATTATATTGTACAATAATTAAACAAATAACATTATACTAGTTATTAGTCTATTCAGTGCAATACGAATTTGAGGGTCAAGGCTAATGCCCAACAAAATTTTTTTCAAAGTGAAGGGGGCGATACTACATAATGGTTTAATTGTAGGGTGTGAGATTTGTTGGAGATTGAGAAACACTGATTTAGATGGACTTGATGGTTGCTAGTACTATTGGCATGATTTAAGAAAGGAGGGAAAAATCATCTCCAAATGACAAATGGGTTCCATGATGTTTGGGCTGCCTTTGGAAAGTGAAGAAAAACAAATATTGTCATTTCTGAAGGAATGTAGAATGCTAAAGGATACATACAGCAGCTAAAAATGCATCTTTGGAGAAAGACTGGTGTATTATCAGTGGCAGTTCCAGAAGATAACACTCCCATCCATACCACCAACATTATTTGAGAAGGATTTTGGGTCAGTGGGGTTGAAGACATGGATTGGTCAATAATACCACTAGATTTAAACCTTACGGAGAATAGGGGAATTGAGGTCAGTCTACAGAAATGGAAAGCAATATGATAACACCACAGACCTGAAGACTACAATCATTGAGAAATGGGAGGAAATTTGTAGGGATTTTCTTTAAAAGTTGATCAAATTGATGACTGACTGATTGAGTTTTCAAAATTATCATAATTCTAATTTTTCAAAGGTATGTTCTTTTATAAACATTCTAATGCATTTGTTGATTCATAAACTCCATAAGGTTTAGGTACACGGACACTTGGCAATGTTTATCAAAAAATTTATTTCAGTCGGAACAGACCAATTGTTGATCAATTGGTCTGTATCCGACTGAAATAAATTTTTTGATAAACATTGCCAAGTGTCCGTGTATCTAAACCTTACGGAGTTTATGAATTAACAAAAATTAACGGCATGGTTTCGAAATACATTCTAATGCATAGAAACCTGATGACTGTTAAAATGGAAAGAACGGAAGAAAACATTTGTTTTTGAAGAAAATTTAATGCAGGTTATAGATAATTATTTATTGATTTAGGGTCGATTTAGTGACGTGCCGGCATAGTGCAGTAAGCATCGGTAAATATCACACGTAGCCAATCAGAGTTTCATGAATGACACTTGTATGATTGACAGAATACAGATCACGTATTGTAGATAAAACTCTGATTGGCTATGTGGGATATTTATCGATGTTTATGCACCAAACGGTCACTGTGCCGGCATGTCACTGTTGTGTGTAAATCGACCCTTATGGTCTCGTACTTCAGTAAACACTGTACATTATTCTAATTTAATAATTATCTCATTAGCCAGTTGGTAGAGATATGAGGCTTATCAAACTGCAATGGAGCCAAGTAATCGAGATCACGTTGAAAAAAAATATTAGTGGAATTCATTTTGGTCCTCAATGGACCCTCCTCAGCCACAACAATATGAATATGGATACCTACGATAGTTGCAAAAACCAATATATAACATTTAACTTAATTATTATTGAGTTGTTTGGAAAGTAATTTTGTCTTTTTACCACCAGAGGGATTAGTTGTATTTTTACCCTCCATTTTCAGTCTAAATTATATTGTCATTATATATTTTAACAGCTGACATTTCAAGGCTTGCTTGTAAAAAATTTTATTTGAATTTTTTTTTTGTCCTATCAACTATGGAAAATCAAAAGCAGCATTTTTGGCATATTTCCCTTTTTATTATGGAAAAGGTAAGAATGCTTAAGAATGCTGTTCAAGCAAGAAAAAATTTGTGTGAAGTGTATGGAAATGTGTTGACCAAATGACAGTGCCAAAATTGGTTTGTAAAATTTCATTCTTTCAATTTTGATATTGAAGATCCACCACATTCTGGAAGGCCAGTTGAAACTGATGAAGACAAAATAAAGGTATTGGTTGAAGCAAACTGCTGAATAACAACATGAGAAATTGAAAAGAGATTAAATTTGTTGAATTCAACCATTTATGATCACTTGAAACAACTTAGTTTTGTTTCAAAACTTGATATATGGGTTCCACGTGTCCTTAAAAAAAGATTTGCTTCATCACATTGACATCTATGATTTGCTTCTCAAATGTCAAAAAATTTACCCATTTTTGAAGTGAATCAAAACTGGCAACAAAAAATGGATTGTTTATAACAATGTTGAATGCAAGCAGTCGTGGAGTAGAAGAGATGAGCCAGCTGAAAGTACTTCAAAAGCTGATATTCGTCAAAAAAGTGATTCTTTCTGTTTGGGGGGATTTTAAGGGAATTGTTTTCTTGAGTTCCTACCAGACAATTCCACAATTGATTTGGAAGTATACTGCTGTCAACTTGACAAATTGAGTGATATCATCAAACAGAAAAGACCAGAATTAATTAACAGAAAAGGTGTAGTGTTTCACCATGATAATGCCAGACCTCACACAAGTTTGGCAACTTGTCAGAAGCTGTTACAGCCTGGATGAGATGTGCTACCACACTTGCCATATTTGTTAGATTTGGCACCCTTGGATTATCACTTGTTCAGGTCTTTACAAAATTTTTTAAATGGTAAAATATTTACTGCAAATGATGTCAAAAATCACTTGGATCAGTTTTTTGTAAGCAAAAATCAGAACTTTTATGAGCATGGAATGTGCTATTACCAGAAAGATAGCAAAAGGTATTGTACGAAAATGGTCGATATATAATTCAATAAAATATATATTTATAAAAAAATTGTTTTTTTTCCCATGAAAAATGAAATTACTTTCCAAACAATCCAGTATGTAAAAGATTTTTACAAATGGTAAAATCAAACCTGCAATGGTTGGTTGGTGTTTAGCTTTAATATATGAGATTTAGTGGTGATGTTTGAAACCTGCAATATTTAACACAATAGTAACTTTGCATAAAGTCATATATTATTTTCATAAAGACAAAGTATCCTAGGATTATCTTTGTTTGAAGCTATAGAGACTTGCATAAAAATATATATTTTATTTCTGATAATGTTACTTTTGATTTGGTCTGTGAAAAAGGAAATGAAAGACTCAAAAAATTATATATTTTTATGTAAGTCTCTATAACTTCAAACAATAGTAATTTTTTACATGATTACAATGTAACTGTTTATATATCCATCCGATTACATTTCTACTCACAGTTCAAACAGATATACCTTGTGACACTGTTAAGTAGGTCAGTAGTGTTGGTTAACAGTGATTTCCCATGATGAAATTTAGTAGCCAGGATTCACTCACTTTCCTTCTCAAATTGTCATTAATTCTATAATTTTCATTAACATTCATAATTTTAAAATGTTTGTAATAATGCCTTTTCAATAGGTTTTGTTTCTGTTTTTAATAACCAAATATCTTACTCAGTTCGTTAAATAATAAATCATCCAACACCTGATGCTGAGAAAACATTTATTAAAGAAACAGTAACGTTTTTGACCTAATATGATAGGCCATCTTCAGATGCAAGTATTCATCATATTAGGTCGAAAATGTTAATGTTTCTTTAATAAACATTTTCTCAGCATCATGTGTTGGATGATTTATTTGTTTTTAATATTTTTATTGATAAGCCTCCTATCTCTACCAACTGGTTATTGAGATAATTATTAAATTAATGTTTTAGTGGAAAGAAGTGTACGACTGTACATTATGTTAAATATTAAGTTTATTTAATTTATGTTCGTAACAAGCAACTTTCAGAGCATTAAAATTCAACATTATGAGAATAACTTGTTAAATTATGAAGAGCAGAGATAGGATATTTCTGTTTTTAATGAAAATATCTGTTATCATGATGTCTTTCATAATTGTCTGTACTTCTTGATTAATCTTACTTAAAGTGCCAATGTTATAGATTTATTAGAATTCTAGAAAGAATGTAAAACAGCAATATATTAAGAACATACTGTTATTAGTTGGAAGTAATGTTTGATAAGCAAATTTAATATAACTTTTACATCTAAGTATCTGTTTTTTGACAGGTAAGTTAATAAATATCTCTTATTCCATTTTATCAGTTATATTTTATTTAATAAGTAGAAATATCTGGGATTTTACAATATCATATATTGTATGTGAATAGTTTTGTATTTATTCTAATTAGTATATAACTATAGTAGGACGGAGAAATCACTGAGATCGGAGTTTTATCGCAAGTACTTCCAATAAACCTATAGTTCTCATTGTCAGGCGAATACGGAAATAAGAACAAACAGAAATAGTCTGATGAGGAATAGAACACGTATAATTCAAATTAAAACTTTTGACAACACTGTTAAGAACAAGCAACAAATATTCAAATGTGTTTGAAATTGAATGAGCAGTAAGTTACGTAATATGCAAAGCGGTGCATGCGTGGATCTAGACACACGTTATAAGTATAACGGAGAATAATGATAGTTGTTTAACTGCTTATACAGAGTGACCATACACTGGACAGGTCAAGGGTACAAGTGTTGCATGTATCTAAGGTTGAAGTAAGAAGAGATTTCCATATAAAAATGAGTTCAATTTTTGCTGTTCTTGAGCATAATTGTTAGAGACCATAGCAAGTTGTAACCCTACTCAAGCACCTTTTTTGTAAGTTTGGTAATGTGCCTTTCTTCTACAACATTCTCTTGGTGTTCTGCAAGGTGGCTAGTAAGCATTCTTGTTGCGGCCCCAATGTACTTTGTTGCAAGATTCTCCAGTGTGTACCACTGGAGAATTTTGTCCCCGACTTCTCAAAAGTAGAAAACTTGTCCTGATCATTGGAATGAGCTTGCGTAGATTTGGAAGTGGGGATAGTGGCAGGTCAAGGTTATGCTGCTTAAAAATATGGCAAAATGTGTATAGAAAGGGGTCCAAGATATAGCAATGACGTTTGGACCACAGAAATTTTCCTCTTATTGCATAGCGTGAGGCTTGGAAATAGGGATTTTTTTAACATATTAAACACATGTGTAAATTTAGCATGTGAAAAACCAGCAGTGTGTACTGCCAAACTAACATTGTTTAATTCAATATTCACTAGTGCTTGTGATGATGATAGTAAGAAGGCTCTTTTGATGAGGGCGGCAATGGTGGCATTAACATATGAAGGCTGGAAAGCCTCTGCTGGGATAATATGTGGTGCCATATTAAATTTGTAGTGAACTGAGAACTGTGGTCCTTCAGAAGATTTACATATGTACAAATCTAAGAATGTTATTGCTGTATCATTTTCTTTCTCCCAAGTAAGTTGATGGAAGGATATATATACTTGAGAGTTGCTGTATGAAGGTAAAAAACGTCTCATCTGTATCTTTCCATCTTATAAGGATATCAACTTTAAATTATACTGTAAATTAGAATTAATATGAAAAATAGCACCTTTAATCATCCAGCACAAATATTTAACAAAATAAAAACGTTTTTGATCGTTTTTAACGGTTATCCTCAGTTAAAATGCAAATTAACAAAAAGAACACTAAAATGGAATATAAGCAATTAAATACGAAAAATAATAAATGCACATGCGCAACTACAAATAGATCGTGCATGATGACTATCCATATATATTATACAATAAATGAATAAAATTATATAACAAAATACATGGCCGCATCCTTGTATGTTATTATTGTTTATCATTATAAAATGGTTTCCACGCAGTTGATAAGGAATCTGCGTCCCTATGATTAATACATCCCATTTTTTCTTGCGCTTTATATATTTCTAACTTTTCTAGATGTTTGATTGTATGCCTATTGTTCGTCGACCTGATGATGGAAGCATGGTACCATAATACGTTAATATCCTGTTGCTTGGCGTATGATGCTAGAACCGTACTGTCTAGATTCTTATTAATCGAGTACTGGTGCTTTTTGATTCTTTGTTCTAAGTGCCGTAAAATGTTTTTATTTTGTTAAATATTTGTGCTGGATGATTAAAGGTGCTATTTTTCATATTATAAGGATATCATCAATGTAACGCAAATACAGCCATAGGTAGTGGATGGCAAGTGGGGAATGTTCTGTGCTCAATTTCTCTCATAATGTGTTCTGCTAGAATAACAGATAAAGGGAAACCCAGAGCGACCCCCTGCTTTTGTAAATAGATTTTCTGATTGAATCAGAAATAATTATGCTCAGTGACAAAGGTCAGTTAGAATAGACAGTTGTGACGGCCTTGCTTTTCAGCATAGCCTGGAAAGCAAACGGAGGGAAGGGAGAGGAGAGGGGAGGGAAAGAAATGAAGGAAGGAAGAAAAGTGGTTGGGGGATCACATGGAGCTGATGGAACCATTTACATAAACACAAACAACATACATAACCAGTGCTGCTAAGCAGTACAGCAAATGAGTATATACAAAATATTCAGGAATGCATGACAATTTACAGTACTGTATTAATGGCGTAATACACTTGGAGTTAAGCCCTTACAAAATGTGTAATGAGAAGAACAGTATACAACAGATTGATCCCGACAATATATGAACCCTACCTTAATTGATGCTACAGAGACTGCTGAACAAAGTTACCACATAACAAAACAGCAGCAGTACCATTGACTACCACATGGGGAAGACCCCTGGGTGCACCGTTAGCTGAGAATTTTAACCTTATGTACAAAGTCCACAAGGGCTTTATAAATGTCTTTGTTTTTGAGGAACAAGTCCAGAGAACATGGCCACACTTTGAGTTTAGCTGAGACTGCTGCAATGAGACTACGCCATTCCATGTTGTAGAGAGGGCACCTATAAAGGAGATGAGCACTATCCTCAAATTCCCCGAGAGGACAGGGGCAGTGCCTGTTACCCTTATTTAGGAAGCGTGCCAGATACGCATGCAAGTTGCCATGGTTGGTCAGTAGTTGAGTAAGCTCATACGATGGGTGAAGTAGGGGAACTTTGCCCTTTCCTCCAGCAATGGAAGGAAACTGTGCATGGTCCTGCCAGTGGAACTATTATCCCATTGATGTTGCCAGCAGCTAAGAAAGTAGCTGTGCAGTTGCTTTATACCCAGCTGACTGGGATACTAGAGTAAGCACTTGAGTTTATGTTAGAAATCGCCTTTCTAGTGAAGAAGTCTGCACGATTGTTTCCCATGCTGCCAGAATGGCCTTTTATCCATACCATTGTGATGTCCGATGCCCGATCCAAGGATGCCAATATGCTAATGATGTCATTAACAATTGGGAGGTTAACATTACACTTATTAATTTGATGTAACGTCACCTTGCTATCCGCTATGATTTTTATCTTGACCTTACTGAATAGTCCGGGCGTCTTCTGGATGTACAGTACTTGAGTGCCTTTAAGATGGCCAGGGACTCTGCTTGGTTATTACTAAGTGATTGTCTAACCTGAACTACTGTTGGTGGAGAATTTTACCGCCCTGGCCATATACCACAAATGAGCCTCCAGTACCACTTTCAGTCCGGGACCCGTTGGTGTAGATACTGACCTCTGCAGAATGGGGGACACCATCCTCAATGAGAATCTCACAGCTGGGTCCTATGGCTGGGTGCACATGCTCGCTGCTATCAGTCCTATCAATACCTTTTTCTATTAGAAAGTCCGTCAGTTTTGTAATGCTGTCCCCTTTGTCAATCCATGTCATCCTGGCGTTGGAAGTTCTCTCTGGTCAACTCCTTACAAAGCAATCATTTCAGAGTATGGAGGAGGTATATACGCTGAATATGTAAATCAATTGGCAGGAGGTTGGCTATGGCTAGAATACCATCTGTTGGGGCTATCTTGTAGGCCCGCACAATGGACAGTGCTGAGAGCCACTGTAGGGAGATGAGCTTCCACCTTATGTGAACCACTCCCACTCTGTACCCCCAAACCTCACAGCTGTAGGTGGCGATTTGCTGAGTGACTGTAAGATATATGGTCTTCCTTGCCTTGTAGTTCAGGCCCCATTTGTTCCTACATATGGAGGCCAGAGCACATGCAGCTTTCATGGCCTCCTCATATGCATAATACACATGTTCTTTCCAGAGCAGCTTATGGTCTATTAGGAGTCCTAGGTATTTTATTGAGTTGGAATGCTTGATGTGGTGACTGAAAAAAGCCCCATCGATAAAAATCAACAGAGGGTTCCCTTTTGGGAAGACTATGCTATTACTTATTGTAGTTTATCCGGAGGTTTATGCTCATGCTCCAGTCATGAATTTGTGTGAGAAGATTGTTCATGGACTCTTGTAGCTTTTCCTGGTTTGGGTGGGACATTACTACAATTGTGTCATCTGCATATCCTTGTATTCTGGTGTTATTAGGCTTTCCACCCTGCATGTTAAGGAGGCTGTTCCATAACAAGGGTCCTGACTTTGAGCCTTGTGGACAGTCCCTATTTATTGGGTGAGTATGCACTAGCCTATTTTCACTGTAAATGGCTGCACTGCGGTCTTTTAAGTAGCTTTGGATAATCCTATAAAGGTTTCCTAGGCAGTTGGCATTGCTAAGCTGGTGTAGAATCTCTGGCCACCAGGCATGGTCAAAGGCTCCCTTAAAGTCGATTGCTACTAGGAGAGTATGATTACCTGTCTTTTTTGGCAGTTTTTATATATTCAATCAAGTTATCCAGGGCATTCACTGTGTTTTTCCCTTTCCAGAAGCCAAACTGGAGTGGGTGGAGAAAATTTAATTTGTCTAGGTGGAATTTGACCCTATTTATAACTAGGGAGTCCAGGACCTTACCAAAGAAGGGCAGAAGGGAGATTGGACGGTAGTCAGATGGCACAGAGGGCACTTTATCCTGGTTTTTTGGAATTAATTTTACTGAAGCCTTTTTCCAGGAGAGCGGAAAGCAACCAATCTCTAAACACTTATTAAAAATTACCTGGAATGTTGTGGGGAGGGCCTCATAGGCCTCTTTTGCCATCTGCCAAGTGATTTTATCTGGCCCCTGCGCCTTGTGTGGTTTGATATTCTTGAATTCCTTCTGTATTTCCCTAGCGCTAAATGGCTTGTCATCTATGAGACCTTTGTAGGTACTCGCCTTTAGTCTAATATTCCTCTGGCTGTTCGAATCCTGGCATGGGATGTCCTGCGGGAAGAGCTCCTCTATTATTAGCTCACAAGATTCTCTTACTGAGCTGGTAAATGACCCGTCATCTTTCTTCATTGTTGGTGGAATACTGACAAATTTCTTTTTTCTTCTCACTATATAATAGGGGGTGGACCAAGGGTTACTCCCATACCTTACAGTGCAAAAATCTTGCCAGGCTTTAGACCTACTTGTGTTTATCAGTCTTTTATATTGCCTGTATTTGTCGTCATATTCTTGCCTCTTATGTTCCTTCTCAGTTAGGTCCTCTTCTGTTCAGAATTTCCTTTTGCACCTTCTTACCTCTTTCCTCATCCTGTTAAGCTCCGTACTCCACCATGGAGTATTTTCCTTTATTACTTTAATTCTAATGGCTTCTTGAAAAGCTCTGTGGATTATGTTCGACAGACAGCTTACTATATAGTCGATTTCTTTTTTCACATGAGATATTGATCAATGGGTCCGGTTTCTACATTTTAGTTAGGTTTTGTTCAAAGCGTTCCCAATTCGTTAAGTTGACAATTTAATGTGATCCCGAACCTTACTATCCTCAATGTCTATGAGGAAATAGTTGTGATCACTAGCAGAAATAGTATCCAAAGTATTACAGTCTACTTTTCTGGTCAGGAGGGCAGAGTTGCCCAGACTGATGTCCATCCAACTCTCCCCTGTGTCGGTGGAGAAGGTTGGTAATGGGCTACTAATTAAGGGAGGACAAGTAATGCCCTGCCATGAATTCCATAAACAGATATCTCCTGGGATCCTCTATCGTGCTGTGCCATAAGTGTGATTTTGCATTAAAGTCTCCGGTTATAAGCACCTGTTCTTTTTTCAGATAATCCATTGTTTGGCTTAGCATATTCAATGGTGGGTGAGGTCATTTGCTGGCGAGCAATAAAAAGAGATTATATACAGACAGTCGGTACTGGTGACAATCCTTACCGTTGTATAGTACTGATTCGAGTGCTGAGCTATCAGTTGTGCGGTAATATCTTTGTTATAAATAACCAGCTCGGCCTTAATATTCCCATCCGGATACTTCGCAGCATAGACCATTGCTGAGCCTAACATTGCTACCTTTTTATCGTAAACATATGGCTTCTGGATGCAGAGAATATCGATGTCATGATCATGGACCATTTGGAGGGCCTCTGATGACGATGCCTTCGACCTCTGGAGGTTGATTTGGAGTAACCTAATACCCTTCTTGACATGGCTGTCACTGGGGGGGGGGAGAGATGCTGTGAAGCTTTGTTGCAGTCGTACTAGTCATTGTTAGGGGTGTACAGATACTGGAGGAGGGCCCTTTAATAACTGGTGTTAGCTATCACTTGAGTTTTGAACCATTTCAGACAGGGGCAGTTTGCAGCGAAGACATTATGATCTGTATCTATTTTCTTATTTGTTGGGTTATCCTTATTAAATTTGGCACAGTTGGAACATTTTGGCTCTTTGTCTTGATTTGGACAGTCCTTTAATCTATGCCTATACCCACAGTGGCTACATTTCTGCCTTAAATCACATTTGGTAGATATGTGCCCATATCCATAGCAGTTAAAACACCTTACTATTGGTATGTGGTCATCCACCCGTATTGAATTCCAACCTATTGCCACACGCCCAGTTTCAATGAACCTGCGTCTCAAATTGCGGATACGGACAAGATGGCATGCTGTACATCCCTGTGTTTTGGAGTGATGAACCTCATTAAAGAGCACTCTCTCTTGAAAGACTCCATAGAATATTGCTCACATACTGGAGTTCTGGTAGAAAAGATCCTCTATCAGTTTCTCACTTTGCAGTTCTTGTGGTAGATTTAGAAGGATTATCCTCGGTAGCCATTTTCTTTTTTTCCTTTACTTCTATTTTTTCGGCTAATTGGGTTTCTTTTCTATTCCCGCTTTTAAGGCCATGGTATCTCTATCCATTTTCACCTCCAATGAGATATCACCACTCAGAAGTGGCCTTATGTTACCAATATTTAGGGCCTATTTCCATCGGTGATATGTTTTCTTGAAGCAATGCCATTAACTCTTCTGCCACCGGCTTTGACTCATTCCGAGCCTCCACTGAGGAGATGATTAACCTATGGACATTCCCTTCATTGTTGCCCACTCCGCCCTGTCTACCTGTGGTTGCATTAATTAGTCTTGTTTTCCTGCTGGCTTTTTTATTGTTTTTCTTTACCACATCTAAATATAGCTGAGGGGTTATCTGACGCACTGCAATGGCTTCCTTTTGCCTCAATTCAAGAATGATACCAAACAACTGATTCGCTGTTGCATGCATTTTTATTGCTGCATCACGGATTACTGCTCTTTCATTGCTCCTGGCTTTCTGACTAGTATTGTTTGGAATTCTTGTCATGATTGTTTCTAAGTAGGAGTTGATATTAGATAGAAGATCTTCTTCCACATAATCTACATTTGGTTGTTCCGATCCACTATGGGTCGGGCTTCCTAATACATCCACATTTGATTGCATTGCCATATGAGAAGGGGGAACTCACAGCAAATACCAAAATTGTACAAGTGCTGCACAGTTAACACTTAATCACCGATATCAATGAGTACTGACAGCACAAACTTGTGCACCACCCAGAACTGCCGAGCCTATTTTTGAACCACATCGAGTGGCTTGAAGCTAATAACATACCTCTACGAACCTGTTGAACCCTACGAACGGTATCTTCCGGTATTGAGTATTGGGAAGTTATGGCTTGAAGCTAATCACTTACTGAAAAACAGTTTGAATCCAATCCGTAGTTTTGTGTGCCGACAAAGGTGTCTCCCTGTTAATGATATTCAACGTTGACCTGATGAAGCCCTTGGAACTGCCAGATAACATACTCATGCCGAATCGGCGCCAATTACGCCGAATGGCTAATACAAAAAGTAAGAAAACGAAAACACCGGGCGCTTTCTTGGGGCACCCTCTAACCATGGCTGAAAGTAGGGTAAAACACCCCAGATACCGTCCTTAAAGTTCCAGAAAAAGCCACCAGAACCTTTGAAAACCGTATGCCACATGGCTAAACCATGCCAAATGGCTGAGCCAACCACGTGGAGGTACTAAGTCCTTTGTTTAACGGTACTTTTTACTTCGATATTACTCAGTTATTACTTGATGAATTGAAACAAAATTTGGACAGTATGTGACATACTTGCCGCACTTAGCAAAGCCGTAGAAAGTTCAAGAAAGACACATACGTGGGCCCGATGGGGGCCGACAAAGTTCAAAATATTTAATCGCTGATATTTCGGAAACTACTTTACTGATCAGTAAAATTATTTACTTACATTTAGAGCTTGAAATGCCAATTTCAACGATGTATATTTATTCAATATTGAAGCAAAACTTATCGAGAAAAGACGATCGATAGTGGAGTCTAAGTTGCACACTACATACCAGACTCGCGACTATGTCTATTCTGTTTGATTTATACTGCATAATACAAAATCTTAATGAAAATGAGCCGAATAGTGACAAAGGTCAGCACATTACATATATCAAGTGCCTGTTGGATATTAAAGCCCTTTTTTGGGAGCAGAGAATTTGCAAGTATTACAGCTTTGAACGTGGGCACCGATGGATATAAGGATATTACATCTAGTTTGTAGAAGGTGTAGGTGTCTGGCTGTAGGGCAGCAATGCTTGAAGACATGGTGGATTCAGCAATTACAGATGAGGGAGTAACATAAAGAGAATCTGGAATTAATGCACATAAGAATGTAGCAAATGCCTTTTCTGAAAAGTAAGTAGGATGAGATCTCTTGTTTACAATTGGACATAATGGCCAGTTTGTCTTATGCATTTTTGGTTCAAAGAACAACCTGGAACATGCAACGTTGGAGGGAGGTCAAGAGACTCTCCTTCAATGTTGCTGAAGAGCTGCAAAAATCAAAAACTCATCTTTTTTATGGGAATCCCTTCTTACTACAACCTTAGATACATGCAACACTCGTACCCTCGACCTGCCTTGTGTATGGGTCACACTGTATAAGCTGTTAAACAACTATCATTATTCTCCATTACACTTATAATGTGTACCTAGATCCACACGTGCACTTTGCATATTACATAACTTACTGCTCATTCAATTTCAAACACATTTGAATATTTGTTGCTTGTTCTTAACGGTGTTGTCAAAAGTTTTAATTTGAATTATATGCATTCTGTTCTTCATTGGATTATTTCTGTTCGTTCTTATTAAATTTCTGTATTTGCCTGATGACGACGACTGTTGGTTCATTGAAAGTACTTTCAATGAAACACACACATAACGCCAATCTCAATGATTTTTCCAACCTACTATACAATATTTAATGTGAATATCAACCTATTGAATAGTATTTAATTTACAAATATGTATAATCTAATAATTGAAGTAATTGGTAATTAGTCATTCCATTAGAAAAACACAATTTTTAATCTAAAAAGTAGTAAACATTAAAAAACAACATTTAAAGAAATTATTACTTTATTAATAACAATAATTTGGGATAATTGTGGCAACACATCTAGTTTTGCAAGAAACTTCTACCTTTTTGTATTTGTTTTCAGTTTGAATTTTTATTTAAACTGGAAGTGTTTTATTATGGTGCTAATAAATTTTTAGAAATATATATATTTTAACATTTTTTAGTCTATGGATTAGTCTCACTTATTAAATGGTGTCAGTAAATGAATACAAAAGTCAATTGAAGCTTAAATTAATGCCAACATATTTAGTGAAGCAGTAAACTGTGTATTCCTGCTACTGCAGGAGACAAAACATAATGGATTAAGCCTGTTTTTCTCTAAAAGATGAAGGATGAGTCTCGTTCATTCCCATGTTATTCTATGGAGCTAGACAGTTTCTACATTGACTAAAGATGAGTCTAAAGTGCATTTTATGAAAAATTATCATTCACACATCTAAGTGACAAGCTTTCTTTCTTATTTTGATGTTTTGCAGAATGGCTATGTATAGGAAGTTATCAGTCAATGAAGCTGTACAGTACATTTAATAATTGATGATCCAGATCAGAAATATACAGTGGGTGATTGGTTAACAAACATAATCTGTTCTAAGACTTTGTTTGCTATCTGAATTGTTTGTTAACTGATTATCGATTTACCATAGATTTTTATGGGAATTTGATTAATTTGTTCTGGAAACCCTCAAAAAAATAAATAAATAAATTATATACCTAATTATTATGGCTTTGTGTCCTTTTTTAACTTAATTTAAAATTTATTTTGTATACTAGTACTTTCTATATATTAACAGGACTTATTATACTGGAAAATCTGCATCTATATTTTCCAGTATAATAAGTCCTGTTAATATATAGAAAGTACTAGTGTACAAAATAAATTTTTAAATTATATACCTTCTTACTACGTTTATTTACATGTAATAGTAAAAATACATATATACAGTCTTGCATTTTTATTAGTCATGTTTTTTCCATTTGTGGGGGTTAAAGAATCTGTCCAATGTCGATTGCTTTTCTCTCTTCTTTGGGATTTTTTGGAAGTAATTAATAGCATTGTAATTGTAGACATCTCCAAGCCTATTAACCTCATTCTGGTTTGGATGCCATTCGGATGACCATTGTTCTGACATCATCCCACTTTTTCAAAAGATCATTAATAGCAGATATCCGTGTTGGTTTTCTTTCATCTTTTTCTTTTTCAAAAGAAAACATATCTCGCTGAGGTTCTTGGTGTTCTTCTGTTGTCACATCAGTTTCTGGTTCCATTATGAGCTTTTCAATGCTCTTTATTTTTTAGATGTGATTTTCATTACTTCTTTAGCTGCTTGAGACTTCTTGATATGTCTTTCATAGCTAAAATTGTGTCTACTGTAGACCTGTTCAAGCCATACTGCCTAGCAACATCAGACATCTTGTGCCCACTCTCTACCTTGGCTATTATCTCTTGCTTGGTTTATATGGTGAGCACAGTTCTTGACACTTTACTCTTTTTAGGCTTTATAATATTATCAGTTTCTTTTTTAAACAATAAGTTCAGAAAAGCACTTACAAAAGTTCAGAGAACAGAAATCAACTACTGCACAAAAAATTATTTAAATGCAGGGCCCAGATGAAATTCAAAATTTGGTATTAAAATATTAATGAATATCTGATGGGACAGTTAAACTCTCACCTTTCATAAATAAAAACCGACACAAAACTTAACATGTTAACTGCCATCTGTAATATGATATTTTGCATTTTATCAGGCTAACTGTAATATGATATTTTCTGTTTTTTCAGGCCACAATGAGAAAATTTGATATTTAATATTTTATTATGATATAAATAGAAGAGTCATTATATAACAGTCAGTAGAGTGAAGATAAAAAAAAATATCAATGATAACCAGTCGTCGTATGGCCTGAAACTGGAAATAAGATCACGAAATATTTAATGTTTAATATTAATTATTTTATATGTAACAAAAGAGAATAATTAAACTAGTTTTTGATATTTTTTCCTTTTTTTAATTATTCACTATTAAAAAAAAAATTATCAGATGAAGTGGTTTGACCGCCGACTGTCGAACTTCTTCATGAGCCTCATGTGGTGGTTCGACAGTTGGCAGTCAGAAACCGACTTCATAGATGTCCGCAAGAGGCCACCACTAGGATATAAAACAACATCTTATGAAGCCAGGATAATTTAACCTTGAATGAAACTACATTGGTTATAGCAATGTTGGGCGATGGCTCTGTAAGGCCCTAGGCCTGCGTGTTAGATGGCTCTGTGAGGCCCTAACTAGTATGACGACCAGCATGACGACCAGCATGTTGGATGGCAGTTAACATGTTAACAAGTACTTGCCCGAAGACTATAAAAAATTATTTGTCAGAAAGGTAAACAAAAAGTTGGAATTACAAGGGAGAATTTCAAAATTAGGAGGAATACTATCTGATTGGTACATTGGGTTGATTGTCGATGTTGTCTTCAGAGCTCCGAAAGGTTTTAAATTGTCACCTGGAGACAAGAGAAGACCTATCGGTATTCACTATTTTATGTCGCTTCTTTTTCTGTTGTTCTGTGAAAGTTTGTTATCTGATTTGTTTGCTATACCCACTGTATTTGACAATGAAACCAAAGAAAATAAATTTGATTTAAGCTCTTAATGTAACCATCATACTGTTATGAACTCTGTGACATTCAGTTGTATCTTAATAACAACTGATCATCTTGTACATATTGTATATAATTGTATATATGTTACATTGTGAACAATGTAACATATCACAACTGTTCACATTGTAAGTCTCAATGTAGGCAAAGTAGCCTAAATTGTATTTTTTTTCCTAAAGTTTGTTCTGTTAATGTATGCCGAAGCAAGACGACTCTGCAGACCCCTTTTCCTTCATATCCTAATCTTCCATCTAATCTATCACTATTACTTCTTCTTTCCTTTCATTTCTTTCAGGGCTAAGTCAGTCAACAAGATAGACAGCCCTCTTAATCTTTACTCGTAGTAGTAGTTGTATCTTAGTGCTTTGAACTCTCATAAAAGAATGAATTTTGACAAGGTACCCAGAACTGATAACCGGTGTAAACAAAAAAACCAACGTAAATGTTTTCAAACTCGACTAGTGTTCTTCTTCAGGCGTTATAATGATTACTTGATAGAATGTTGTAAAAGCTTTGAATTTTTATATTCCAAAAAAAAAAAAACAAGGCTGGGTCAACGAAGTCCTCCATGGGATGTCGTTTGGTTACAAGAGCATCTTGCTGATATACATGAGAGAACTACCATGGCCCTCTCTACGTACATCACAGATTCTGACGTCGTAGCAGACTTCAACCAGGCCAAACTCATCTTCACTTCATCCCACATAGAACACCTCAGATCGTTGGAGGCTGTGCAGATATTTAAATCTAATTTTACATTATCATGCATAAATTACAAAGAGGAGATGGTTTTGTCAATGGCCTGCCAAGCTTTGATTGACAACATGGTTTAACCATTTGTTGAGTTGGGCAATTGAATATATAGATTTGATTGGGATTTTTAAATTTTTTTACTTGTAATTTGAATGCTTGTTTAAATTTTTATATTCTAAAAAAAGCTTTTACGACCTACCATCAGGTAATCGTTATAATGCCTGAAGAAGAACTCTGGTGAAGTTTGAAAATGTTTGCATTAGTTTTTTGTTTGTGTTTTTTTCTGTTCACACTGGTTATTGGTTCTGGGTATGTTGTTAACTATATCCTGGTGTGGTGTGTTGTTTATTGTTTAGCAAATGAATTTTGCTTTGAACAATCCTTGAAAGTTTGTATCAGCCTGAAGATAAGTGCCAAACAAAATTTTTGAAGCTTTTTTTTAATCCCAGTTGTTGTGTGATTGATATCAATATCAGACGTTTTCAGATTTAAAGAAAAGTTCATTTTATTCTAATTTTTTAAAACATATTTTCTTTCTACTGATTATTGTGTTAATTGTTTCATGTTAACTTAATAAAAGCACAAGGAAACAAAACTCAAAATACCTTGGCATAATTATTAATTATTACTAGTTCTTTTTTATGATTTCTTGAAAATAACCAAAAAATTCTCAGTCTGCACGAGCATTCATAAGAACTTATCCCTGTCTGGAAAGAGTTAAGGACTAAGCTTCAGTCTTATTCATAGCTAATTAACGTGTATGATTGATTAATTTTGTTTTAACTGCTTATTTTTTGAATGAAATTTTTTGTTTTTAAACAAGTAGATTTTTATTACATTGCCAATTATTTCATATTGTTTGTTATATTATGTTGCACTTGAAAAATGTGTGATGTGTGTTAGTATTTGTAATATGTCAATTAATTTATCAATTAATAATGAGTAAACCTGACCACCAGAAATATTAGTTATTGTGCCTACTAGCTCAGAATGGTATGAGTATAGAATCATCAAGAAAGTATACAATTCATTTTCTATAATAATGAAGATAATGAAATCTTATCTTGAATTAATATCAAGAAACTTAAATAGTATAATCAAAATTATCATACCAAACATTAGATAATTTCATTCAAATAATGTACTGTGAAAGCTAGACTCCAAATAATATACTGTGAAAAAACATTATTTGAATGAAATTTTCTGGTGTTTGGTTTGACCTCTCAATTGGATACAGGACTCATAGAACTTGATAGTTCTGGTCAAAACTGGACATATAAATAAACAACAACTAACCCGTTATATATAAAGACCAACAACTGCCGAATTATCGGGCTAGCAAATGGCTATAGTAATATTAATAATTTAAGTTAATTTGGTACTAGAGTTAGGCGTTAGGTGCCATCTCTTGCTAAATTTAATAATTAGAATTTTAATTAAATAATTTAAATAAATTTAGGCTTAACTGGAAGAAAAGAATCGGCCCAAAGCGGGATTCGAACTTGCAACTTCTGCTATCCGTGCAGACACGTTACCAGTTACGCTACCCGGACCTTCGGTCCGATCCTCCCCTTCCAGTTGATATAAGATTACCGTACGACCATTGACGGCTATTACAATGCCGGCTGGGGACACATTAATTGCCCACGTCCTCCCAAAGGCACTCAACCGGCCATCGCAAACCCCGGCAAGGCGTATACATATAAATAAACAACAACTAACCCGTTATATATAAAGACCAACAACTGCTGAATTTCTCCATAATATGATGATGTCGTCGATATACCTTTTGTATAACATGATGTCAGGAAGATAGTGCGGCAGGACCTTATGTTCCAATTGTCTGATGACCATCTCGCACAAGTCTCCAGCTACTGGACTTAACTTAAGAGGAATGGAATAAACGCCCTGCTTCCGGGCGTTTATTCCATTCCTCTTAAAGAACTGCTGAATTATCGGGCTAGCAAATGGCTATAGTAATATTAATAATTTAAGTTAATTTGGTACTAGAGTTAGGCGTTAGGCGCTATCTCTTCCTAAATTTAATAATTAGAATTTTAATTAAATAATTTAATTTAAATAAATTTAGGCTTAACTGGAAGAAAAGAATTGGCCCGAAGCAGGATTCAAACCCGCAACTTCTGCTATCTGTGCAGACACGTTACCAGTTACGCTACCCAGACCTTCAGTCCGATTATCGGGCTAGCCATTTGCTAGCCCGATAATTCGGCAGTTGTTGGTCGTTATATATAATGGGTTAGTTGTTGTTTATTTATATGTATACGCCTTGCCGGGGTTTGCGATGGCCGGTTGAGAGCCTTTGGGAGGACGTGGGCAATTAATGTGTCCCCAGCCGGCATTGTAATAGCCGTCGATGGTCGTACGGTAATCTTATATCAACTGGAAGGGTAGGATCGGACCGAAGGTCCGGGTAGCGTAACTGGTAACGTGTCTGCACGGATAGCAGAAGTTGCAAGTTCAAATCCTGCTTTGGGCCGATTCTTTTCTTCCAGTTAAGCCTAAATTTATTTAAATTATTTAATTAAAATTCTAATTATTAAATTTAGCAAGAGATGGCACCTAACTCTAGTACCAAATTAACTTAAATTATTAATATTACTATAGCCATTTGCTAGCCCGATAATTCGGCAGTTGTTGGTCAAAACTGGACAGTTGGGAACTTTAATTCTTATGGATGAATACCATTCGTTATATTTGTTATCTGAGAGTAGGAGGCAATTGCTTCAAGCATTAAGCCTGTTGCAAACTAGACAGTGCCATTGCTTCCAATATGACATCAGAAGCAATTTTCTGATATTACAAGAGGCAACATGACCATAAAAATTGCCTTGTGACTGTTTTCCTTTGATGATCGGGCAATATTACCATTTGTGATATCACTCATGACGTAGTTCTACAGAACCAATGAACATTTTTTTTTACCTCTCTACGAACTATTGTTGGTAGTTGGTAGTTAAACCTATGATGATGATTTGCATCAGAAAATGGAAGCAGCAAAGGGTAACATCAGTTAGCTTTGGTTGCTTCCATTTGTTGTCTGTTTGGAATAAATTGAATAAATAAATGAAAACAAAATTGGGGAACTGACAGATTTATAAATTTCAATAAAACTAATGAAATAATTTATATTCTTCTATGAAAATCTATCACACAGTTTAGTTTCATGATCCCAGTGTAGCAAAGACATGGCCAAAACATGAAGCAGAAATGCACACCTTTTTTATGGTCTATGATGTAATCTCCTTTATCACAAACTTTCAAATGTGTGAGCATTGTTGATGATTGCCTGAAAAATTGAACTTTTTGGATCTGAGAGGTATCAAATGGATTGCCTACTTTCCATTGAAAGGTATGACATAGAGTGACATTGAGTCAATGATCGGGCAGTTGATGGTCAACTGGACAATGATTGAACAAATTTCGTTTGATGTCGCTAGTCTTTGACCTGTTTGCTTCGATATTACCTAGTTTGGGGAAATGGGAGAGAAGAGTGGCAGTGCTTGGGCATAGTGTGTGTACACACACAATGCCCAAGCATTTTTAATTTAAGAATTTGATTTAGCTAATGAATTTAGTTGTTACAGTCGAGTCCGCATAAGATGTCATAAGTTTCTAAGGGATAGAGTACAGTCAAACCTGTTTTTATGCGGTGGATAGGGACCGCATAAAAAAAGTCTCGCATAGAAAATAACTCAAAACCGTACGAAATAACTAGGAATTGCTTTTTTAAACAAAATCATGATGAGGCTTGGCAGCTACTTGGAATCTCACCAAACATTTTGGAATCTGATTTAGAAAATACGTAAATAATACAGTACATTTACCTTCAATTTACGCTTTGAAATGAATCTTATCTTAATGGTCCAGGAATGTGAAAGCACTTTGAAGGTTTAATTAACGTAATTAAAACAGACGTAGAATTTATTGACAACAGATGTCAGCACTTGACTGCATCGTCTTGCATATCGTCTGTTTTACATATTTTTGTCCAGGTGGTGGTTTGTTGACTTAAAAAATAAATTATTTCATTTTTCTCATATTCATGAAATAATATTGCTATAATAAGTTCATTTATGCTATAATAAGTTTATTTAGCTATAATAAGTCAACGTGAGACATGACAAAACGCATGAGACTAGTCGCCGACTATACCACACAAATAAAAAATCGCACAAAAAAAGACCGCATAAAAACAGGTTTGATTGTATTTTTCTATAAACTAAAAAATTATTTTCTCAGAGGAAACAGATGTAACTAGAGAAACATAATAAATGCATGTCATTATAGGTATAATTAGACACTGTTGGTTAAGTAGTCAGTTTTCTGTGGTCCCGGCCAACTTACATAGGCGTTAATGTTAAAGAAAACTCTGGTTTACTCGACACATACTGGATAAGTCTACATACTTTTTCTATCCCACACTTGTTCAGACGTCTGATAAGTCAACTCCCCTCCTGAAAAAAGTGAGTTCACACTGCACAACTTACGTGCGGTGTGAACTCCTTTTTTTTTCAAAAAGGGAGTCGACTTATTTATTAATATGTACATATTAATAAAAATATCTTAACATTTTATGTATTTTTGACAAGACTGTCTTGTTTATAAAATCGTACTGCCTACTGCCTTTTCAGCTTAGAGGTATGAAGGAGTACATGTCAGAAGTTGAAATTTGGCACAGAGTATTAGGTGACCAAATCATGCACACATAAAAAACACCAGACTTGTAGGTAGTCAGGAGACCGAGAACCAAAATGCAATAAAATACAAAATGGCGACACACTCTACAAACAGGCAGTAGTACGAGATTTGCACATGCATTTCTCGTTGGTAAGTTGGAAATATGAATATCGTGAAATTAAATTTTGACAAACATATGCGTTGGGAAGTTTGAAAAGTGAATGTTGCTAAATTGAATTTTGACAAACGAATGTTTGAAAGAAACCCATTTACCTGTCCCGTGTTATTTTCCACATATTTCTGGTCGCCACGTGCTAACCTTGACCGATTGACCGGAGATATCTCATTTCATCATCAGAATTTTTTAAAACTAGATGGCACGATGTTATAATTTTATATTAAAACTAACTTTTGAAAGAGAATTTTTTTTTCTTTTCACATTTATTAATATATATATATATTTCTTTGTGCAAAATAAAAAAATAATTGCAACCAATACAATATCCACCATTATTTTTTAAAAAATGAGAAATTTTTGCATTGACAAAAATTCATCTTGGTGCATCGTGGAATTATAACAGCTTGGTGCACAGTGCTATTCAAGCTGTTGGTGATGTGCTCGTGGCTTTCGCTAAACATCAGGATGTCGACGTTCATTGGGACAAAGCATCTATCATTAGGGCCACGAACAACAAACAAGCGCTGAAACATCTAGAAAAACTAGAAATCTGCAAAGCCCACATTAGCACGGGTTATATTAACCATAGGGATGCAGATGGTTTATCCACTGCATGGAAATCATTTTTCCAAAGTGCATAACGATTTTCTTGTAATAGACATGTTTCGCATTATTGCGGCAATAATTTTTGTTATGTTTTAGTTTTATTATTACTACTATATGTAGCGCATGCGCAATTTGTTAGTTTCTAAAATGTTACTGCATTTTTACATTGGAATTAATTTGAATTTTTAAATATTTGTATTGCTTGTATTCTGTTTTTTCTGCCTTCTTTTTTTGTTTGAGTTCGTTTAACTGAAGATAGTTATTTAAATTAGTTGAAACGTTATTATTACATAATTTATTGCTGGAAATATTAAGGTGTTGTTTTTAATCTGATTTTATTTATGTGAATATAAAACCATACTAATTGTAAGTATACGTTCAATCATGTACTCCAAATTGATTACTGTTCACATAAACAAAATAAAAACAAAAACACGTTTTCAAACTCCTTTCTAGTACTTTGTCAGATTTTGTTATGGTTACCTGAAGTATCTTCATAAAAACTTTTGGAATAAAAATTTGAACAAGTGTTTGAACATAAGCTCGAAAAATTAAAAATCACGTTGCACTTGCACATTCAGTTGCCCTACCAGGACTCAACAAACCATGTTGTCAATCTAAGCTTGCCAGGCCATTGACAAAACCATCTCCTCTTTGTAATTTATGCATGTTGATTGTAAAATTGGATTTAAATATCTTCATGGCCTCCAACAATCTGAGATGTTCTGTGGGGGCAAAGCGAGGTTGAGTTTTGCCTGGTTAAAGTCCGCTACAATGTCAGGATCTGCTGTGTATGTAGAGATGGCCGTGGTAGTTCTTGCATGTCATATATCAGTAATATGCTCTTGTAACCTGATTCCCTTGGAGTGCTTAGTTGACCCAATGTATACCAGATCTCTATTGTATCTGTTGTCCCTAATGGGAATACTATATACGTCAGGGAGTCTGTTCGAGTTTGGAGGATTCTTTCTATTATGCAGCATGTCAAAAACAGTTGGACATCTCCTGTAAGTGAGACACACCCGACGTTTCTTGGCAATTTCAGCATATAAGGATCTTAAGTATGGGTTAAAGGTAATAGGGACTCATTCTACATCCTTGGCTTGGTTATTGCTCCTCAGGTCATCTAAGAAGGTGTGTCCTGAGTGGATTCGTGATAACATTCTATCAGCCCATGTGTAATGTTGCGATAACTGTGTGTGTGCTCTATAAATATTAATTTGGCAGTGAGAGCCTGGGGAGTGGAAGAATGTGCAAAGGCTCTTTTAATTAATGCCTTGTATGCCGCAATTTTGTAAGGAAATTGATCACACAACCCCACTAGTATGTATGATGTCAAGGAACCTGGTTTACAAAATACTGAGGTGTGGATACCAGACCCCTCCACTCTAATATTTATGTTCAAGAAGTGCACCTACCAGGGGCTAGATTGTTCTGCTTCCAGGATCAGCCCATAGGGATTATTCTTGATAGTATTGACAAATATCATTAAATCTGGAATTGTCTTCCAAAAAATAATGATGCCATCTATATACCTTGTATATAATGGGATGTTGGAGAGGAACTGAGGAAGTACCTTATTCTCCAACTTCTCGCATTTTTAACTGACGACATCTAGCCTGTTTGGGAGAAACTATCGTAGTTTTAGAGGATCGTTTGATAATGAACTAATTTGGCAAGAAGTAATTCAGTAAAATCAATTTTCCTTTCCACATCAATATTATAAATAGATTTACTTTCTATAAATAAACAACTAACCCATTATACATAAAGTAAGACACCAACCAATGCCGAATTATCGGGTTAGAAACGGCTGTATCAATAATAATAATTTTAAGATAATTTGGTAATGTAATTTTGTAATGGCCATCGATGGTTGTAACGTAAGCTTATATATACTGGAAGGAGAGATCGGACTAGAGGTCTGGGTAGTGTAATTGGCAACGCATCTGCACGGTTAGCAGAAGTTGCGGGTTCAAGTCCCGCTTTGGATCGATTCTTTTCTTCCAGTTAGGCCTCAATTTATTTAAAATTATTTAATTAAAATTCTAATTATTAAATTTTGCAAGAGGTGGTGCCTAACGCCTAACTCTAGTACCAGATTATCTTAAAATTATTATTGCTATAGCCGTTTCTAGCCCGATAATTTGGCATTGGTTGGTGTCTTACTTTAAATTTACTTTCAATATGACTATACGAGAGAATTCTTGTCATACAGGCGTTAGATTACAAACAAATGTTGCTATATTTACAAGCACTTTCAATGAGATTATTTTTGTCTTCTTCAGGTCGATAAATGCGGTTAATATCCTTTTTTGAATACAAATATCGAATTATTCCAACGGTATTAATGCTTTGGAATAAAATCAAAGATGGAACGGAACGTAAAGAATTTAAATAAAATACATGCGGTTGTAATGCGTATGTGCAATAAGTCGCTGAAATGTGGTGCTAGATACGATGTCTTAAACTGCTGTATAAGTTAACCCACATATGCAGCAAATTGAGCATGGGGGGTGCTGCACGGATTTAGTGTGTCGGTAAGGAGGGCCTCCCAAATATATACAAGGTTTCTGTTGTCACAACACCTGATCATCATTACCTGGCTCCACAATGGGGTGTGTTGGTGTTGCAACACCATTCTAGCTAGCTCAGTATTAGACTTGCCCACCCTGATAGAATGCTGATGTTCAGAAATGTGACAGGACAACATTCTGGTAGTTGCACTAATGTAGTGGGTGCAAACACCAGAGGTTGCATTTTCCAATGGGATAGAATAAACCCCAGATCTTTCTAGTATGGAAACCACATCTCTGTCATTGCATAGTAACCTCCTAAGATTTGGCTGCGGAGAGACTGGAAGAAAAAGCACATGCTGCCTAAAAATACAGCAAATGCGGACAGTGATGCAGTCACAAAATGGTACTGTGGGATGGACTGTCGTGCATACTTTTGAGACATGTAGAGTAGTGGCGGGAAAAAGTGTTCTCTTTACCTTATTTAAGATGTATATATACTTGGCACTAGTATAGCCTGCTGCATTTACTGCTGAACGAATAGTATTAAGCTCATTGTCAATAGCGGTTTGATTGGAAGATAACAGAAAGGCTCTTCTAATTAAAGGGGCAATTGCCGCATTGATGTAATGTTGTGGCTGGTATGCAGTGGCATGGATTAAGGGAGGTACACTGTTGAATTTATGAAAGACGGAGTATACTATAGCATCCTGGAATTTAGAGATTTTTAGATCTAAAAATGCGATTTTTCCTTCGTTTTCTTTCTCCCAGATAAAGTTGATTGTGGGATAAACTTTTGTAAGAGAACTTTTGAGGACGAGGAAATCCTCCTCTGTGTCTTGCCAAGCCACCAGAACATCATCCATGTATCTGAGATATTATTGTGTATTTATCTACATTCCAGATGTGTATCTGAGATATAACAATGGGTACACTATTGTGAGGGGAAAGCTAAAAACTCTGAGCTCAATATGTCTCATGAGCAACTCTGCTAAAACCGCTGATAGCGGTGAGCCCATTTGGGCTCCTTGCTTCTGTAGATATATTTTCCCATTGAACCAAAAATAATTATTTTCGATAATAAAAAGCAGAACCTCGCATAGCTCTAAAACTTGTTGTGTTATAACGCTTGTAAATATAGCGACATTTGTTTGTAATCTAATGCCTGTATAACAAGAATTCTCTCGTATTAAATGATTGGCGTGCTGTCCAATCTTGGTTTTCATTATGACTTTTGGTACAACAAGAAAAGTGAAATTTTTTGGGAAGTGTTATGTTTATTGTCCTGTTACATTCAAAGTGAGTGCTCGGGTACCATTCCCATGATGCATCAGCAACGATTGCCACCAGGTGGACTCACTAATAATTTACATTTCAACATCTCCAATACACATTACAGAAAGAATTATGGCTTTTCATTACCTACTTTACAAAAAGCAAACAAATTGTAATCTTTTATATAATAATTCTCTGTTTAATGTTGAATTTTGTAATTACATTTTTTTTAAATATATGTTTCATTGTTTATTACAAGCTGTCTTAGTTGAAAATATGATAGATTACACAAGCATATAAGTTTAATCTAAACAAAAGCTGGCTTGTCTAATGGAAATAGTTGCTGAAATTTTTTTGTTTTTGTTTGTTATGATTTTAATAGTCACTTCTGTGATAAACAATTTTTGTTCATATTCTTCTTGAAATGCTTGGACTTTTAATCTTATTGTACAAATTTTATATTGTTTTGTTTGCTTAATTAGTCAGTAATATGGGCTGATTTGGATAGCTACTCACCCTTCTCACTTGAACAAATGAATGATTTTTGTGTAGTTCAACTTTGTTACTTGTTCAAGATGAGTGTGTGGGAAGTGTTGCCATTCTTCATATATATGATAATGTAATTAATTCATTTAACAGAGATTTTAAATAGCAGTTGCTCTGAGCTTAACTTTCAAAAAGTCAAAATATATTCATTTTTAGTGTAAAAATTTCTTTAATAAGACATAGCATTAATTGTATAGATGAGATAATTTGGTTGAAACAGAACTAAATCTAGCTAACGTTTCTCAAAATTTAATAAATACAAAACTTTTATGATTAAAAGTCTATTAATATTTGTTTTTTTTTAAATTAAATTTAAATATTTATGTTGTGTTTTTTATAAATTCTGATGGATTTATTTTTTAAATAGCATGATTAATTATCAATAACCTGATTCTTTATCTCATCTTTATAACTTAGACATTTGTTAAGTTTGAAACTTTTTGGCACATTTGTTTGGATTTATGTCTTTATGAAATGTAACTAGTTCTTTTGCTAGTGTTTTTCAGGCTGCTAAAAATAGTAAAGTAATACAGGCTTGCATGATATCTGTCAGGTTAAAAGTTTTAATGCTTGGATAGTTCTTTTACACAATAAAGCACTTCACTTGTGCTTAAATTTGTTTGGAAGAATTAGTTTGGTTTTTGTTTTAAGTATTTTGCAATTTTTAGAATTTAGAATGTATTTTTTGAGTCAGTATTTGTTGGATGTGATCATTGACTTAATATTTATTCATCAGGTATGATATGGACCAGTTGGAATCATTCTAAGTGGGTCTATGAAATTGTTAAGGCTGATCAGATGCATTTTTAAATAACCACAAGAGAGGGTTTTAACTGTTTTCTTATCTTTGGTACAATTCTAATTGCATTTCTGTGTTTTCTGGTGAGAAATTTTGTGATTGGTTTTAAACTAGAAAAAAAATTCTTAAATATATCTTCATAAACTAATTAAATCCTAAAGCTGGAACTTTTTTATAAATGTGAAAAATTTATACCATTCTGTCTATTCCCAGCATTTACTGTTTAAAAGATGAACATTTTTGGTCATATTCAGGGATCTGCGTCAAGTTAAGCAGATTGTATATTGAATGTCTATAGCAGGTTCAAAGTTTGGATTAATGTCGTTTTTCTTTGACATAATTGCTTTTGAATTAATATATACTATGTTTATGTTAATACTAGGTAGCCTGATAGTTCAACTAATGTTAATCACTTAAAATTAAACTTTTAAAATTTTTAAAAGCATTCAAATTTATAAAATAAAAACTAATGAAATTACTAAAAAAAAAATTAAAATAAATTTAAATTTGATTATCTTTTGTGCAAAACAATGGTAAAAAGTTTCTACAGTTATGTTGCAAAAGAAAAGAGAGTTTCAATTAATTGAAAAAAATGTAATTAAGGGTTCAAAAAATGCAGTGAAAATTAAAATAAATAATTATAAAAACTAAAATTAAATTAATTCTGTGACCGGGGGGTTGGCACTTCTTTGATGCCCTGTCAGGACTGACACCATCGTGTCATAACAGACACGAAAGCCGTGGCGGTTTAAAGACCGGTCACGTTACGGAGCGATCGGATTCCAGATGGAGGGAGAGACAATGCACCGGAAGTGACTTATGCAGAGACTTCGTTTCACTACAACTTGTTTATTGACATAGAACATAAGGGATTTACATTAACAAAGGGAAGAGGGAAGGCCTAATATTGCAGTATTTTGAGAGAGAGAGTGTACGTAGGTTCGCATGGTGATAAATACCTGGGCTTGATCGTTCCGGACGATGAATCCGACTGACGAAGCGTTGAATTTAGTTCAATAGATGAAGTTAATGAGGTTAATCCAAAGTGGTAAGTTAAGTCGTATAAACGAGGTTAATTCTATGAGTTGAGTCTTATAGATGAGGATTAGTCCTATAGTTGAGGTTCACGGGAGTTGCAGCACACTTGTTGAGGGAGCGGAGGAACTCTTGGCAAGTCCAGATCTGTATGACAACCAACGAATTTGATGTAATGTTTTTCTGAGATACTGAACATTAGGTTAAGAGGTGATGGGAAAATGTTCCTTTAGTGTCTGAGAACCGAACAGATGTTTCTCTCTCAGGTGCAGAAGTTGACAGTTAGTCGATAGGTAGTTGGCAAAAAGGTGACAAACTGTGATGTCATGATATAATACGATAGACAAAATAAGTTGAAGGCCAACAATTCAGATCCTTACAATTCTAAATAAAATAGTAATTAAAACTTTGATCTTTACACTAAAACTGAAACCAAAATTAAAAATCAAATCTAGTTAAAATTAAGATGTTTTTAAAATCTGTTTAAAAGTGGTTTTGAAATTTTCAAATTGTAAATCAAATCAATTTTTGAATTTACATTATTGGTGTGCTGTAGTGAAGGAACATTTTGCTTTTAATACGTAAATATATAGATAAAAATTATTAAAAATAATATAAAACTAAAACCAAATCTGTATAGTAATCAACAGCAACCTTGGGCTAATTCTGAAGGAAATACATATGATAAAGAGAACAGCAAGCAACCAAGTTCTAAATCTGTATTCTGTGTACTATTATTCAAAAACCAAACTTAAAAAATAGTTGCTATGGGAGCAAACAAATAGCTGTCTCTTCAAGTCCGAGTCAAAAGTGAAGTCTTTTTATGTCTCCTATCCCTACACAAAGACGTTTCTTTCCCTTTGTTAACCCTTTCCACAAATTCATGCTGAGTCCACGGAGGAAGTTAATGGATGGTCCTTTGGTGGAACGAATTGTGGATCCACTTGCGATCTAGTGTGATCTACTTACACACCACTACTTTGTAAAGTGTTGATTTCAGTTTCAGTGCAGAAGGAACATTTTGCTTTTAATATATACACAGAATAATACAGTGTTAACAGATTAAATGAAAAATTATGAACAAAAATGTTACAATGTATTTAATAAATAATCTAAGCAAAAAAATAAAAATTAAACTTATTTGATGAAATGTAAATTTATATTATTGCATGTATTATTGGTTGCTGTTATTTTTTAAGGGATTATCAAATGTAGATTGCTATGCCATGGATATGGATATAGATTCTTTATTGATCCAAGAGAAAATTCACAAAAAGGTATTAAAGAACACTTTAAGAAACGTTTTTATTATCTAGCATTTTCGATATATTTATTAACATCATCTTCAGGCAGAATCATAACGAAATATATTTTTGAACAAACTTTTCAAACTGGAACAAAAACGGCATTAGCCGCTTGGAACGAAACAAATTTAAAAATAAAGCATTAGAATTAAAATACGCGTAACATCATCGCACATGCGCTATACTGCGCAAAGAACAAGAATAGCATTAGTTGTTTAGAACATAATACAAAACTTAGTGTGTTAATTTAAATTCGTGTAACATTGTAGCACATGTGTCCTACAATGTAGAAACTGGGATTGGCATCAAGCATGTGGTTGAATGCATATAGCAACAGATCTAATGCAGGTTTTTTAACTGCTTGTACAGACTGATCCAAATTCCAGGCAACTCAAGTGTAGGAGAGTTGCACGTAGAAAGTAGTGTGGTGTAAAGGGCCTCCCAAATATACACCAAGTTTTTTTCCCCACAACACCTGAGCATCATCATATGGTTTCAAAGTGGTTCTGTACAACCATCCTGGACAGTTCAGTGTCACAGTTGTCCCCTGTGATAGAACGTTGGTTCTCTGTTATACGGCTGGATAGCATCCTGGGCAGGATACAGAGGAATCTTTTGGCATGGCAGGATACAGAGGAATCTTTACTGATATTAGAACGTCACCTGACGAGTGTATACTCCTCTATTACCTTCACCTGGGAGAAAGAAGTTGGGGGAAAAATTGCATTTTTAGACTTGGACATTTCTAAGTCCCAGGGAGGCTTGGTATTCTCTGTATACCACAAATTTGGTAGCATTCCCCCAATTATCCCAGCCACAGCCTTTCAGCTGCAACAGTATGTTAATGCAACCATAGCCCCTTTAATCAGAAGGGCAGTTTTTGTGCCTTCACATAGCATTTTACCAACTCTGAATTGGGGATTATCTGCACTGTAGTATGTGCAGCAGATATGGCTCCTCCAAATACTATTATATCCTAAACAGAGTCAAAAGATCCTTTTTCCCAACTACCACATTACATAGCCCAAGGGACTGGACAGTAGTTTGCCTTTCTCTACCATTTTGTGCCTGCCTCACTGCCCAACTCTGTCGAATTTTTAGGCAAAATGCCTTACTTTTAACCATTACACCCGCACCCTAGTCTGAGGAGACTTATATAACAATAGGGATATGGTTTCGATCCTAGAAAAGTCAGATGTATATTCTATTCTGTTGGAAAACCTGTTGTATGGGGTGCACACTCACTATGTAGGGGCACCAGGATGCTATCCAGCCGCATAACAGAGCACCAATGTTCTATCGCAGGGGGCAACTGTGACACTGAACTGTCCAAGATGGTTGTACAGCACCACCATACCCCACTTTGGAACCGTATGATGATGCTCAGGTGTTGTGGAGAAAGGAACTTGGTGTATATTTGGGAGGCCCTTTACACCACACTACTTTCTATGTGCAACTCTCCTACACTTGAGTTGCCTGGAATTTGGATCAGTCTGTACAAGCAGTTAAAAAACCTGCATTAGATCTGTTGCTATGTGCATTCAACCACATGCTTGATGCCAATCCCAGTTTCTACATTGTAGGACACATGTGCTACAATGTTACACGAATTTAAATTAACACACTAAGTTTTGTATTATGTTCTAAACAACTAATGCTATTCTTGTTCTTTGCGCAGTATAGCGCATGCGCGACGATGTTACGCGTATTTTAATTCTAATGCTTTATTTTTAAATTTGTTTCGTTCCAAGCGGCTAATGCTGTTTTTGTTCCAGTTTGAAAAGTTTGTTCAAAAATATATTTCGTTAATATTCTGCCTGAAGACAATGTTAATAAATACATTGAAAGCGATAGCAGGATAATAAAAATGTTTCTTAAAGTATGTTTCTTTAATGCCTTTTTGTGAATTTTCTCTTGGATCAGTAAAATTGTTGGCGTGACATCCAACCTTTTATTCAATTTACTTAACAAGATTCTTTATTGTTAATGCAGTCTTCCCTTTAAGTGTTGAGACAAATGTTTCAAATGTCTCAATAAGATATTAGTAAAAACAAATATAGTACATCTTTAGCACAACATGCGAGCAAGGAGTGTCTCCACAATGAGCAGGAGCATGCTTTTAAAATGCACATCTGATAACCATAAACTAAGAACCATGGAGGCATTATGAAACGTTTTTGACTATTTAAGTAGTTATCATCAAGATCAACCCTCTGATGTTTAATTCTGATGATGGCTACGTAGATAGTCAAAACTGTTTGAAAAATAAAAAATTGTTACTGAAACATGCTAGAACTGTTTAAATTTTGAATTATTGTTACAGATCCTTAAAATTATCATACAACTCTACAGGTCAACTGGAACTTTACAGTGGTTGGATAATAAATTTTACTACTGAACATCATCTCTGTAGGCATTAGGTCAATCTTTATGAATCTATATTAGAAAATGTGTAAAATTTTGAAAGGAATTTAGTGGATAGAGAATTGGTCATGACAGCTTATTGTGATATGTATCTTTGTGAAATGTTTTGTGGACTTTGATGTTTACTAGAGCCACACACTATTAAAATATTGTAGTGTGCTTTCAATATTTTCTTTAAATAAGTTTAAGCAGTTTTCAAGAAACATGTACATTTAGTCTTTTTTATAGTTTTTTGTAGATTATTCACATGTAGAAATTTGTTTTTAAGCATTACTCTTGAAAGTTATTTGACATAAAGATTGTCAAAATACAGTATTTTAGTAGTAATGAGTATTTCTTTGCAAGCTAATATATGATAAATTTTATTGTGTGATATATAAATTTTAAAAATTTTCTTTTTAGGAAGCATATCCTTCAACTCCTCCTGTGTGGTTTGCAGATACAGAAGATCCTTGTATCACTTCTGCTGTACAAATATTAACGAACACAGTTGGAAGGGATAATCTGGTAAGTACAATTTATACATATTAGAGATTTGATGATTAATGATATTTATTCAAGTAGTAAATACCAGGTGTATAAGTTTAAATCCGCTGTTTGCTAATAGATGGCGTTAGTAAGCATATTAAGCTACCGTGGAGATGTCTTTTTTTTTTTTTTTTTTTTTTTTTTTTTTTTTTTTTTTTTTTTTTTTTTTCCGGTGATTTTGGCATTTGTCAACATTAATCAGTGCACATCATCAGCGATTTCATACGACATCATACATTTTTCCTTTGGTAATCATGCCTAGTTTTGTGCCAGAAAAACAGCATATGCGGGAAGCTCTGCTTTTCTGCTTCAATTTGAAGAAATCGGCTGCCGAAGCTCATCGAATGCTTGTGGAGGCCTATGGCGACAGTGCTTTATTGGAAACCACATGCAGAGATTGGTTTCGTCAGTTCAAAGACGGCAATTTTGACCTGAGCGACAAGAAGTGTGAAAATCGGCCCAGGAAGGTTGAAGACCATCAATTGCAGGCTCTTTTGGACGAGGACGATACCCAATCACAAAAAATGCTTGCCAAGCAACTGGGTGTTACTCAACCAGCCATTTCCATGCGTCTACGTGCCATGGGAAAGATTCAAAAGATCGGAAAATGGGTGCCGCACGAATTGAACGATAGGCAGATGGAGCAACGCCAAAACACATGCAAAATGTTACTCGCCAGACAAAAAAGAAAGTCATTTCTTCATCGGATTCTAACTGGTGATGAAAAATGGATATATTTCGAGAATCCTAAACGCAAGAAATCGTGGGTTGATCCAGGCAAACCATCAACATCTTCCCCAAGACCAAATCGCTTTGGACGGAAGACGATGCTGTGCGTTTGGTGGGATCAGCAGGGTATCGTCTACTATGAGCTGTTGAAACCTGGTGAAACTGTCAATGCTCACTGCTACTACCAACAACTGATCAAATTGCACCATGCTCTGCGTGAAAAAAGGCCAGATTATCAGCAAAGACACAACAAGCTGATTTTCCTCCACGACAATTCACCATTGCACTCGTCAACATTGGTCCGAAACTACTTGGAGACACTCGACTGGGAGGTGCTACTCTATCCCGCTTATTCACCAGACCTGGCCCCTTCTGACTATCACTTATTTTCGTCGATGGGCCACGCGCTCGCCGAGCGTCACTTCGATTCTTACGAAAATGTCCAGAAATGGCTTGATGAGTGGTTTGCCTCGAAAGAAAAAGAATTTTTTTGGCATGGTATCCACACATTGCCCGAGAGAAGGAAAAAATGTGTCGCTAGTCAGGGAAAGTACTTTGAATAAATTTGTTTTTGCTTGCTATGAAAAAACGTTTTTTTTTCTGACTAAAAAACAGCAGATTTAAGCTTATACACCTGGTATGATTAACATTGATTGAATTAAGCTATTTGATTATATCTTCATTTTACTAAAGCAATGCTCTATTATATTTTATTACTTTCATATTGTATATACATACCTTTTTCAACTTTAACTTTTGTCATAAGAAAAATATTGTTTCTGTGAAGTGTTTTTCAGATTGATGGGTTAGTTTTCATATCTGTTGAAATTAAATTTGTATTAGTTTTATATTTTCTACCTATAAAGTTTGAAGAATGTGTTATCATCTGTAACATACAAATGATGGGAAGGGATTATGATGGTATAATTTATAATTCATAAATAAAATAAATACACTTCATAATCATAAATAGAAAAACAGTATACTGTCTTTTGGCATTAAGATTCTTTTATTGGTGAAAAAAATTACCAAATACTTTCAACATCGCATTGATATTTTCTTCAGACAAGATTATATTTTAAAATATTGCAAACTCATTCATTTAATGTAAAATTTAATACAAATTTAAATTTATAAACATTAATACCAAACATAGACAAAAAATTTAACATAATGACATAGATAAAAAGATTTTTATGCAATGACGTAAAAATAAAATAATTTTGTGTCGGGATCTGTTTAACAAAAAATATAATAATAAATATTAGTTGCAAGACAATGAGTTAATAGTTTAGAAATCTCAGAGTCATGGATAACACTATTTAATGTAGATTTATTATATGGTCCTATTGTATATACAGTGGCAAAAAAGTAATTAGACACTGGTAAAATTACATGTGTGTACCAATTGATACGAGATAAATATTCACATGAAGAGGCATTAAAATAAATGCTTTATTTTCCTGCGAGCGCTTTTGACATATTTATAAACTTCGTCTTCAGGCAAAAGCAGAATTATTCATTGTGCCTGAATATGACGTTTATAAATATGTTGAAAGTGCTCGCAGGAAAATAAAGCATTTATTTTAATGCCTCTTTATGTGAATATTTATCAGTAAAATAGTTGGTGTGACGTCAGCTCGAAGTATTTAATTTACCTAACAAGTTGTGTACTCAATTTTATGCAAATAATGATTTCTGATTTATCAAGCTAAACTAATATAATTTTTCAGATCCTGATTCAGATTCAGATGCTGAAATAATAATCTGATACAAATCCAAACAAGAAGCTAAGTGAAGAGTAGTATGATTTTTATAAAGTTAGATAGAACTTTTATTGGTAGAGATTTTTAACTATTGAGTTTGCTTATATTAACTTACATGGATCAAAGCTAATATGAATTGAATGTTGATTACCTCTAAATTGGATGCAAAAAATTAATCAGCCATTTACCTTTTAGACAGTCAAACTTTTATTTACTCATAAGGATGTATTCTAATATTTTGTTTTCCTCCCCAGGCCTTTATCACAGCACTGAGTCTTTGGCATCAGTAGTCCCAACTTTCTAGTTGTATTTTCACTGAGGTTGTTCCAGGCCTCCAATAATGCCCGTTTCATATCTTTCGTCTTGAATCTTTTGTCCCCTAGCTGTTTGTCTTGTCCAAAACAGTCCATATTTATATGCCCAATAAGATTCAAATCAGGACTCTGGAAAGTCATTCCAGAACATTGACTTGATTTTAACAAAAAATCATCTGTAATATGGACAGTGTGCTTTGGGGTTGTTACCCTGGATCTGACAATACACTTAGGTGTTCATAATGCCATTGATAAATTCAAGCTTTCCAACACCCTCGGCTGCCTTGTAGCCCCCAAACCATAACGTTACCATCACCATATTTGATCGTACCACACATGCATGTCAGCTGGTACCATCAAATATGGAAGAAAGTTTAGAGGGAATTTTTTTCCCAGGCTGCCTCCAAACTTTCTGCATTCTCTCTGAGCATAGGTTAAATTTGGACTTGTTGAACCATAAAATTTTCTCCCAGAAGGCATCAGAAATATTGATACACTGTTTTTCAAATGCCAATTGATTTGCAATGTGATGTTTTCTTGAGAAAGATTTCTTTCTCACTATGTGCCCTAAATCCATCTTCATGAATGTGATTTCAAATTGTTTGTGGAGTCATTTCTATTCCAAGCGCTCTTTTCAGCTCAATGACCAGCTGTGGATGAGATAAGTATTGATTTTTTCTCACCTTCCAAATAATAACTCAACCATGAGTGCTAGTGGTCTTCCAATTTCAGCTGTGCCCATACAAATTAATGTTGGTGCTTTTATTGACTGAACTAGTCACTTCATTTTTAACAATGGAGAAAATGATTGATTGTGAAATTTCCATCAATTTTTCAATACAATACTATAGAAATGGCCAATCAAATGAAGATTGATGACTAAGTTTCATTGGTCAATGCTAACCTGCAATTTTAATGGAGCAGAAAGTAAATCTGTAGAAAATTATCAATTTTACATTAAAAGAATATATATATATAATTAAATTCACTTACATAAATTTTTTTTATTACCTGAATGGGAAGTGTCCAATTAATTTTTGTGTTAAAATTTGATGATATAAACCAGGGATGGGCAACCTGCAGCCCTCGGGCCACATGAGGCCCGCATTCGTATATTTTGCGGCCCGCGATGCATAAAATGTGAATAAATATATCAATTTTCCAGCTTAAGGAAGTATGCAGCAAAAATTCAAACATTATTTTCTACAACTTATGTATGTAAATAGTTTTTCCTGCAATGAATTTAGTAAAAATTAAAACAAGAAATTGGCTAACAGACACATCGAAACTAATTTAAAACTAGCATTGACAAATATTTAACTGAATATTTCTAATATATTACGTTTACATCAGTTCCAGAAGCTAAATTAAGTATACCTATGCTAAATTAAAATTATATATGAATAAATAATTCTGATTTACCAACATTTTTTTTCTCTTTCTCTTGTATGTGGCCCGCATCAGTTCAAAAGTCTTAAAATGCAGCCCTTACATAGAAAAAGGTTGCCCATCCCCGATATAAACTTTCAGCAAGTCATAAAACTTATCACAAACACAAATATGAAACAAGAATGTCTGAAACTGACGAGCGAAATGTTAGGCCAAAGACCAAAATCGCTCATTCAGTGGAATAAAACAACTACGACACATTGTAGCTAATTCAAAACGGCCACAATGCATTGTGGCTAATTCAAAACAACCTCAAAGCAAAATTCGTGTCATGGCTTTCATGATATTTGACCATGACGCGTTGTGGTGATTAATTGAGAAAAGCCATAACCTGTTCTTAACGTTAGCTGATGCAACCACGATATAGGATCATATGACGCACATTAGTTTGTAACTTTAAAATATGGATTCTAGCCTGAAAACATTTTTATTTACAATTTTTAATGCTGAACAACATTACTTCTGTAAGTTTTTCTAGAAATTTAATTTTCATACATACATTTTATTTCTTTGAAATTTTTTTTATGGAGAAAAATATTTATTTCTTTTGTTTTGCTAAAAAGTGCTAAAGGTCTAACTACATATACTTGTAGGTGCTTGATATACTATATATGATGAATTAAAAACTTCTGGCAAAATTAATAAAAAACAAACGTAAAGCAATAGCAGATAAAGAAATGCAAATGTACCTGGCCCATATACGCTTTGGAAAACAGTGTGGTGCAAGCAGTTTATACCAGCAATTGGATAAAATTAGAGACATAGCAAACAAAAAAGCTCTCCAAACCAGGAAGAAGCTGAACAAAAAGTTTTATTGGTTACGGTCAACTTCTCACAGAAAACAACATAATATAATGGAGGTTCCTTATTATAACTTTACAAACATTACAGTACTGGAGAATATCCATCATACCTTGACACGGGGGCCGAAGTTTATACCTTCTCCTAACCTGAACTACTCACAACTGATACCACTCGCTATGGCGGCCATAAGGAGTACCAAATGTCCAGAAGTGCAGCCTAAGTTAGACCTGTCTACATTGACAGCCATAGAATCGAAGCATTCTTCTAAAACTACAACAACCAATGTGAAGACATCGTGGATGGTTAAATCTTTCCTGGTGTCGAATCAGTTAAATCTATTAGTTGCCAATAAAGACAAAAGTTTTGTTCTATGCAAAAACCAAGATTTCCTAGATAGAGCTAAAGTGTTCCTCGAACATTCTAAATCCATCATACTAAAACAAGATCCTACTTCAACTGTGTTAAGAAAAGCATGCAAAGTTATAGCTTTACCTGGAATAGTGGAATCGTTGGGTGGTTCTCTCAATCCTCCAAAGAATGTCACCTGCCCTAGATTATTTTTCAAGGCAAAAATGCATAAATCTTTCTGGCTTCTAAGACCATTAGTCAATAAACGATTGCATCCCACGTACCATCTTGAGGCTGTGCTAGCAAAACATATCACTTCTTTGATTCCACCTTCTGAATTTGTAACAGCTGCCTCTATTGAAGCTAGTTACCAACTTACAAAAATTAGAAAACCTCCCCTCCAACTCCTACTGACATTATGAAGTCGATGTCATTTCTTTATTTCCATCTGTTCCACATTTCGAGGCTGTCATGCTGGCAAATACTTTATTCCTCAATTCTGGTTACCCAACTTCACATGTTTTACACTTGCGTGAAGCTCTTTTTGTTGTCACTCAAAATAATTATTTCCAGTTTAATGGGAAAATATATAAACAAACACAAGGTATACCAATGGGTTCCCCATTATCTTCTATTTTGGCTGAACTTATTATGAGGAATTTAGAACATCGCATTTTTAATGCTCCCCTTAATTATCCAGTATCCTCTCTTGTATATACGTTACGTTGACGATGTGTTAATTGCGTGGGACGGCTCCAATGAGGATTTACAACATTTCACTCAAATGTTAGCCTCCATTTATCCTTTAATTAATTTTACCGTTGAAGAGCAAAAAAATAATAGAATCTCCTTCCTGGATCTAGACATATGTATGTCTCCGGAGCTTACACTCATGGTCTATCAGAAATAATAAAGCACCACAAATCATACTTGCTACTGCTTTCCAGCCATCACATTACAAAAACTCTGCTATTTCTTCTCTAATACGGAGGGCATATCTTCTTCTCAGTCACTAGTGGAAGATGAGTTATCTATCATTTATAGTGGTATGTTAAATGCTGGTTATTCGCAATCTAAATTTACATTTCTTCAAAACCGTGTTAAGAATAGATTATTTCTGCAATCTTTTCTTCCTAATAAAGAAAACCTAAGAATAGCGCATCCCCAATACCCTATTTAGATCCCATTTCTCTAAAAATTGCTTATATGTTTAGAACTAATGGTTTTGTTTTACCAATAACACTGCCACCAAGTCTAAGAAGTCTATTGTGTAATGATAGAGATAAGTACCAGTGGAATGAAAAATCTGGAATCTACCAAGTCCTGCTAAAACATACACAGCCAGGTGAAGAAACCAGTTATGTAGGGGCCACAGCCAGAAGGTTATGTTCACATATCCTTGAACATCAAGAAGACATCAAAAATGGCAGGACAGTTACAGGGTTAGCAAAGCAAGTGCTCGACCACAATTACCAGCCTTTTTGGAGTAAAACAAAATTACTGAAATGCTGTAACAAACATAAAGAGTTATTTAATTGGAAATCTCTATATTTCTGCTACTGAACCGTGCAACTCCCCAACTCTCAAAATACCACAAATTTGGGTAAGAGCTTTCAAACAACTCTACTCACGATGTTGAAGTTTTTGCTACTCAGATGTCTTTTTGCCAAAGCTTATATTTCATGCATATTCTGGGCTCTTTTACGACCTTATTTTTCATACAACATGCTTATTTAAAATTAATCTAAACCCCATCCACGCTCTATGATGAACAAAAGGATTTTTAAATAACATTCGAAAACGGAAAATCTGTTAAACCATCGGAAATATTGTTCGATAATTTCAAAAATTGGAAATTTGTGAAACCGTTGGATTAGTGTTGTATTCGATAGACCTCCTGAAGACAGTAGTTGTATACTACTGAAAGTGCTACCGGACAAGTTCATTCTCCAGGACTCCATTCCTGTAATGCCACAACACATAAGTGTTATAATCATATAATAAATGTTGGCATGAAGTGACATTGTATTATATCAGATAAAAAACTGGCATACAAACTGGAAAATATATACTAAAACACACCAATTTACACCTAAATGCTACTTCAGCAACGAACAACAAAAACTTTAATGTTCAAACGTTTTCAGCCATCTTTCAAAGGCCCTCATCAGGAAAAATTGGTTTTGATATAAAAAACAGTTCTATCTTTTTACCGTTTTTGAACATAGTTGTGTTCTAATTTTTAACGTTTAAATGATGTTGTATACAGAGATTGTTACGTATATAATTAAAATATTTTAAATAAAGTATAAACACAAATAATATACAATATGGAGTTAATATAAAATAAAATATGTATAGTGGTAAAAAATATACTATATGTGAAAGTTAGCCCGATGTTTTACTGTATTCATGATGAGCAATAAGGAAAAATTGTTTCCTTCACATCAACTAAAGCTAACTTTGTACAAAAAAATGATAGTTATGCTTTGTGGTATTGTAAATAATACTTACACAATTGTGGAATTGGAATATAGTTGGAGTTGATGCAACTTCCATTCATGCCACTACATAAATTTCAATAGCCTCCAACGAACATAAGTTGTGTTGGTCAAACGCCTTTTTGTAAAAGCGTAGCTTCATTCTAACAAGTAGAAACTCCGGGTTCGGTAGCAAACTGGGCTAGTGCAGTATTGCACTTCCCCTTGGACACATCATATTTGTGGTCTTGTATTCTAGCCTCTTCTTACTGCATTTGACATAATTCCAGAACTTCTATACATCGGGTTCAGGCTTGTAATTTTCAATTGCCATCAGTGCTTTTCATCAAAGATAGTCTTTGCGGGTGTCTGTATACTTATTATTTCCTTTAGATAGTAACTTCTCCACATTCGGAATGAACGAATACGGATTCAGTGCAGCTGATTGAGGCACAAACATAGGACCAAATTCGAACATCTTGCAGAAATAATCCAGAGGAGAGATGTCCCAACATGTGATCATGTTGGTGAACATAGGTTTCGGATGCCGTTTTTGAATTTTGATTATTCAAAAGAGCTTTTTTCATATTTACACTGCAAATTACACATGACCTATGTTTCTAGATCAATGACTCTGTAATCCACATGTTTCAGGATGTTAAAATCCTGTCTATATAAGTTCTCCTCATGTTCGATGAGTTGTTTCAATTTATGGTACATTACATCTGTCGTCTGGTGCATCGAATAGCCTTTCTGAGGCACAAAAATCATTCTTCAGGCAGTAGAGCTTCACATCCGTACAGAAGTTTTATATGAAAGATGGACATTGGAAATGCCCTGTTGTTCTGACAGTTAATTAGGAACCACAGCTTTTCTCTAATCTTGGTTAGGGATAGAACTGTTTTTCTGTATAGCTTGGCCAGCATCACCATGAGTAAATCAGACAAAAAAAACTGGCATACAAACTGGAAATTATATACTAAAACACACCAATTTACAACTAAATGCTACTTCCAGCAAATGAACAACAAAAACTTTAATGTTTAAATGTTTTCAGTTGTCTTTCAGAGGCCCTCGTCAGGAAAAATTGATTCGAATATAAAATCTTATCTAATGCAAAAGACAAGTCTAATGACAAGAAAGCATGAGGAGTGTACCACATTCCATTGCAAGACAATTGGTTCAATAGGCATTTAGCATACATCGGGTGCACATACAAATCACTAGAGGCTAGAATACGAGACCACAGATATGATGTGTCCAAGGGGAAGTGCAATACTGCACTAGCCCAGTTTGCTATTGAACCCGGAGTTTCTACTTGTTAGAATGAAGCTACACTTTTACACAAGGTGTTTGACCAACACAACTTATGTTTGTTGGAGGCTATTGAAATTTATGTAGTGGCATGAACAGAAGTTGCATTAACTCCAACTATATTCCAATTCCACAATTGTGTAAGTATTATTTACAATACCACAAAGCATAACTATCATTTTTTTGTACAAAGTTAGCCTTAGGTGATGTAAAGGAAACAATTTTTCTGTATTGCTCATCACGAATACAGTAAAACATCGGGCTAACTTTCATGTATAGTATATTTTTTTACCACCATAGATATTTTATTTTATATTAACTCCATATTGTATATTATTTGTGTTTATACTTTATTTAAAATATTTTAATTATATACATAACAATCTCTGTATACAACATCGTTTAAGTGTTAAAAATTAGAACACAACTATGTTCGAAAACAGTTAAAAGATAGAACTGTTTTTTATATTCGAATCAATTTTTCCTGACAAGGGCCTCCTGAAAATGGCCGAAAATGTTTGAACATTAAAGATTTTGTTGTTCATTTGCTGGAAGTAGCATTTAGGTGTAAATTGGTGTGTTTTAGTATTGTATTATATCATTGTAACAGATGGCACATCAGGTGTTGCCAGGAAAGTTAAAACAACCCATTTGCTGGATATTTTTCCTATTGCTGCACTTTGCTCTGTGGGGAACCTGAATGACATTTTGGATGATACTGTACATTTCTTTTATGTAAATTTGTCAAAAGTATTTGATAATTGCTTCTGCCTAAAGATGGATGTTTAAGATGCCTGAATATGTTCACATGTAGAAATTAAAGCCATTGCTAGAGTAATACATGCCTTATTGTACTTGTAGATGATGAGTAAGGTTTTTTGTAATTGAATAATCAATATCTGAAAAGTTTAAATGATTATCAATAGATTATTATTTGTTTATTGCACTGTATATACTGTAAAATCCTGTACAATGTGGTTGATACGTTTCATGTTATAGGATATTTCATTATCCAAAACACGTGTTACATATAAACTGTGATGCTTTATAACCAAACTCACTATTCATACATAACATATATGGTTTGTATAATGTGGTTTCCTGTAATGTGGAACCTATCCTTCGTCTTGTATGGTGTTTCACTGTACATTTATTTTTTAAATTAAGATTTTATTATTATTTATTTATTTAAGTGTTTAAAACTATTCATAGGTACTACAACAAGTTAAAATATTATTGAAAGAACTTTGCAAATTTCACAATTTAAATGATCCAATGGAAATTGAAAGATTAGAATTATCGTGTGTTTCAGAAGTAAGTAATGATCAGTATTATTGTTTATAAATAATAGGTAATTAATCAGGATATAAAAATAAAAAGTTCAAAATTTTGATTAGGCTGATGATGAATTAGAAGAAAATTCTGAAGATGAAGACGATGAAGAAGTTGATGACCTTCACATAGAGATGGAAGAGGATACAAAGTATGAATTTTATAATTGTTGTAACTTTTAGTTCTTTAATTTAATCTCACAAATGTATATTTTTTATATGCAGTGCGGCAACTGCTGGGAATCCCATGTAAGTAACTTTTATTATAAACAAACATCATCATTAAACCTGCTAAATATTATAAAGCTAAACACCAAGTAATGCCGAATATTATCCGGCTAGAAATGGCTATAATGTTAATAATTTATAAGACAATTTGGCACTAGAGTTAGGCATTAGGTGCCATCTATTGGTAAATTTAATAATCATAATTTTAATTAAATAATTTAAATAATTTAGAACTACTGGAAGAAAAGAATTGACCTGGAGCAGGACTTGAACCTGCAACTCCTACTTATCGTGCAGATGCATTACCAATTATGCTACCTGGACCTCTGATTCAATCTCTTCTAATATATATAAGGTTACTTTATAAACCTCAACGGTGGTTATAATGTTTAATTAAAATTACAATTATTAAATTTATCAAGAGATGGTGCCTAACTCTGGTGCCAAATATATATATTTATATATATATACAAAAGTTCAGTCCACATAAGTCAACACCTGGATAACTCAACACCATAGGTTAAGTAGTCACTTTTCTGTAGTCTTGGCTGACTTACATAGGCATTAATGTTAAAAACACTCTGGTTTACTGGACACCGTTTAACTCGTCACTACTGGATAAATCGACATACTTTTGCCGTCCCACGCTCCGATAAGTCATCATCCCCTTCTGAAAAAATGAATTTACTCTGCACATGTGGTGCAAACTCATTTTTTTTTCAGGAGGGGAGTCGATTTATTTATTAATATATAATTAATATATTTAATAATATAATAATACATTAATATTATTAATATATATACATATTAATAAAAATGCCTTAAAATTTTATGTATTATTATGTATAAAATAATTACAGATAAACAAAAAGAAAATATACAATCTACATTAACGTCACACCAGAATCCAATTTTGCATTTTCTCACGCTAGAGGCATTAAGAATCCTTAGACGTTACCAGGCCCACCGTAAGCGGGCATTCACCGCATGTGGGGCAGCAAATTGGTATTGCTGGCAAGCTCAGCGTAGGTAGTCGTAGTTAAACAGGGGCAGCATAATCGTTATTGCACACAGGCGCTCAAACAGCTAGCAGCGCTGCTGGACGTTACTTGCCAGCAATTGACAATTGCAAAGATGATGTTTTCAAGGCGTTCATGATCATTGAAAAAAAGAGTCAAGACAGTCAAGTGCTCAAAACAAATAACACTAAATGAATTTTTCAGTTTTTCATCTACAGAGTAATTGTAAATGGAGGACACAATGTATTGTAAGCCTATACTACTGTATAACGCACTACTTTATTTTCCTAATTGTAGTTTTGTGGTTTTATTTCCAACTTCGCTTTAGTCGTCACATCAGATAACTCGACACATTTCAACTTCTCCTTGGGGTGTCGACTTATGCGGGGTTGACTGTATATATATAATCAAGATGGGTCATGGTGGGAGAGCCCAGTAATTTTACTGATCCATAGGGCAATGCAGGCTGGAGCTGTGAGGTCTATGGGGAGAAATGAAACTAAGAGTGACCACACCCACATTCTGTGGAGATATTTATCATGATAGTAACCAGATCAACGTATGATACCAGCTTGGGCATTGCCCAGGTTAACAAGGTCCACATTTGTGGGTTAGGCAGAGGCTCATGTTTGAAATATAGGCCACAGTCTCCCTTGGTTACTGGTGGCGAAAGCAGCACTGGCCCGAGCATGACTACTGCAATGCCCTCAACAGATGTGAGGAACCAACCTAGCCTTGGTGTTTCTGTGGCAATGCATCCACAGACCACAAAGGCTGGAAAACCATGCCAACAGATGAAATGGACAATAGAAATGAACGAGTTTATCATCCATACTTACTACACCATCACAAAACTCTAAACAAACATGACAGCATACAGACAACAACTATACAATAGATTCATAAAACAGTATCCTCACCTGATTGTCACTGAACAAAGGGTTGTTGATCAAAAAAGAACAATTATACACAACAACCTTATCCCACAAACAACACTTGAACTTATCAAACAACAGGTTGCTGATCAAATACATCAAGAGACAGAAACATTTAACATTAATGAAGATCATGTAACCTGTCAGGATAATCAGCAACAAGTATTGATAATAACACACATACAACAACTACCATTAATGATACTACAGACACTTCGTCATCCATCACTGATAACATAGACACAGATTTAGTTAATACGCTCTCACTTATATTTCAGGAAACACTCACTAAATATACAGATATAGATCCCACACACAGACCACAAATACCAAAAATAAACACATCAAAGGTAGTAGGAAAAACACTAAATTATGTAAACATTCACTTACTACCATACTACATTCATTCAATTTTTACACTTTCAGACATTCATACATTAGTTTATGCTGGGGCAGTCACAGTAGTGACACACCATGAACTGAAAGTACAATCACAGACAAATACACAGAAAACACAATTCTATCACAAGCCTGCCTGGCAGAGAAGAATAGAAACACAAATAAATGACATTAGACAGCAATTAGACAGGCTGACACAATACACTAAAAACAATATAACACCCAAATTAAGGAAACAGCTCAAAAACATTTTCAAGAAAATCAAAACTCACACAACACACACATTACAGAATACATTGATACACTAAAACAAAAACTTGCAGCCAAAGCATATAGACTCAAATGATACAAAACATGTTCACTACGAAAACAACAAAATAAATTATACACAAACAATAAAAGACTCTTCTACAGACAAATCAGTACCAAAACAAACACTGATACACAGCACAGTGGCACACCAACAGAAGAAAAACTCACAACTTATTGGTCTTCTCTTTGGTTCGGTGCTGTTATGCACAACGCTGATGCTGGCTGGATCGAGGAGGCAAACAAAAACTTCCATAACATACCAACTATGCCCTGTGCTGAGATAAACGTACACGACATCTGCTTCTCTGTTAACAGAACACACAACTCGAAGATACCTGGTGTAGACAACATTCACAATTTCTGGTAAAAAAAAGTTTACTTCACTGCATCAGCAACTGGCTAAACATCTAACACACATCATCAATCCACAAGACATGCCAAAATTTCTTACTCAGGGCATCACCTACATGAAACCTAAAAACAACAATACCACAGACCCCACACAATACAGACCAATTACATGTCTCTCAACACCACAAATTATTGACATCCTGTATCGCAACAAAATATACAAACATGTTGAAGGACACAACATTCTCACGGAACAACAAAAAGGTTACCGTAGAAATCACAGGGGATGCAAAGAACAGTTACTCATAGATTCAGTCATTCTATGGCAAGCACACAAACAACACAAACACATGTGGCATAAATAGACTACAGAAAAGCATTCGACAGTGTTCCACACAGTTGGCTGCTACATATTCTACTCATGTACTGTACAAAATACATCCATCACTCATTGCATTCTGCCAAAACACTATGCAGCACTGGAGAACAACACTATATCTCAGGGTTAGTAACACTTCCATACAAACAAATTAAATATTCATTAGGCAAGGAATTTTTCAAGGAGATTTCTTGAGTCCTCTCTGGTTCTGCTTAGCCCTGAACTCATTGTCTAACACAGGGATGGCCAACCCACAGCAGTGGCACGCAAACACTTATTGAAAAATTCAAAAATTTGAAAAAATAATATCATCACCTTCAGGAACTTTGTCAAATTCTTTAAAAACCCTACTCATACGCTACTGAATACAACAGTGCCGGAAAGCAGCAGTGCTTGATACCAGTACAACAATGTGGTAAGACAGTGTGGTCATGGTTTGAGTTTTGCCTTGCTTTGGTGCCGTTGTGTCTTGCTATAATTGTTTGTCTTCAAGCGAGTGTGACACACTGGCTGTCTGGCTCAGTTGATTATAATGTTGCCGCCTTTTCAAAAATGCTGACCCAGATGGCAGGTCAGGTTTGTTCTAACAGAAGTCTCTCATGCTTGTGAATGTTATTTTATCATGCAAAGAATAACGTGCAAGCCAGTTCTAAAGCCAGTTAGGGACTTGTGTAGGAGCAACTTTAATTAAGAAATGAAATAACTTAGCTGTAAAGAGCTGAGAAGCAAAAAAAAAAAAAAAAAGGGTTGCGACATGTTGGTGTAAGATGGCGAATTAAGTTTCAGTGAGAGTGTGAAGTCTTTTGCTGTTAAAATAAAGTGAATTTATAAAAATATTTCCTAGTACTTTGTTTCATCATAATTTCATGATTTCTATGAAATCTCAGACAAAATTAATAGTTAACCCAGACAATGAATTAAAAACTAGATGGGTGGCACCACTAGTTGATTTTAAAGTGCCGAGCAAGATGTTAAGCTTTTTTTAAACTGTTTTTAGATTTTGGCATCGAGCGTCGTTGTTTTAAAAATTTTATTTTCACTATGTCCACGAGTAAACCTTTCACATCGAAAAGAAAATATAAAGAGGATATTGCAATTTGTGATTTTAAAACTGTCTGGGAAGAAAAATTTTTGTTTACCCATCAAAATACTGTTTGATATGTGGAATTTGTGTAGCAGTGCCAAAAAATTTTAACCTGGAATGACATTTCAAACAACTGCATAGTGATTTCAACAGCAAATATCCTGTCGGATCACACTTGCAATCGGAATTTATCAATAAAAAAGAAATCTTTAGCTGGCCAACAATTCTTGTTCCAGATGAGAAATGACGAAATGGAAACTATGGTGAAGGCTTCTTATGAACTTTCTCTGTTGTTAGCCTGCAAGAAAAAACCCTATTCTGACGGAGAGGAGATAATAAAAAATAGCCTTGTAATATTTGACCAAAATGTTGGTGATATAAACGTCAAAGATATGGTTGATAAAATAGCTTTGTCTAGAAATACCATCATGTGTTGTATAGATGACATGGGCCAGGATGTTAGCACACAAATTCTCTCTGGACTATAATATTGCAAACACTTTTCATTAACTTTAGATGAAAGCTGTGACATCACTCAGACAATGTGCAGTTAAGCATATTTGTGTGTTACACGAACAATAATTTTGATATTGTGGAAGAACTTCTTGATTTGTGCCAACTAGTTTTAACTACAGGCAAGAACATTTTTTAAGGAATTCAAAACGTAATTAACTTTTTTTTAAATGTAATTGAAGTTAACAAAGTAGAATGGACAAAATTAGATAGTGTTTGCACAGATGGAGTGCCTTGCATGGTTGGCAGAATAAAAGGTTTTGTTACATTGCTTGAAAATTATTTGGGAAGAAAAGTTTTTAAGTATCATTATATTATCTATCAAGAAGCTCTTTGTGCCAAGGACTTAAACTTGTCTTTTGTTGTTGACCCTATAGCGTGCTGTATCAACAAAATACGAGCTTGAGGTCTGAATCGACTACAATTTTGTGAGCTTTACCCAGAAGAAACGAAAGAGGATGGCGAGTTACTCTTTCGTTATAGTGTGCGCTGGCTTTACAAAGGAAGTGCACTTGCGAGATTTTGGAAGGGAGTGTGTTTTAAAATATCTGGAAGAATACAATGAACTGTCCAGTGAGTGCTTGCTACTCAAGAATGAAGATTGGCTATGGGATTTAGCTTTTCTTGCCGATATTATGGGGCATTTAAATAATTTAGATTTAAGATTATATTTTTCGTATCCTAGTTGGTCACATATCATCTTTTGTGAACAAACTTTTGCTTTTTTCTCTCAATTTTGGAGAAAAAAGATCAGCACATTTCACATTAATGCAGGAACTAGCTACCAGAGTCAATAATGCTCCAAACTATTATAAATTTAAAAATTTAATATCCATTTTGCAGGATTCATTCATGCTAGGTTTGATGATTTTCAAGATGAAAAAAAAAATGCTGATCTTTTCACAAATCCTTTTTCAGTTTCTCTGAAAGACATTAATTGTTACCCACCTGAAATCCAAATCGAAATTATTGACCTACAGCACCATACTACACTGAAAAGCAAATATAAGGAACATATTTCAACTGCAAGTAATCCAATTTATATTGAATTTTGGAAATTTGTACCAACAAGCAATTTTCCAAATTTACACGATTTGGCTGTCAGATATTGTTGTTCACAAACATATGTTGATCTAAACCTACAACAATAGAAAGGAATCCTGAAGAAAGATTTTGCACTTGGAAATGAGGACGTTATTGAATCCATGGAAGAGGGCGAGTTCTACAAGTATTTAGGATTCCAACAGGCCAAACTAACAGAACATGCACAAATAAAGTAAAGATTAACTAAAGAATACAAAAGTAGGTTAAATGCTATTCTCAGAACACAATTAAATGCAAAACACACAGTTAAAGCAATAAACACACATGTCATTCCAGTACTCACATATTCTTTTGGAGTTATACATTGGACTCACACAGATCTCAAGCAACTCCAAAGGAAAACAAGAACAACACTTACTAAGCATAAACAACATCATCCTAAATCCGCCACAAAAAAATTAACCCTTCCACGTAAAGATGGCGGACGTGGCCTGATTGACATAGTTAACTTTCACTACAAACAAATACAGTCACTGCGAGTGTTTTTCTACAAAAAACAAGAAACATCACAATTACATAAAGCAGTAACTCTAGCGGATGAATAACACACCATTAAATTTACACTCACAACATACGGACATGACACAACGTATAAAAAGCATAGACACTGTTAAGCAGTCATGGGCTCAAAAGGCACACCATGGCAGGCATCCTTACGACCTGGCCCAGGATTTTGTTGACAAAACTGCGTCAAACAGCTGGCTAGCTCGGGGATGCCTCTTTGGGGAGACGGAAGGATTCATGATTGCCATACAGGATCTGGTCATAAATACTAAAAATTACAGAAAACACATACTCAAAGATACAACACTCATAAAGGACACATGCAGAAAATGTCACATCATGCCTGAAACTATACAACACATCACCTCTGGTTGCAAGCTCTTGGCACAGACAGATTATTTATATTGACATAATCAAGTAGCAAATATAATACACCAAGAGCTTGCAAACACAAATTAGACATCCCTGAACCATACTACAAATATATTCCACAAACAGTATTGGAAAACAACACGCACAAAATGTACTAAGACAGAGCCATAATCACAGATAAAACAATTTACCACAACAGACCAGACATCACACTTATTGACAAACACAATAAAATCACATACATTATAGACATATCCATTCCAAACACTTGCAATGTACAAAACACATACACTGAAAAAGTCAGCTAGTACACAGAACTCGCTCAGGAAATAAGGCATCTGTGGAGGATGGATAGGGTGCTTATTGTACCTGTTGTTCTCTCCTCTACAGGTGTCATATCACACACCCTATACAAAAGCCTGGGCACATTACAATTGAATAGAAACACATATATCACACTACATAAGGCCACTATATTGAATACATGCCATATTGTTAGGAAATTCCTGAATACAGACACAGACACTGAAACACTAATTTAATTTTAGTTTTGTTTTGGTTGCCATGCCTTGACTCTGGCCCTGCATATAGTACATAGCCACCGGTGTTAACCAAGTTTATCTCACATAACCCAACATAATAATAATAAGTGCAGAGCCCAAACGGTTAGGAGTTGAAGGTTGAAATTTGGTAGACAGTTGTTAGGGTATGTCATGAGAATGTACACTAAGAAGGGATTTTTTGAAATTCCCCCCATGGGAGAAGTGTTAATGATAGAAGTGTTAAGAGAAAGCGACGTGCAAGATTTACAGGCACAGATGCAGTTTTTTGCATTTTTGCAGGAAATCGAACATATTTTTAGACCCATCTAAAAATTCTCTAATTAGTCTGGAAACGGGAGACCCGATTCTTGCATTCTGTGAAAACGGGTAAGATTGGCTATAATGTAATAATCTTAATATTCGCTATCATTACTTTTTGCTTGAGCAACACTGGGCTTATCTGCTAGTTGTCTTATAAATTATTAATATTATAACCATTTCTAGCCTGATAATATTTGGCATTAGTTGGTGTGTAACTTATTATTATTATTATTATTCTGTCATTACTCTCATTTCATAGTGGAAACATTAATTCAAAACTCAATGTGTCTTTTATATTCGTGTAATTGTGATATGATAAATGAGAATTTTGTTGCCTACTGTTCTAAGTTTATAGAATCTATTTCTTACGCATTGACTACTGTTTCATTGCTTCTTGTCATAGCTATTTAATTTTCATAATAAGATAACAAATGGAAATTGCATTTTATAAAAGTAACAAAATTATAATTGATTATGTATTATAAATACCTTCATGTCTTTTGATTACTTTCAAATGGAGTATAATAAAATAAAAAAGTAGAACTACTGAAAATGTCTACATGCATAATAATATAAAAAAATTGAAAAAGAAATTTATATTAGATGGCTATCCAAATAGATTAATAAAAAGCTGGGAAGAAAAAAATAAATACCATGAAGAACCTTTGGAAAGGGAAAAAATCACCAATAAAATATGTAACTTTTCCATATATAAAGGTTTATATGAAGAGGTTAACAAAGAGATGCAAAAAATCAACATAAAGCTAGTGTCACAATATGAAAAATTATACTCCAGAATTAAAAAGAGAGAATTCCCAAAAGAAGAAATCAACGTCATTTATCAAATTTTATGTACAGGTACTTGCAACACCACAAAATATAATATAGGGGAAACTAAGAGGAAAATGAAGATTAGACTTAAGGAGCATATATAAGATTTAAAATATTGCAGAAACAGTTTGGTATTTTAGGAACACTGTACACTAAACAACTGCAATATAGATCCAAATAATATAAAAATCTTGCAAAAAGAAAAGGATACATACAGTAGAAAATTTAAAGAAAGTATAGAGATCTTAGGTAATAAAAATAACATAAATAAAAATCTTAGTGTTAAAATAAATGAGAACTGGTTAAAAATATTATGCTCATTTTATTTTATAATATTTTTATAATGTAAAATATGTATTGTGTACAGGGGAGGATAGTCACTTTGGCATACGGGGCAAGTTTGCCAATTAAATTTTACTTGAAACAAAAGGAGACTCTTTTTAGAGGCTAGACAGTTGAGTTTTAATGATGGCTTGTTGAGTGTGGTGTCTGTGTTGTTCTCCGACAAACATAGTTGAAATATGAAATAAGTTGTCTGTTTCATTCAATTTCTTATAATAATTTGCTTTCATTTATATAGAATTGGCATGTTTTGTTATAATTCCATAATAACGAAAATTATTTTTCCTGATAGAAGGATAAAACATTAACTTATTCATGTGACCAGATTATGGCTTGGTGTACCCTATTCTCGGGGTTTCACTTAATGTTTCTAAATCATGACTATTGGGGCATCTTCAGCAGTGTTGCCAATCTTGTTTCTGATCGTGTTTTGCTATGGTTTGATTTGGCTGCAAACAACAAACAGAAGAAATAACTGAATTCACATACAAAGCCACACTAGAAGCCAAAGCTTAAAGTTAAAAAATCAGGAACTTGCAGAAGGGCAGTGGATTTGGAGATATTGGATTCAAATTCACAAGTGGTGTGCTGTCATTGGAAGTGGTGGAAGTGCCATTTTCCTTGTATTTTCTACAAAATAAATACATATTGTGCGATTATTTTCATATAATTAAAATTAATATTTTATTATAACCACATTATGTATTTTATTACAAATTTCTATACTACATGTGAAAAAATGATAAGATTGCTATTGTATATTTGAATATTAGTGACAGAATGAAAGCGCTGTATTGTCAGCTTTCAAACAGCCAGATTATACTCATTCATGCATGCGCTTTACAGAGCAGCATCCTCACCCGGTTTAGTTGGTGGAAGCTACACACACACAATGCTTCCAATTCTATCCAAAACCGGTTCTGGACTGCCTGTTAGCAGCTTGCCCATTAGATATTTGGCTGCCTTTGCCCCATTATGTGAACCACGAGTAGATTTATAACTTAACCCAACTGATAAGAATTTACTGGTATGATGTTTTTATAATAGTTCAGTATAGTTGTCAGGAGTTTAAAAAAATGCGTTAAAATATTTGATATATTTATTCTGCTTTTATTCTCCTCTCCCATCTTGTATTACTTACAGATTTCAATGTTAAACTAGTGATATTACGATTTCGTATGTCCCATCTATAAGGGAATGTAGAAAAAACGTGTACAAATCTTGTACAATGTTAAAATATTAACTATTACTTTGGCAGCATCATTTACAACTAAATTTAATGAAAGATGCACAAGGTATAAAAGAGCTTCAGAATTTATTTTCCTTAAATTTACAATTTATGTATCCGCTGTCATAAAAATTTGTCTATCCACTTTTTCCCAAGACTACAGATATTCAAGTACAAAGTAACTGGTTTTGACTTATTTCTACATATGAAGAAATTAAATAATTAAGAGATTAGGGAATTGGGGACATAAATAAAACCCTGCTGAAAGAGCCGGAATTTTACTTAAACAAAAGCTTAACCCAACCAGTCTCTAGCCGAGTACAGTACAAACTGATTTATTCGTAATATTAGATAATAAAGAAAGAAATTTTTCCAGTTCAATGAAAGTGACTAAAAAGTTGTTAATTTTGGAAATTTCTATGGACCCTGGTCTTAAAACGAATTAGTTAGAAAACAAATGACGGACAATCTATTAAGTTTAACATATTTAGATATTTATAGCTATGGCGAGAAATGTTTAAAATGTACAACAACCTTGTCGTGTCCTTTGAGGTATATGAGTGATGCGACAAAAGAGGCATTTGACATTGACTGGTATCGGCACCCTCGGGATTTGGCAGCCCGCATGCATGCACCTACCAGGACCGTCTCTCGTAGGGAGCTATTTGACTAAGTGGATTGTTTTAAGATTTAAAAAGTAAAACTCTTCAAGCCTGGAATGAATTACAATAACTACTCGTTGAACCTTTAAATGCAATTCCAGGATAAATAATTAACAGTTTGCAATCTCAAAAACACAGTCTCTAACGTTTTCGATCTACATAGATCATCCTCAGGATTCATTGAATTGGAATGCGGATATTTGAACGTTTTTTAAATTTATTTAAAAGCAGATAGACGAGGATTTTTTTTTAAAAAACATTAATATTTTAAATTGCATAAATCTAATTTAAAAATGTAGATGAAGATCTCCTATGTAGATCAAAAACGTTAGAGACTGTGTTTTTGAGATTGTGAACTGTTAATTATTTATCCTGGAATTGCATTTAAAGGTTCAACGAGTAGTTATTAAAAAGTAAAGATGATTTCATGTTAATTTTATGTACGTTTCTTTACAAAGCTATATTTAATTATAATTTTAAAAGTATATTCATACAATTGAAGAATATTTTGTACCAGGTACGAGTATGTACTGTACATCCACCACACATTTTATTTCACTGAGTAAGTTTTTATTATTTTATTTATAATTTTAGCCCTTATACAATGGCTAGCGATTCAGAATGTAACTGTGATATTAAAAATACATGTAGAGAAGTCTATGGTTTGTACTGGCTTATCGAACAAACAATACGAATGGAACCAAGATCATCACTGACGCGCAATTAACTGATTGCCCCTGGAAGTCTGCTTCTCACAGAAATACAGCTTCCCTATCATCAAATGTCATGGCATGCTACTAGATTCAAAGTTCACTAAAGGAAAGGGACAGAAAAGTCCTATAGAACCAGAAAATGACGACGAATACTTATTGCATATATTGCAGTGAACAATATAGAACTACTCAGGAAAAGTGGATTATGTGCTGCAAGTGTGAACTGTGGGCTCACGTGGCTGTACAGATGTGGAAAATGAGTTAGTTCAATTTATTTGTGATATGTGTAGGGCATAAAGAATTTGCTGTTAAGCATATTTTATTTCTGTTGTTTGTTTGAGTTCACTAATTCATTTATACTGCTTTTAACTTGCATTAGGATGTTTTCATTTTCATCTGTTTAAATTTTTTGTAATTAATTTTTGTTTGTTTTCTTCACTTAAATATGCCTTTGAACTTGTATTTCGTTGTTATAATATTGAATAGGTTTTTGGACTTGTATTTCTTTGTTTCAATAGTGAATTCCAACTTATACATTGTTAATAACACAGATTTATATGCCTCCCTGTCTTGCTCCATTGCTGTTGCCGAAGTTGCCCCCATACCAGGGGCAACTTCGGCAACAGCAATAGCTATCTTTTTATAAAGTTATTATTATTATGAATATTTTTATTTCCAAACTGATTTTAACCAGTTCTATTGTAAAGATACATTCTGGTAGACAATAAATAACACTTTTATTTCAGTTTAAAGCAGTATTTACGAAGGCTATTTTTTAAATAAGGTCCGTTTTTTAATAAGAAGAAAAATACTGTAAATATCGTTAAAATATATTTGTTTCCATATTCTACATACTTTTATCTACTTTTCTACATAATTTCCATTTTGTTTAAACATTTGTCATACCGCTCAACAATTTTTTGAATTCCGACTTCAAAGAAATCTGCTGCCTGTCAAGAAGCCCAATCCACGACTGCAGTTTTCACTTCTTTTTCGTCGTTGAAATGTTGACCACCAAGGAACTCCTTTGAGTATCGAAACAAGTGAAAATCAGTGGGTGCAAGGTCTGGACTGTGTGGATGATCGTATCGAGTCAAAACGATAAAGCACTGTTTAATCTTTTTGTTTTATCATCGTCAGAAAGCAGTCTTGGAACCCACCGAGAAAACAGTTTTCGATAATTCAGTTTCTCCGAAACAATGGTATACAAAACTGATCTTGAAATCTGTGGAAATTCAATTGATAACGTTGAAATCGTGAATCGTCGGTCCTCTCGAATTTTGTTATCCACATCACGAACCAAATCTTCAGAAATCAGAGAAGGTCGGCCGGGGCGTGGCTCATCGTGCACATTAACTCGCCCATCCTTGAACATTCTTACCCATTTTCGAACTTTACTGTCACTCATAGCATTATCACCGTAAACTTCACAAATCTGACGGTGAATTTCCGCTGCTGCCAAGTTTCTTGCATTCAAGAATCGAATAACAGATCGTATCTCACAGTCGGCGGGAGACTCAATTTTCTTAAACATTTTAAACTTCTACAGCTCGGCATACAGACAGACGATATGGCTGCAAATGGCATCAAAACGCGCGCCAAGCTTGCTCGGAGCAGAAGCGCATGCATACTGCCGTGATTGCGCATTATTCTCACTTTCATTCACAAACAGACCTTATTTAAAAAATAGCCTCGTATTACACAAAATTTAACTTATTCTTAACATGACAAAGTTGCTCCATTCTTCCCTAAGCGATACGTATTGTAAAAATTGTAAAACAAAAATTAATGTAAAAAGAATCCTAAAGTTATTTAAATTGGCCAGGGAAAATTTGACAAGTAAGTTCCGAAGACATAGTATCTTTAATTAATCTGAAAAAACCTGTTATTGTGAAAGAAAAATTTTTGTAGTGGAAAGTGAAGATCCTTGATAATCCGTCACGATCTTTACGAATGTTCCGTCTCGAGTTGGGTTTTGTGACTCGAGAATGTCCGTAAGATGGTTCGAGGAAAGCTACACCTCCACACTCAACAAGTAAATATATACAGTTTATTTACACGACAAATATTTACAAGATGTACAGGTTCAACAACATTACATATGCTAGGTAACAAAGATGTGGTATCGCTAGTCGGCTTGTCTATTGGGGACTGTTAGTCTCCGGGGAACTCAAGTCGCTTTTCCGGAGATGGCTCAACCGCGTGGCCGTCCGTCTCTGCACTAACCTTTTTCCGGAGGACTTTCCCAGAGGAGAACGCTCTCTCTATACACCTCGAAGGCTTACCTAGTGTCAGAGACCACCACATATCCGGTCTCTCGCCCTTTCTCCTCATTTTTCCGCCACCCTTCCAATTTAAGGGATCCTGCTGCGACCGCCTGCGACCAATCAGTTTCTTCCCTTTTTTGAGAGCTTCCAAAGACGTCCGCCCTATTTCCCGCTGACGTAGCTTACATTCGCGTCCGTCCCCTGTTTACATTTTTTTCCCAAGCCGGCCGACACGTAGCACACACATTGACCCCTAAACGAAACCGCTACTCCTTTGATCTTTCCGGCTGTTTATGGCCCCAACGCCAGGTGGGTCCAATTATCTCTGTCGCGTGGCTTTTCGACTTAGGACGCTAAAAGCGATTTTTACATGGAAAATGTAAATCAGTTGTGTAAATGTAATTGTGTAAATTGGGTATGAAATTATGCGATGCAGATGGAAAAATGCTGTAGATGTTGGTGCATGAGAAAAGTTCCCCTTCTTACAACAAACCTACTGAATTATCTAAATCAAAGTGTATTGTCGTAGTTTTAAAGAATGGTTTTAAAAACTTTTAAGCATCTTGAATGTGTACAATAGGTACGTTGTTCCGTGGTTTTATACACTCATAACTATGTTATAACTTATTGTAATTCTTCCAAAAATGGCAGAATAAAAAGAAGTACGAAGAACCTGTACTCATGCATAAACCCATTTTAAGATGCTATGTTAACATAGCAGTTAAAGTCAATTAAAATTATCTTGGAAGGGCAAACAACATAATAGAAATTAAATTCAGGTAATGTAAAATACAGAATAGCAGGTATGTTTGTAAGTTATATGTATTATTTAAACAGTTTGAGGTTATGTAGTAACTATGTACATTTTTAAAAAATTAGTTGACTGAAGAGGGGTGTTACAGGGCATGAAATGTGTAAAAATGCATATCAGAGCAAATAAAATCTGATGAAAGAATGCCTAGTGTTCATTTAACTGCACTCTTTTGTGCTTAAGTAACAAGAACGTAGAATGATACGGTTTCAAATTAATACATACTATATTTTTTTTCTTCTATCGATATAGCTATTAGTTTTGCTAGTAATGAGGCCTTATCAGATCACAATTAGAAAGATGACCAAATTAGAACATCTTAATTAAGCTTTTATGATAACTGTTTCCTCCTCAAATTACTGGAGTAAATTAAGTACAAATAACACTTTCTTAACCAGTAACAGAACTTTAATGCAACTTCCAAACATTTTTGGCCTTCACCAAGGCCTGCCTCAGGTTTTTAAGTAAACTGGCTTCCAAACTGGAATGTTAGAACGAAGATGTTCAAAAAATCAATTTTAAATTTTCGAATATATCAAATTCATATGGCTGATTGACTTTGCTTGAATCTTTCATACAGGTACTGCCATGCACCATCGTATCACAGTCCTTAAAGTTAAAACAGTTGCCGTTCAGATTGACTTTATATGTTTCAAAGCCTCCAGGTTATGAATATCTTGTGTTTGAAAGTCCTGTCTAATTAATCTGGTGATCTGGAGGTCCACTGATCTACATTAATTGCAGGTCAGTGGCGTATGTGGACAAGGCAGTGGTATGTGGACAAGCCTGTTGTTTGCGAGGTTGCACTGATGTTCACGTACTCTTTTACGCATTGATTGTATGGTTGAGCCAATATATACTAAGTCCCTTTGAAATCTGTCATCCCTTACAGATATAGAGTACACCCTTGGGGCTCTGCTTTGGTCCATTTTATCTTTTGCATTGTGTAGCAACTTATATATTCCAGGATCTCATGTATGCAATTTCTGTACCACACTGGCTTGCAATATCTTTGTATAAGGAGTTCAAATGTTGATTGAACTGAACTATGGTGTGTCTCTAGCCAGTGATGAGTTGTTGGCATCTGTTAGAAGTAGATTGGGTATTGGGAACATTGTGTGCAGCAAGTTAGTTGGCATGGGTGTGGGCTAAACTACATACCATTTCTCTTCTGTAGCCATGTTCTACCTCTATATCTTCTATACATTGTAGCTCCAGCAGAGTGTTGTGCCTATTGGTGTGATGAGTGAAGGCCCATCTGGTTAGGGCATGGAATCTGGTGATGAAAAGGGGTCAAGCGAGTTTTCTGGGATGAATAGTGGTACATAGGCTGGTTTGTAATAAATGCTAATTTTCACCAAGCCCTTATTGAGACGCAGTGCATAAAAGTGTACGTAAATATCAATACGACCTTGTGAACAACAGGCATACCATTGCCTTGTCCATGTACACCACCAACCCTCAAGTACATTCAGACCTCCAGAACACCAGATTTATTAGGCAGGCCTGTAAAGTACTATTTTAGTTTACAGCGATTATCGACTCTACCGTGTCGGAAACAACCGTTAACCTACCGGGTACTTTACTCGGATTCGCGTTAGCGTGCCAGGCGTGGACTTTAAGCGTGCACCGAATTAAATAAAGACAATATTTGTCAATAGAAAAAAACCAAAGATTTAATTAGTCGTTTGGCAATAACTATGTACAATATTTAGTAAAAATCAAACAATAATTTATTCTAAGAAATTCAACAAAGTCAACCCGACAATTCTCGATTCAAATCTATGTCTAACTTAACTCTATTCCCCTTGGGAATCCGACAAAACCAAAAGCTTAACTTATAACAATAATTCTTATAAACTAGAGATCCTAATCGTCACCTCAATATACTCGGAACCTATTTCCTCAAACTCTCAAGACTTTCTCAGACTGTCGATCCAAATTCGAATCACTTCAAATCACCTTGGAACTATTCGAGATCCTATCGGACACCTCTCTATTACTGCTGCGAAGCTCACCAAGCTTGTTGCTATCAGAATTCACCTCTCCGTCTTCACTTGAGACTCGGGATTTATAGTGTGAGGTGACGTCACAATTCTGAATGCGGTCACTCCCCTCATTTACATACTTAAATGCTAACAATAACGTTTTTCATCGTCTGGCAGCCCTTTTTCCGACAGTTTACTCACTAACCTTTTACATTATTTGTTTTTACAATTCTTTCCGGGACGTTTTTATTACTTAAGGTTTAGCGAGTTTTATTTCGTGCTTGTGGGTTCTCCCCCCCTCTTCTCGGTGCGGACCTATTCTTTGCCGCTCGGGGAGCGAAAATGTGCGTGAGTCCTATGGCGCTTTTCTTTCGTCGGTGAGTTGGGTTTTATTTCTTCTCTTTTTAAATACTTAAGGTGAATGGTGAGGAAACCTTCGTCCTAACAAAACATAAGCCCCAAACAAAAATAGAATAATAAGCAAAATAAAAGTAAAATAAAAATAACGCTCGGACTTGGTTCCTTACAGGCCTTTCAAACAGACAATATTTGTAGCCTGGAGGCTTTGAAATATATAAAGTCAATCTGAACGGCAACTGTTTTAACTTTAAGGACTGTGATACGGTGGTGCATGGCAGTACCTGTATGAAAGATTCAAGCAAAGTCAATCAGCCATATGAATTTGACATATTCGAAAATTTAAAATTGATTTTTTGAACATCATTGTTCTAACATTCCAGTTTGGAAGTGAATTTAGTTAAATTTAATAATCAGAAATAAATAAATTTTTAATTTAAACATTTCTAAAATTTAATTTGGAATTGGTCATTAAATTTAATACAAGATGGCAGCATAACTGCTTACATCTAGTCAAATTAATTTCTAATATTCAATTATAGCCTTTACATAGCCCAAGAATTTGACATATCGTTTGGCATGTTTATTATATAACAACTATGGTTGTTGATGTTTATACGTAATATGTCTGAACACAAGTTTGGAAAAAAGTTTGATCACAAGTGACACTAAGATGCTAGCACGAGTGCTAAACACAGACTGATGGAGCATGTGCAAAAACCAGGACTTCCCCTCTCCTCGTCACTTGTTTTGTGAAATGTAGCTCATTAAGTGAGTCATTTTTTCTACAATTTGTTTTGCTCATTATGCGAGGTGCTTACTAAGCAAGGTTCCACTGTATATACAAATATACAGGTCATACATGATTAATAATTGGAAGCTTTATGTAGAGAATGCATTTTAAAACATAGAACATACTATAATGTATGGTATTTTAAAACAATGCATTATATGAGAAGCAAAAACTTTAGTAATAACATTCAAATAGATTCAGTGAGGTTTGTTGCATAATATACATTTGTTTAAGAAAGAAAGTATAATACAAAGAATGTACAGTACACTACAATCTCTGCAAATGGAAGATGACATTGAGAGAAAGTGAGGTGGACAACTGCGAGGTGAGCTAGTTAAAGACCCCAGTGAGTATTGGTTGACCAAATGCTGGAAGTAATGTACATGAAGGTAGTGATTGAAGAAAACTGATTAACAATAATACATGTTCACTGATTTCTACCAAATATGATGGTGATTTTTTACTTTCATGCTTTCTGCTTTTAGCTTGGGACAGTCATAAATATAGTGTAGAGCTGTATCGATTGTACTTCAAATGAGGCAAAGATTGCTGCAGTTAGTTCTAGAATTAGTAGTGAATCTACAGAGGCAGCTGTAGAATCAACTGTGATTTGTCAGGAATTGAATTATATGATAGTTAAGTGAAAATTACTCATATTTAAAAGATTCTAGTTCTTCCCTAACATTCAGGAATGTGATGGAATGCTGATAGTTGTTCCAGTCATGCTGCCAATAGTACATCAGGTCATTCCATAGTAGGCTCTTTAATGTACAATTACTTAATTTGTTATAAGATAGGAAAAGATTTATCCATAGAAGCAGATCATTGGCACACTCGTTTCCTGGCATGCCTTAGTGTGCATGTGTCCATGTTACAAAATACTCATTGATGGATGGCTGTGTGGCACTATAAAAATTTGCTGTGGGTGGGTGTTGGCTTCTCTTCTGTAATAGAGCCATTATAAATTTGCTGTCATTAATAATAATCATACTGATGTTCTTGAAGCTCTCATAGCACCACTGTATGGCAGACTGAATTGCAAACAGTTCTGCTTGGAATGCTGAGCAGTATTCTCCTAGGCAAAACTGTTGCTGGATGATCTCACTGTTATTTTAATAAGCAACAAAGCTGCACCCAACTTTATCATTGGTCTTGGATCAATCAGTGTAAATAGCAAGAGAGGTCTGCACATTCTGATCGAAGTGTATCCTTAAATGTTCAGAAGGATGGCAGTGGTATACACCACTTTCCCAGGTCTGATGCCCGAATGGATCCGCTGTGGGTGGAGATGTCATTTTCCCATTTAATATTTGAAGTCTTAAAGTGAAGTTCAACAATCTTGTCAATTGGTGGTTTTCTACTGATGTCTTGCATTCCGGTTAGTACAATAAGCCTTAGTGATAAGTAGTAAGGCCTTCCTCTGGACTGAGATTAGCATTCTTTTGAGGTGTTTTACTAGCAACCTTTCCCAAGCTTCCCAAGGCATAAGTGATGATGGATATAAAAATCATGTTGTATATGGTACTTATTGCATCTGCATTTAGACTACATTTGTTTTTGACAAACGTAGTGAATATGCTATGGAAGATACAACCCATGTGATCCGTAATATAATTGATGTGACTACTCCAGTTAAAAGTATTGTCAAGGACCACACCTAGATACCTGATAGTCTTTCTGATTTTTACAGTTTGTCCATTCATTTTGATAGATGGTACTCTTGCATAAACGTTCTTATGTTTCAGTTTATTAAAAAGGATATTGATCTTGTTTGGGTTAAGTAATGATTTGTGTTGCCGGCCCCATTTATAAATTTTGTCTGGTATACTGTTGTTTTGTTTTCAAGGTCAACCCTAGACTTCCCCCAATCAAAAGCATGACATCGTCTATATAGGCCACTGTGCAATTCTCACCAAAGTTGCAGTTGAGAAATGTGTCAAATGTTTCATAGGAGGGGCAGCAGACTGAATCCTGTGGGGCACTGAGTTACAGCTTTCCGGTAAGTATAATCACCATATTGGAGGATAGCTATTCTGTTATGGAGAAAGTCTCTAATTAAGTAGAATAGGTTAGCAGTCGATGACCCTGAGCTGATAGATGATTAGTGGCCACCAGGTACTGTCAAAACCTTAGAAATGTCAAGGCTAATACCCAGGACATACTTATTTTGCTCTAGAAGATCTTGTGTGTAATTGACCACATTATGAATGGCATCAGAAGTGGTTCCCTGATGTCTGAAACCAAGTTGTGCATTGCTGATACGATCATCAGACTCCATATGCCAAGTTACCCTTATGCAGGTCCACAGACTTCCTCAATCAATCACTTGCCATGGTCTTACAGAAGGACCCAACCCCCATCTGTGTTAAGGAAGACAAAGAAATAACTGCCGTTCTTTCAAGATGTTTGGACCCCCTTTCCAACATTGCATGCCCCAGACTTTTCTTTGAGGCTAAAACACACAAAGAGGGCTGGCCGTTGAAACCATTGGTCAACAAGAGGTCCCATCCCACCTACTTCCTCAAAAAAGCACTTGCTAAGCTGCTTGGTGGGCTTCTTCCCTCCTCCTCCCAAGTCACATCCTTGTCTGTCACAGCTAACATTATCCACTATGCTAGATGGTGTGTCCCCTGATACGTACACCTTCTACAAAATGGATGTTGTCACATTATATCCTTCAGTACCACATTTCGAGGCAGTGATGCATGCCAACACCTTACTTATCAAGGAGGACTTCACTCTGCAGCAAGATTTAGAGATTTGGGAAGCCTTACTCTTCATCACAGAACACAATTACTTCCACTTCAATGGGAGGATATACCTGCAAAAACAGGGTGTACCAATGGGCTCACCGCTGTCCGCTATAATAGCAGAATTGGTCATGAGACATCTTGAACACAGGGCCTTTAGATTCCCTCTCACAATTGCTTACCCTTTGATATACTTGAGGTACTGTACGTGGATGACATTCTTCTAGCATGGCATGGTATGGAGGACTCCTTTCTGATATTAGAACGTCACCCGATGAGGGTATACTCGTCTATCACCTTCACTTGGGAAAAAGAGTTTGGGGGAAAAATTGCATTTTTAGACTTGGACATCTCCAAGTCCCAGGGAGGTTTGGCTTTCTGCATATACCACAAATTTGGTAGTGTTCTCCCAATTATCCTTGCCACGACCTTTCAGTCACAACAGTATGTTAACACAGCCATATCCCCTTTGGTGCCTTCCACACAACATTTTACCAACTCTGAATTAGGGATCATTTGCACAGTGGTATGTGTGACAGGATATGGCTCCACCAAATACAACCATATCCTAAACAAAGTTAAAAGATCCCTTTTCCCAGCTTGGGTACCTTATGTAGCCCAAGAGACTGGACAGTAGTCTGTCCCTCTCTGCTATTTTGTGGATGCCTCACAGTCCAGATTTGCCATATTTTTAGGCAAAATGTCTTACTTTTAACCAACAACCCACTCTACTTTGAAGAGGCTTTTATGTAATGCCAGGGATGCGGTTTCAATCCTAGAAGAGTTGGGCATATATTCTATTCCCTTGGAAAACCCAATGTCTGGAGTACACACATACTATATAAAGGCAACCACCAGGATGCTACCCAGCCGTATATCAGAGCACCAACATTCTGTCTTAAGGGGCACCTGTGACACCGAACTATTCAAGATGGTTGTACAGCACCACACACCTTACTTTGAGACTGTTGGTGATACTCAGGTGCTGTGAGGAATGGAATTTGGTGTACATTTGGGTGGCCTTCTTTACCACACTGCTATCATCTTGCAACTATCCCACCCTTGAGTTGCCCAGGATTTGGATCAGTCTATATAAATAGTTAATCACCTGCATTAGCTCAGTCTCTATACCCCTGCCTTTCTGCACAGTAATGTGCATGCATGTCTGTGTTTTAATAAGTTAACCTATTGCCTCATATCACAAAACTCTAAGTATTTACTCTGCTTTGCCAAATGGTACTACAGAGTACAAAGAGACTGTATATTAATTACAGGCAGTCGTACACCCAGTAATCACTGAGGTATTAGAACATTTAAAATCAGACCAAGTTATATGCTTGGGCTTTTGCAGTGCAATCCAATGGGGACCAGCCTTCCTCATGTTCCTTGCTCTAGAGTCCAATTCCCTAACGCTGATATACAGTTTTGTACAGCTTTAAGCTGTTTGATACACACTTAACCAAGAACCGAGTGATGCTTAACTTGTCAGGCTGTGGGACCCTTTCCCAAACAGCCCACCCAGCATATAGCTGAGCTATAAGTCTAAAGACCTCTTTATAATGTTATGTCAAATTATTCTAGTCTCCTGAGCATTGCGCTTCTGTTGCAGGCCAGGTAGGTTCTAGCCTAATCCTAGTTCTTAAATAGCCTTACCTACATAGGACATATATATTTGGTAGGGCCTCAAGGTCCCCACATTTACTTTAAACAGATGAAGTGGATTTAAGTTAGCCCTGCCCAGTTTAGATACCGAGCATTAGATCATAGATCTACTGTTGTATGATAAAATCCATCCAATAAACCAAGGATGGGCAACCTTTTTCTATGTAAGGGTTGCATTTCAAAACTTTTGAACTGACACAGGCTTGCATACAAGAGAAAAGAGGGGGAAAAACGTTGGTAAATCACAATTCATATATAATTATAAATTAATATAGGTATACTTAATGTAGCTTATGTCACTGATCTAAACATAATATATCGGAAATACTCACTTACTCAGACTCAGCTTCTTAATGAATATACTAGAAACGTTTAATACACCTTATTGCTGAGAACAACTATTTATTAACTAAAACAAACGTTTTCGGCCCAATTTATGGGCCATCTTCAGGTTACGGTTGTTCGACTCTAATGCAAAATCGAACACATTCAAAATTAAACCAAATTAGAACATACGTTTAAATTAAACTAATAGAACAAGCATATCACAAAATAATAATTAACAAAAATCAAATAACATGAAAAATGAAAATAAAAATAAAATAAAAATAAAAATACTGTGACTGGCCGTAAATCTTAAGGAACAATTCCTTATGCATTAACTCAGATACCTACTGAGTCACGGCAGACGTATTTTTACGTGTGTTACGTCTTACTATGTATTTCCAGGATGACGGCAACCTCGTCGCATCCTTATAATTTAAACATCTGTCAGCCAAACTCGCTCTGTAGATTTCGCATTTCTCAGTTATGGATGACAGCGTTGGCGAGCGTACTTCTGCAAGAAATGTCTCTTCCCGATTATGAAGCAAATAGCGAGACATAAAAACACCAGTATAATATGCAAAAGGCCCCCACAGTGTATAGGTTGATTAGAAATGACAAAGAAAGAATTGATGATAAAGAGCAGGCAGGAGTATATGCAATTCCCTACAAAAATGACCAGTTGGGAATCGATAAGGACTACGTAGGTGTCACTAATAGAAACCTTGGAGTGAGGATAAAGGAGCACCGGTACGATGTTGCAAAAAACAGGTGTGCAACAGCATTATCCAAAATGGCGCAAGCGGATGGTTCAGTGGTTGAATGGGAGGATGCCAAAATTCTTGCAAAAGTACGCTTGCCAACACTGTCATCCATAACTGAGAAATGCGAAATCTACAGAACGAGTTTGGCTGACAGATGTTTAACCCTTTTCCGGCCAGGGTACCGATCTATTGTTACCCTAATTGTTTCGCAAAACGGCCAGGGTACCGATTCATCGTTACCCTGATAAAAATCGATTTTTATAAAATTTATCGACAACAGATGTCAGCACTTAACGGTATCGTCTTGTTTATCGTCTGTTTCACATATTTTTGTCCAGGTGGTGTTTTGTCGACTTAAAAAATTTTAATTATCGATGGTTTTTCCTTAATTTTTCATTTTCTGATTATTTTTTATTTTATTTTTAGCATATTCATGCAATAATATTACTATAATAAGTTCATTAATGCTATAATAAGTTTACTCAGCTATAATATGTTAATGCATCATAAATATTCAAGTTATTACCTTCAGTTCTGATATTTTATATATTTTTTTAATTTTTAATTATTTTTTAAATCTAAAATATCCAAAAATGTTACATCTATTGCTACTGGTAATCATATGTTTATTACGAAAATAAATAATCTTGTTTGATATAAAATGAATAAAGTATATTAGTTTATTATATTAGTTGAAAGCAGAATAAAGTTCAGATTTTAACAAATGTTTCATATAATGTGCGATAATTTCACAACGAATAAATGTACATGCATAAATGTTATATCGAATCGTACAGAACAATATTGTACGTCGTATTGGCTCAGTGACAATAAGAATAAAGTAACCAGGCAATGTTAATTTTGACGAATAGTAACAAATTTACAAGTCTAAATGTCAGTTATCATATATTATTTTTTTTTTCTCATAAATTTTTCAAACAAACTTTATTGAAATATGTCGTATTTAAAACTAACTATATTGATAAATATATGTGATTTTTTTCATATGAATAAAATAATAATTTAATTTTTAGTGAATTTTTAAAATAATAATGCCTGATTCACCTATTTTGACCTTGGCCGTTTTACAAAATAAGGGGGCGTGGCAAACGGCAGGCTAAGGGTTAAATTATAAGGATGCAACGGGGTTGTCGTCATCCTGGAAATACATAGTAAGACGTAACACACGTAAAAATACGTCTACCGTGACTCAGTAGGTATCTGAGTTAATGAATAAGGAATTGTTCCTTAAGATTTACGGCCAGTCACAGTATTTTATTTTTATTTTATTTTTATTTTTATATTTATTTTCATTTTTCATGTTATTTGATTTTTGTTAATTATTATTTTGTGATATGCTTGTTCTATTAGTTTAATTTAAACGTATGTTCTAATTTGGTTTAATTTTGAACGTGTTCGATTTTGCATTAGAGTCGAACAACTGTAACCTGAAGATGGCCCATAAATTGGGCCGAAAACGTTTGTTTTAGTTAATAAATAGTTGTTCTCAGCAATAAGGTGTATTGGATGTTTCTAGTATATCGGAAATATTTGGTTAAATATTAGTCACTGCTAGTTTTAAATTAGTTTCGTTGTGTCTGTTAGCCGGTTTCTTGTTTTAATTTTTACTAAATTCATTGTAAAAACACTATTCACAAACATAAAGTTGTAGAAAATAAAGTTTGAATTTTTGCTGCATACTTCCTTAAGCTGGAAAATTGATATATTTATTCATATTTTATAATTCACACAGGCTGCAAAAAAATATTACTGCGGGCCGCAGGTTGCCCATCCCTACAATAAACAAAACATTGATAAATATATCACACTAATGTATATCGTTAGGAATTTAAAAAGGAAATTCATATTTGTATACACTAATATCATTGGGAATTTAAAATTTAAAAAGGAAATTTGAAATAAAATTAGAATGCATTGGAAATGGAATAGAATGGGGATTGCACCAGAAAAGGTTTTCTCTGGAACTCCACCTGAAGAAGTTCCTAGGGTGGACCAAAAACATTTGTGATAAGTTACAAAATAACTGCAAAGCATTATAAGGTTAGTGTGAGATATTTACTGTCCTACGGTCTGTCAATTCCTTTTCACTTCGAGCCAACTTCAGTCAATTACCGACAATAGTTGGACAAGAGTGGACCATGGCTAGTTCTCTCAGGTAAGAGGGGCAGCTGGCACTCAGACAGGAGTGGTTTGTCTCCAGCTGCCAACCAAACTTACTGTTCGCTTTGCAACAGTTGCTGCATTTCAGCAATGTCATTTTGCACGTTTTGAGGGAGTGTGCCATTGGATAGTGGCTACAAAGATATAATATATAACTGTACATTATCTGTGTATATGAAATGGAACTTCAGAAATTGTGTGAGGACTGTATATGAAATCTGTGCATAGACTATACAATCTGACAAATCTTACAATCTATCTTATATTTTATTGTTTGTTTACTAATCATTCAAACTCTGAAACTGTACAAATGTTATAATAATATAAAATTTTGTCGGGAAAAATCTGTGACCGCACCAATAAATTGTGAATTCCTGCAAAGCATGGCGAAGCAGGATGTTGAAGTAAAGTAGAGCGCCCAAAACACCTGAGGCTGACAGGCACCAGGAATGAAGGATTGCTCTATTAAGTGTGGTAGTGGCTACAAGTATATGCCCTTGCCCTGCAATCGTGTGCGATATCCTCAAACTCGTTGCACCGAGTCAAGGCAAGATATTCCCAGACCCAGTTCCTGGTCCACTCAACATAGACCTTGCCCCTTTCAAGGAGTCTCTTGAATAGGGGAGCCATTACCTCACAGATCTAATTGAGGAGGCCCCTTTCCCTTTAAGTGAGAACTTGGGCTACAGGTCATTGACCTTCATGCCCAAATCATTGTGGACAGAGATGACCTTTGCCAGTTTGTTTTTACTGATATCCTCTTGGAGAGGTGTGTCAAACTTATGTAAACAATGGGCCATTTAATGTGATGGATAACATCACGAGGGCCAAATCACATTTACAAATTTTCTTGAAATTATATTTTAAAGTGAGAATGCAGGAATATAGATAAAGCAATTAAAACACACAAATAATAATATATACATAATCTTGAATTTTTATCAATCATGTTTTTTTTTTGTTTGGACAGATTCTTTAACACCATACAATGTCAATTGCTTTTCCCTCTTCAGGATTTTTCGGAAGTAATCAATAACATTGTTGTCATAGAGATCTAAATCTTCCCACAGCTGGTTATCTAGTAAATAACACCAACATGCCTTTATAATTAAACCAGCAAATAAATTTTTAGAGATCCCCAAGCCTATTATCCTGAACCTGGTTTGGATGTCATTCTAAGATCGTTATTATGACATCCTCTCACTTATTTGAAAGATTTTTAATGGTAGATGTAAATTATGGATGAAATTGTTTACAACTTGTCACAATTTTGCATAATTTTAGGGACATCTTCTGTGTCTCCCTGAATGTGGGAGGGACACAGCTTTTGCCAAGCAGAATTTAACTGTCATTGAATGACTTCTGACTATGCCAGTGGTTCTCAAAGTGTGCACTGCGGCTTCCTCACAGGGTCACCACGAAATGTTATAAAATTTTTATAATGTTAGAATTTGAGATAGGGTGCCTTGGGAAAATCTGCATTTAGCAAGGGAGCCTAGAATCAACATAGTTGGGAACTACTAGACTACACTTTTTGAATGAGTCTTCTGACCATGCTTTTTTAACAAGTCTTCTGATAGCTTCAAGAATATCAAATTTTTCTTTCCAAAACATTTTTAATATCATCGTTGAGGAGAACTGGCATGCTTCAAAACACCTTGAATTCTATATCCTCGTGATGAATGTAGAGTTTCTTTCTTCACTTCTCCGAAATTTCTTTAGCTATCTGTTGAATGATTGTCATACTAGGTACCGTCTTTTCATTTTCCTTTCTTTTATCCAAATTAAAAGCAATCTGTCCATTTTTTCATGGATTTCACATCTTTATTGCTCAGATGTGATTTTCATTTCTTCTTTAGATGCTTGATTATATCTTTCTTAGTTAGATTGTGTTTTCTGTAGACCTGTCTAGCGACATCAGACATCTTCTGCCCACTCTCTACTTTGGCTTTTATCGCTTGCTTGGTTTCTATGGTGAGCACAGTTCTTGAAACTCCACTCTTTTTAGACTCCATAATAATATCAGTTTCTTTTTTAAATAACAAATTTAGAAAAGCGCTTACAAAAATTCAGAGAACAGAAATCAACTAGTGCACAAAAACATTTGAATGTAAGGCTCAAACAGAATTTGAAGTTTGGCGTTAAAACATTAAAGAATATTTGATGGGACAGTTAAACTCTCACCTTTCGAAAATAAAAACTGACACAAAACTTAACAAGTGCACCACAGTCTTGCAAAGACTATAAAAAATACTTTTTATCAATAAACAACTTCTTACATAAATACTGGAATGCATACAATTAACACTCAAGAGCCTTAAAAATCCAGTAATAACATATTTAATAGAAAACAAATGCTTTCGACCGTACTCCAGTCTTCTTCAGGTTTTTAAATCAGTGAGATTCGAACATGTGAATGCAACGAACAAAAAATTACAAAGTATTTTTAAAAAACACATGGAACAACACGCGCACATTGATTTTAAACATATGGAACACTCCAGGCACATGTAGAAAACAGTTAAAACCATTGATTTAAATATATAAAATAAATAAATATATAGAAAAAGGATGGGGGAGTGTGGTTGCTAACTGCTCATGTAGGTGTTGCTCGTTTCTTCATAGCAGTACTTCCATGCGTTGAACACATTAATGGCATCATTCACGTTACTACAATTGGCATGTAATCCAGCTTTGTAAATTTCCAATGTTTCCAGGTTTTGAAGGTGTTTAACCTGGTGAGACAGCCTGATCAGTTTGGCATCATGGAGGTCCGCTTGTTTGTTGGGGTCTGTGGCATAGGCGGATAGGGAGTTGTGGAATCTATCTGGGAAGTTGTGGATTCTATCAAAGATTTTTCTGCAGGATGTATGTACTGTATTTTTTTAATACGGCAGTCTTTGAAGCATATCAACTGTGCAAAAAGAGGGATAGATATACTCAATTAATGTTCACAGTAAATAAAATGCTGTTTTATTATGTCGATATTCCACACCATAAGAAATGTGAGGGTCAGGGAATTTGAACAAAGTTGATCAGGGAAAGTCAGAGAATTCAAAACAAAAATTTGAGTAGGAACACTGTACATACATACAAAAACGGAGTGTGCCCACGGGCAGCCCCTCTCGGGATTTATGCAAGTTAGTGATCCGGCAGCTCGAGCAAAAAGTCATACCACTGTTCATCTCGAATATTCTGGTATACAAGAGGTATGTTGATGACCTCTTTATTCTATGGAAAGCAAAACCAAATGTAAATCATTTCATGAGTTCCATGAATGATAACCCCTATTGTTCTTCATCATGTTTGTTTGTATATTTTGTTTGCAATACAGGATGTCAATAATTTGTAGAGTGTTGGAAGACATGTAATTGGTCTGTATTGTATGGGGTCTGTGGTATTGTTGTTTCTAGGTTTCATGTAGGTGAAGAAATTTTTATATGTCTTATGGATTGATGTTGATGTGTGTTAAATGTTTAGCTAGTTTCTGATGCAGTGATCTAAACGTTGTCTACACCAGATGTCTTCCAGTTGTGTGTTCTGATAACAGATTATTATTATTATTAATATTATTGTTATTATTGTAACCAGTTGACAAGTTGCTAAAAGAAACTTTATTTTTAGCAACTTGCCAACTGGTAACATCTGTTTGTTATGGGTGGATGTATCTGTCTAGCTCACAATATATATTTAACTTTGAATTGCAAATTAATTTAAATTTTTAATTACATGCTATTTTATAATTTCATTCTGTATAAAATTTACAATGTTATTTTGGCTTCTTATCAAATTAGGAATTATTTTTGCAATAGCTGACAGTAATTTGAAAACTCAGGTAGTAACAATAATAGAACAGAAATGTGGTTATTGTTGTTTTGTATTTAATTGACATATTTGGAGGAGAAAAAACTGTAAATAACGAATGTTGTATGAAATCCAGCAGTATTGCTTTTTCTAGTATTATACAGTAGATATATTGTGTACACAACCTAATTAGTTCTTGGAATAAGGTGGCCATACATCCTGGTTTGTTTGGGACATTCTAGACTTGTTTTTCATCTTCAAAAAATATAATAAAATTTTAAATAGAATCGTTTTACAGGTCAATATATAAATACTTTTTAAAAATATATAAGTTTAGTCATTTTTAGACTTATTTTTCACTCAAACTCTCCCTGTTTGATGATAAACCAAGCAGATGTTTTATCCTAGAAAATTAAGTGACCATTCATAAAGAGAGCCATTCTATATTTCACTGGCTTGGTGTTAAAATTGCAATTACATTTTTGGAAAAAACAGTTTACACCAGCAAGCCTCAAATGTCCTGTCAGTGTAAACCTTATTTCCAATCTCCAGTAGCTCATTTTGACCAACACATTTTATCATCAACATTCAAACTGGTTCAATGTTTATAAACTTTTGAAAGCTCAACTAGAATTAATAGACTTGACTGCAAATTAGTTTTATTAAATCTTACTTAAAGAATAGAGTTTTTAGAATTTTCACAAATTTCTACTAGAAGAGAATTTTAAGTCTTAAGAAGTTTTTGCTTTTACCTTTTGAATGTTTTTGAAAATGAAATATGTAAAATTGAAATAAATATTAAACATCACTATATAATGAATATCTAAAGGAGATTTTAATATTGGGTACCACAAAATTTAGTGGCAAATTTTGCATTGATTTTTGTCCACTGTTACACAGAAATGAAAAAAAAATCAATTTTCAAATATATCTTTCATACCTCTTGTTTAGATTTCATTATACAAACTTGTCCCACCCATCTTGGAAAATGATTAGAGACTTGTGATGTATATTATATAGGAAGAAGCAACTGGGACAGACTGAGGAAAACATGATACTTAAAAATACTTTTCACATAATTCCTGTAAATATTGGTAATAAAATTTTACGACTGTACACTCCATCACAAAAGTTTTTATGGCTGCTTGTTACATTGCACCACTTTAAATTTGTGTAAAATTTTAAGTATAAACTGATAAATGTATATTTATTTCTTGAAAAATTATAACATCTTATTATGGTAAATATACAAGTAATTGAGGAGGACCAGAACAAAACCTGCATTTCCACTGTAAACTATTTCTTGTGAAAAAATATAAACTTATATCTCAGATTTTATAATATGTAGTATTACAGTAGAATCTCGTTTTAACAGATTGCTTGGGCCATCAAAAATCATCTATTGTTCCAAGAATCTGCCATATCAAGAACAATTAATTTTCTGCACACCCAGGAAAAATATCTATTATCTAATCCTTTAAATGTAAGAAATACCTACACTTGAAATTATTCAGTTCCTTGAGATCTCGAGCCTCTATTCTATAGAAATCTAATTCAATAGGTACAAGATCTTATATTATGCCATATGTATATATGATAAAGTTGACAGAAACTGTATATATTCTAAGCACAAAAAGAGGCAAATTACGTATGCTCATTAGCATTTCACTTGACTTCGTGATCTGTTAAAAAAATCTTGTCTATCTTGGTTTGTTAAGATGCCACTTTTCTGCCTATTGAATACAAAAACTACTTGATATGAGCAATGTATAGTCTGGTATAGTCTGTTCATTTATGCTGATACTTGTCAAGAAGGTCTTCGTGACTTGAAAAGACTCAATGGTCCTGCTAAATTTCAGCATTACACTTGGATGCCAGTTCAAATGTTGTGCCAGAATTTAGTGAGGCCATCAAGTCTAGATGACTCCTCCTGAATCATATTAGCCCACTGACTCTGTTTGTATAATTCTGTAGTTGTACATATCCCAGATATAGGCTAAGAAGTATATCATCAAACTCTATAAATTTCCAGAAACACCCAAATACAGGTGTCCCTCATATAACATACTAGTTACATTCTGAAAAAGTGCCGTGTTATGCAAATTGTGCTATACAGAACAAAGGACTAATGCAAAACATAGAGTTCAGTTCTAGAAGTTAGCAAAAGTATACTGTTCTTTTTTGTTACTAAGAGAAATATGTTTATTAAAGCAATCAATAATTTATTTCCAATCAATAATTAATTCATAATCACAATTAAAATTACTTGTGTTGAGTACTGAGATTCTGCTGTATTTCATTTGTCATTTTACAAATGATTGCTTACCTACAGTTAAAAAAAAGAGTTCAATAGCACTTATCTCAAAATGTTTAAATAAACTTTACTAAATACAAAGATTAATGTATAAAAACCAAACAGTGACAGCATTAAATGCTAAAGTCTGCAAGCAACAACAATGACATCTGGTTGACAGGAAAACTAGGTCAAGGAAGAAAAACAATTTTAATATCAGTTTTCATTACAGTAAACCTGATGAAAGAAAGGCATGAAATAATTTGAAAATTTCAATATTCTAAAATTCATGAGCAAATTTGAGACGACACGCTAGCTTATTTGAATAAAAAAAATATTGAATGACAAAGTTTACACTTAACAATTGTGAAATTCTGTATGGAGGATTTCCAAAACTGTTCGAGCAAAACTGGAAGTCATGTTGTATGGGGGATATCCCCAATTTTTAAACCATTTTAGAGTAAAACCATGTTGTAAAAGTATTGTGTTGTACGAGGGATACTTGTATTAACTAAACTTTAAAAAAATGCAAAATTCATAACACATGGGCTACAAAAAGTTTATTATTCCAAATTATGGATTCTCTGAAAGGAGGTAAAATTACATTGATTTGGCAGGACTGGGAAAATCCATTGTTGTGCAATCTGTTAAAACAAGATTCTACTGTATTACAAATTAACATATCACAGACTATGTTTTGATGAGATTTGGGTATATGTAGATTTTACCAAATGTGACACAATCCAATAAAAAATAAACATTTCCTGAAAATGAAAATGTAATGTTTTGTTCTGGTCATCCTCAATTATAATTTTCTATGTAAGTTAAAAATTACTTTTGCTTCTATTTAAATGAAAATGATTGTTTTAGAAATCAAGAAAAAAATAAAGACGAAGGCCTGAGTACAGAACATTCCGCAACATTAGAGAGGTTGCGTCGAAACCAACGCCAAGATTACCTCAGAGGTTCCGTTTCCGGCTCCGTACAAGCCACCGATCGACTAATGAAAGAGCTTCGAGAAGTGTATCGGTCAGAAAGTTTCAAGAAAGGTGAGGGAAAGTGTTTCAAACTGCATTATTATTGTTTCAGTTTTGTTAATTATTGTATCTGTTTCCTGCTCACAATTTATATTTTTTAACTTTAATATTTTCCATGTTTTTAACTAACAATAAAATTTATCTATCAAAATTAAAATTAGACAACTTTATTAGAAACTTTAAGCTGTATTTCTTTCCAATTATAATATATATTTTTATGCTGAATTAAAATGCAATGAAATTTTATTTGTAATATAATAAAGGTGATTTTTTAATGGCATCATTTATGCATTTTAGGTGTATTTAGTGTCGAATTAGTTAATGATAGTTTATACGAATGGAACGTAAAACTGATCACAGTGGATCCAGACAGCCCTCTTCATAATGACCTGATTTTATTGAAAGAAAAAGAGGGAAAGGACCATCTTCTTCTCAACATTCTTTTTAAGGTAATTTGCTTTGACTTTGTATGGATATTTAGGCCTGTTTACAGACAGTTTGCACATATTCCAAAATTTGTGTGTAAAGATTATATTGGTCAATTTGAATATCATTTTGCATTTTTGCTTCATTAATAGTTTTCTTTTTAATTTGTTGTGAAACCGTGTTGTATTATTCTAGAAGTGTTGAACATGAGATCATGTTAGTAACAATCACATGGCTTTTTCCACCTATATTTAGTTGATGAATCTTACCTTTTATCCTTGTGATGTGTTCGGTGCAATAACAATAACCTTCATTATAGAAATGGTTAATACCACCAGAAAGAGGAAAATTTGCATACCTCAACCAGCCTTATGAGCACCAAACACATCACAAGGATGAAAGGTGAGATTCATCAACTAAATAAAAATGGAAAAAGCCATGTGATTGTTACTAACATGATCTTGTGTTCAACACTTCTAGTCTTTCTTTTAATAACTCAGAATACAGTAAATCCCACATAAACTTGAATATCATGGTACTGAATTTTGTTTTTGTTTCGAACAGGCTTTAGTTTTTTTGGTTAATGTTACCTTAGGTAGCCAAGATGGCGGCTCGTCTCTAATTCCAGCAAGGAAACAGTGGGACGCATGTTCTAACCTAACCTAACCTAACCTAACCTATTCTAATAAATTACCATAATTATTAGCAACCAAATTATTAGAATAGGTTAGGTTAGGTTAGGTTAGAACGTGCGTCCCACTGTTTTTTTGCTGGAATTAGAGACGAGCCGCCATCTTGGCTATCTAAGGTAACATTAACCGTTTTTTTTTTTTTTAAATCTGTAATTACATTCAATAAATGTCACATGGCTATGTTCATTTTTTATAGTAAAATCATTTTTAAAATCCATCTTAAAAACAAAGCCTTAAATATATTTCACTAACCTTATGAAGCTTTGCAAAATTAAAATTATCATGAACATTTTCTGTTCCCTTAGGACCTTCTTCAAGTGATAATTTCACAGTGATAATTTAAATTTTGCAAAGCTTCATAAGGTTAGTGAAATATAAAATCATTTTTAAACATGTAAAAAATATTACTACTAGGTTTGTTACAAAATAATCTGAAGTGATGACAACTAAACATGGGTGTGTTCTAATACAGTTTAGAATTATTCAGAACTATTCAATTGCAAAATATTTTCACTGTTTCTGAGAACTAGAACTACATGTTTGTATACTTCTTGGATGTGATTGTTATGAATTCTCAGTGACATTTGCAGCTTTATGCAACGACAGAGATATATTTGAATTGAACGAAAAATCCGGGGTCTATGAAATTCCACTGAAGCAACTCTGTCAGGTGATGAAACTAACTACATAGGGGCCATGGCCAGAATATTAAATTCTCGTATTATAGAACATCAGGAGGATATTAGAAACAGTAGACCATCAATGGAATTAGCAAAAAAAAGTGTTTGACCAAAATTATCAATCAATATGGGCCCAAACAAAACTACTCAAATGGTGCAACAATCAGAAAGAATTGTTTATTTGGGAGAATCTCTACATAACAGCAATAACACTGTGCAACACCCCAATCCTTGAAATTCCACAATTATGGGTAACATTATTCAAACAATTCAACCTACAATTTTAGTTCCGGCATCGCTATGTAAATATATAATCTCTCTATTCACCGGAACTTGTAATAATAAAAGAAACCCTTCTAACCTTTTTTACCCGGTGTGGTTCTATTTTTAGAATCGCTTCGTTCTATTTACAGATTAGCAAACGTTTTCACAGCCCCTCCTGGGCTCTTCTTCAGGCTTCGTCGAATAGGCCGTTAACATTCGAAAATATTCAATTTAAATTTCTTTCCGGAATATTATCACGTGCGGCAGCTGGATATTTGTACTGCGCATGCTCGATGCTCCTCTCCTTTAAACGCTGTTTTCTAGGACAACCTGCCATGCGCTCGATAGGATCATTTCGTCCTTATGATTAACGCAGGTGTTACGTAATCCAGCCTTAAATATCTCTATGGCTTCTAGCCATTTCAATTGCTGTGGGTTATAGCTGGGTATAAATGATTTTTGCCGCATGCAGGTCCGAAGCGATTCTAAAAATAGAACCACACCGGGTAAAAAAGGTTAGAAGGGTTTCTTTTATTATTACAAGTTCCGGTGAATAGAGAGATTATATATTTACATAGCGATGCCGGCTAATGAATATCGAAAACTAATGATAAGCCTAACGAAGGCAAGGGCCAAACTAGAATTTCTTCATAAATGTAAACGGAGTGGGGTGTTTCCCATGTCCATTTATCGTATACATCTTCCACCCGGAAATGAACAACTCCTCAATAAAGTACGATGGATGTGCTTAAATAGGGCCATTAAAAGCACTAGGAAATCACTATATTCCTACCTGGCAAGGCTTATAGCAACAGAAGATGCGTTATTTGCACAAAACCCAAGATCCTTGACTGTCGAAAATGCCAAATTATCCAAAATCCAGCAAAGATTGAGCAGTAATCTGAGACAAAAATACGATAGGAAGATAAACTGGATATTCAAGTTTCAGATTCCCATTGAATCAAAAATTAATAAATGTCCATTTGTGATTTGGGACGATATTCAGGTTCCTGACTTTGCCAAGCATGTGTTATCATTTGGACCTTCATACGCGCCTAAACCTCCACTGAACCGAGCAGCCGTATCTTACATCCCGGACTTAGAGATTCTCTTGAAAGGGCTCACGGAGAACCAAAAAGAGTACTATAGATGGATGGCGGCGTTTAAAATAAGAAAATCCAAAGAAACGAAAGAGGTTTATCATTTCCAAGAACAACTAAGGCGAACCATAAGATGGATAAAACGCAACAACATCACTATGGCTAGAGCTGACAAGGATAAACTGTTAGTACTGATGAAGCGGGATACGTATGAAAAAGGCTTAGAAGAATACATTAGCATGACTCGATGTACGGAAGTGCAAGGGGTTTATATAGATAAATTACAATCGCGGGTCAAACGTTTTGCGAACACAAGCCTGGCCAAGAGAATGAAAATGGGAAATATAATAGTTGATGCTCCAGAAATACCGCGGTTATTTGCATTTGCAAAAACACACAAAAAAGCACAGCAACTGAGACCAGTGGTGGACAAGACTAAGGCCCCCACACGTATCTTAGAATCTTTTACTCATAACTTGCTCATCCCGCACCTGGAAGGATACCAGTTCAATATAACCAACCCAGCAGAACTTATAGAAAAATTGAAGAAGATAGCAAAACCAGCTTATGCTACGGTCTTAGACTTCAGATCGTTGTTTCCGTCGATAGAACTACCACCATGTTTTTGCGAACTAAGGGACTTTCTGTTTTCGATAGTTGAGGACAACACAATGCACCAACATATTCTCGAACTAGCCCATTTGTTATGTTACGGCTCTCTTTTCCAATTTAAAGGGATCACGTACATGCAAGGCAAAGGAGTCCCGATGGGCAGCCCGCTCTCGGGTGATTTGTGCGAAATGGTAATTAGGAGATTGGAAAACAATATCCTACCGCGATTCTTGCCCAGCATCTTGTTGTACAAACGTTACATAGATGACATTATTATATTTTGGAAAGTAGAACCGGACATAAAATTATTCCTCGAAGCCATAAACAGTAATCCGTACGGGCTAACATTAGAGGTGGAGCAGCACGACTCATCGAGGGTGCACTTCTTGGATATTGATATCAACTTTGAAGGAGCTAATATACTTACATCAGTATACCGAAAGCCTAGCACGTTCCACACATATATTCCTAGAAATTCATATGATCCTTTTCAATACAAAATAGCTGCCTTCCGAGCATTAGTGAGAAGGGCTCATACGCACTCCTCTACAAAAAAAGCGCTCGAAACGGAGCTCAATCATATCCAAAATATTGCTATAAGCCATGGATACAGCAAAACGCTCATTGAAAAGTTGTCTAGAAGACATGAGAACTCCCAAAAGGAAAATAAGCAAACAGCACAACCATTGAATATCACACAGGAGGAAAATGAAAGGATACCTATCACATACAATCCAGTGCTGAAATCCATTTACAAAACCGTGGCCAACCGTCAAGGAATTAACATCGTGTACAGAAGATGTCAGACTCTCTTCAGAATATTAAGCAACAGTAAAGACCCACCAAACCCCGACAGGCTTCCGGGAGTATATATGATACCACTAGAAGATCACAGGTGCGATAGACAATTAACATACATTGGTTCCACGAAACGTGCGTTAAAAGTGAGATTAAAGGAGCACGAGTCAGACATACACCACGGTAGATACACCACGGCCCTGGCGACGTACGCGTCGGAAGAGGAGATAACGGCGGACCTGCATGCGGCAAAAATCATTATACCCAGCTATAACCCACAGCAATTGAAATGGCTAGAAGCCATAGAGATATTTAAGGCTGGATTACGTAACACCTGCGTTAATCATAAGGACGAAATGATCCTATCGAGCGCATGGCAGGTTGTCCTAGAAAACAGCGTTTAAAGGAGAGGAGCATCGAGCATGCGCAGTACAAATATCCAGCTGCCGCACGTGATAATATTCCGGAAAGAAATTTAAATTGAATATTTTCGAATGTTAACGGCCTATTCGACGAAGCCTGAAGAAGAGCCCAGGAGGGGCTGTGAAAACGTTTGCTAATCTGTAAATAGAACGAAGCGATTCTAAAAATAGAACCACACCGGGTAAAAAAGGTTAGAAGGGTTTCTTTTAATTTTAGTTCCTTTTTTAAATTCCTACTATTAGTTCACACTCTCCCTATATATATTTATTTATATATCTTGTTCAAATTTTCAATCGTTAATAAAATACTTTTTATTCATCCACTCGAGTTCAAATACATTTTTTTAAACTTGATGACACTTGATGTTAATACAGTTTTTTTTAATATTAATTCATTAATTAATTAAATTTAAACTGTGACGCCCGTCAGCAATATGTCAATTCGGACCGATAGAGGGCGCGAGGAGAAAAAAAGCGAACTTTGTAATTATTTAATAAAAAGTAACTAAAATAGAATTTTTCTTTAATTATTATGCCTTTGTGTCCTTTATCATAGCTTAAATTTATCTTTATATACTAGCACATTTATCAATTAACAGGACTTATTATACTGGAAAATTATGGATGCAGATATTTAGTCTTACAGATCAGAAATAATATTTTTTATTTAGTTCACCTGAACACATACACTTTAAGCTTGTGTTTCGGACTTGTTTGTCCCTCCTCAGCAGGCATTCAAAATTAATTATAGAAAGTGCTTTTTGAATGCCTGCTGAGGAAGGGACAAACAAGTCCGAAACACAAGCTTAAAGTGTATGTGTTCAGGTGAACTAAATAAAAAATATTATTTCTGATCTGTAAGACTAAATATCTGCATCCATAATTTTCCAGTATAATAAGTCCTGTTAATTGATAAATGTACTAGTATACAAAGATAAATTTAAAATTTTTCTTTGTTCACCTAAGTAGGAATTGACTTAAAAAAAAATTTTTTTTTTTTATATTACTTGTTAAAGTTTATTTTGGTAATGCCATAACACTTAAGTGTTATTATGATATATACAAGAGTTGGCATAAAGAGCAAGTTATTTTATTATTTCTTGGTTCTTCTCTCACTGCTGTTTGGACATTAACACGTACTGCTTTTACTCTACCCTAGTGATTCTTGATCATGTTACATAGTAAGTGACAAGATTGAGTTGCACTAGTCATAACCAAATGTGATGATGGAACCAAGAAAATGACATTTACAAGGGAGATGAAAAGGAGGGATGAATATATAGTTTAATCATGTTTCATGACAACTGTTGTCTGGATGAGATTTATTTATTTGTCCATGAGTAGTATTGTAATTTTCTGTAGTATTTGGGTTGGATTACCTTATTTTTAATTTCATCCCTTTTTGCCTTGGACAGGTTTATGTCTTATAATAAGATCCAGCAAGAAAGCCACCTAGCAAAGGGCACATTTCAGTTTAGACAGGTTTTTTTACTGTACAGTAATTTATTGAGTTTAAAATATTTGAACAAAAGAAAACTTTGTAATGAACAGAATGTTATACACTTTGCTAACTCATTTTTTAAAAATGATTTTTATTTTACACTAATTTCATTATCTTCATTAATTTCATGGAAATTCTCACATTAATTTGCAGGAGACTTATCCATTCGAACCACCCTTCATTCGTGTGGTACACCCAATGATATCGGGTGGATATGTCCTGGGAGGAGGTGCAATTTGTATGGAACTGCTGACAAAACAGGTAAGATCTGACCACTTGATTGCATGGAGATGATAAATTTGGGTTTTAATCAAACAATTGGCTTTGCAGGGTTGGAGTAGTGCTTACACTGTAGAAGCCATCATCTTACAAATAGCTGCCACACTGGTTAAAGGAAAGGCTCGTATTCAGTTTGGCGGTAATAAGGTACACAGAAAGAATGTAATTTTTTTTATTTAACTTTGAATAGTTTTTAAGAAATTAATCTGTAAATTGATTTCATCCGTCCAAACATAAATCAGTTTTTGTACTTAATGGAGAAAATTGAAAATTGAGGTTTAAAAAATTTGGTTTTTTTAATAATTTAAAAAGTTTGTTTTTAAATTATTCTGACAAATCATTTGTTATGGTTTGATATAGACAAGATTTTTAAGGGGAAAGTGAATGCCGCAGGATAAAGACACTACTGGAAAATAAAACCGTGTAATTGTTATTTATTTCTAGCAAGTTTAGTTGCAAGCATAAAATAAAATAATAAATCCTGGAGCCAGAAAGCAAAATACTCATTTGTTGTTATTAAATAATCTGTGGGAAAGTGATGAAATTAGTGGAAAAGCCAATCTCTCTGACTTTTGAAGCATTTGGTGATCTTGCCAAATTTCCATTTTGTGATTTTTTTTTTTTTTTTTTTTTTTTTTTTTTTTTTTTTTTACCATGAGATATTTTATTAATAAATTAATCCCCATAATGCAATGTACTGTACAATCACATACTCTGATGCTGGCCCTCCATTTAGTATGATTTTGAGATGATTCAGTTACCTTTGAGTACTTTGCTAACATAGTGGAACAATATATATTTTTGCATGGAGATTCTGTGTCTGCCAATTGGCATGCTGCAACTGTAATTTCAAATGTATAAGAAATCGTATTTTTACTGATCATTTTTAGCACTACATACAGCGTTGTGTGGAAATTTTGAAAAGCTGCAAAAAAAATAGCAAATATTAGATTAAAAAATTTAAAACAAAATTAAATTTGAAAATATAAAACTATTTTCAGTTGACAGTTTTGCCGCCGTTTAAGAAAATTCCAGTAATTCACTGCAAATCACCTTTCATTTCACATAAAAGTGTGTAGGCACATAGGACAGCAATTGCATGGATTTAAACTGTGATCACACTTTGCAGTTTCCAGCCATGCAGGTAACTGCAACTGCAATAGCCATTTCTAATAACCAGTAAAGCCCTCTGAAAATCTGTGCAATTGCAACCACAACTAGAAACAAAAAGTATGTTCTACTTGTGCAGATTGCAAACACACATCCAATTGGCAAATACCTTTTGCTTTATGTTAGGTCACACAGTGGCAACTTTGTAAATAGTTTGACATGGCAGAAAGTGAGAGATTTAGTACAGGTTTTATAGAATCACGCTTATTTGGGCTCATGAATGTTTGTGAGATTTTAATTCTTTATTTTATTGAAGAAAAGATAAAATAGTGCAGTCTTGACATTGATTGTAAGTACAGTAGAGCGTCGAAAATTGGAATCAATTGGGGACTGGGGGTGTTCAGATTAGTCATTTGTTCCCATTACCAACTTTGTACGAAAAAATATATTAACCTGTCCGATGTTCAGATTTTTCTCCCTTGCGTGTCGCTTCGTGTTGAATTTTCGTCGATTTTAAGCCGAACGAAAATTTTTATAATAATAATTGAGGCTATCGTATCGTTAAAAATTATTTCTGCATTTTGTACAAACAAAATAAATATATTGAAGAATATAAAAAACATGAAAATTATACTTTAGAAGTAAATCTAGTATCAAAAACGTTCGATTCAGCACGACACAGTCCGACTGAAAATCGTTCCGATTAACGACTCTATACTGTACTATTTTTAGATTTCTGGATATAAAATGTCAGTTGTTTGTAGTGACGACAGTATTATTTCAAATGTAGCTAAAGTATTATCATTTGCCAGTGACATTCCTTTACATTAAAAAAAGGTTAATCATTTTGCCTGCTATCTTCTATTTGTTTATTATAAGGTCACATGTTCTAAGTTGCAGCATCAACAATGAACAATGTGATCAAGACAAGACACATGCAACTCACACTTGCAATTGCACTTTCCTGCATAGCTGGAAATGGATAGTTGTAACCTCTGCTTAAGTGGAATCAGCATGATAGTATTGCAAAGGTACAAATGAAGATATGGCCAGAAAAATAATAGTTTAGCCAAAGAAAAACAGGAAAATTACTATTTAGTAAGCCACGTCTAGGCTCAGAAGGATGACAGCATAGAAGCTCAGCTTACCAGAGCCAAGAATGGGAAGAGAATCCTTAAAATACATAAAAATTGCCATGGAGGACATCCAACCAGAAATCTGGAAGGGAAAATGTTGGGTCATTCAGCTTTGGCCACTGGCCATCTAGCCATGAGAGACAACTGTCGTTAAATTTTCAGGTGTTTTCTGATCTGGGAAATAAAAATGTAGGTTTTGCTATCAAAACCGATTGATTGGCAAGTTAAAAGCCCAATAAGAGAAATATGGCTGACTACAAGATGTGTCTGCATCAGTCATGCCCCAAACACCTAGTAAGTGGCAGGTTCTGAAGAACTATAAATGTTGGACAGTTTCCAGTTTTGACAGCTACTTAGGCTAGAGTTGATGTAATTCATTAATAAAATGAAAAGGGGAATTTGGCCATTTTACTGAAGGCAGGGGAAACTGAAGGAGAGATTGCCTTTTTACATTGTTTTGTGGCCTTTCCCACCTGTCGTATAAAGATTTGCTGGTGTGGGAAGAGCGTGGTTGGAAAGGCCAAGGACGGATGAAGTCAGTTTATTTTAAAAGTAGCCGCGGTCATTTTTTAATAGAACGTCACCTGTCAAATTGTTTAAATTAATATGGCAGAATTTCTTACTTTTGTGCCAACAGAAATGCAGCAGTAGCCTTCTCCAGGAAAGTCCATCACCCCAAATTAAAAGTAACTGGCACAGAAAGGTGTTCAATGGGGTTGATTGTTTCTGGGCTTTCCCACCCCATCTGGTTAGTGGAACTGCTGGGGTAAGTCATCCCGGATTCAACCAACCAAATGCCAGTCTGGTTTTATTTTGTTTGTGTTCATCTGGCTTCCTGGTAGTTATCAGTGGGTTTTCTCATCCTGCCTCCCCTTAGTTAAATCCACTGTCATGTGTCCCTTTATTTACTTTAGGGTCTCCTTTCCCATCCAAGTACACAATGCATTTTTGCTGTAGGGTCCAGTCCTTACTGTTACTCAATGGACTGGTGTTTTCTGTTCATTGGAGTCAACTATTTCTTCCTCATCCTTGGCAGCAGAATGTGGCCTGGTGCCAGGGGCAACACTGACAGAAAAGTTTAACTCAGGATGAGCAAACATCACTAAAACTCAATAAATTATAAAACTACGAACCAACCAATGACATATAGCATTAGTTGGTTTGTAGTAACACAGGATGATTGAAACAGAAGCCTTTATAGAAAATAGAACAGGGGCGAGGCAAAAGAAAAATCTGGGTGATAATGGAGGATGCTTGCCCAATGCTAAAGTAGTTTGAAAGTAGAATCAACCAGGGCTTTCCTCCAGCTGCAGATGGGAGAGCTGTCAAACCATCCCATTAGACCAGGCCTGCCCAACTCAAATTGTTTCATGGGCCACTTTGATCACATGTAATATTACAGTGGGCCACAATTTAGGCAAACATGCCTTTTAAAAAGTAAAAAGTAAAATACAAAATGAATAAGATTTTATTGTTATACCAAGCGTTCGTACTCGCACTTGCACATTATAACAATGACACATGCAAATTTTCATTTATTTAATTGTTTTGGTATACACATAACGAGCAACAAAAGTTTTAATAGATATATAATATCACTTAATGGGCCACACAATTTAACGTGACGGGCCGCGGGTTGGCCAGGCCTGCATTAGACCTTTCCATCATTTCCAGGAAATAGAAGGCAACATCTATTAATAGGAAAGAAGACATTTCTGTAAGCATAGGCCCATACTTCTGTTTTCGTGATGGAAAACCTGGGTAGGCGGGAAGTGGAGGTTTAAACTGGGGTTTTAAGTAGTATTTTGGGCATCTTACAGGTGGAAGGGTGCGATTCAGGGAGAATATTTAACGCGAGAAAAATCCTCAGTGCGAGCGCGGTTGGAGACTAACCAGTCTTTGTTTTTCAGGGGCAGTACAGCCTAGCCAGGGCCCAGCAGTCCTTTAAGTCCTTAGTTCAGATCCATGAAAAAAACGGTGGGTGACATCAGCCTGGACTCTACACTGGCACTCTGGGTTCCCACTAGTCTAATCCACTTTTCTTTTCGTAGGTTGGTTCACTCCTCCGAAAGAAGACGGTTGATCCAGTTGCACGTGTACAGACTCTCTCCATCCTCCACACCCGTTTTAGCGCTAGCCATTTTCGTTCTTCCCCTCTTTTGTACCGCGGTCGGAGACACCACCCTTTCTGGCAGCGGACGCGGCCAGAAAGGAAAAGACGCGTAGATTTGTACGGTCAAGGGGGAAGTCGGGCTTCGAGAGATAATAAAGTTCTGGCGTGGAACGGAAGCCTCCCCGGAAAACTGTAATTACGGCGGAGACCGCCCAATAAAGACGCATCCTTCGACCTTGCCCTTCCTTTTCACTTCGCGCCTGGACCTTCCTGGTTCGGGACTCTGGACACCACAGGGTGGGCATTGGGGCAGCAGCTAAAGAAGGCCGACTTCAGTGATGCTTTTTTGGAGTTTGACTGAATTTTTTCTCCGCTCCTTAGCTCATTTTGTGCATCGTTTTTGGTGGCCAATGGGAGCTGGCAGGAAGAGAGACAAACATAAACTGGGTACTAGGTAATGCCAACCAATTTAGAAGGTGGTGGCGAGAGGCAGAAAGGTTGAATGGACCTAAGTTGGGCCAAAATGTTAATATTCTCATCTGGTCATTAACCAGTGGAACATTGACTAAAAGGGGACAGGTTGAAAGTTAATAATTATTACACTTATTCTTTGAAGTTGGCATCTTCCTTTTCAAAAAAATTCATGTAGTGTTGTTCTCCAGCATTTAGCTGGAGAAAAGACATTTGGGGACATCTGGACCATCCAGGACATTAATGGTAGCTGAGATTTGGCTGACACTGAGTAGAAAAGTGAATTGTTTGTTGTTTAGTAAGAAAGTTTTCGTAAATTCACCACATCAGATGGAATACAGGCAACAGATTTCTCTAGTTAAGTTTATTCACAAATCCCATGTCACTGATTCTCACCTCCTTAATATTATCAGTTATTTTGTTCCATTTTTTTGTTTCTTCCACTTTCTTACTTTTTCTAATTTTTTTAATTATGGTATTTGGCCATTCTGCGTTTTCATTTTTGTTTATAGCGTGGACACTATAAATAAAAATTCCAGGAATGAATTGCATAACTTTCCTGGTTTTATGAGATTTCATTAAAAATATAATTTATATTATTAATCATAATAAGTAAATTGTGTGTAGCACCATCTGTTATGAGATTATGGTATAGTACATTATGAAAGATTGTGGTGGTACACAAAGTGTTTAGCTGGGGAAGAAAGGAAAGGGAAGAAGTAGGGTAAGAAGAAAGGAAGGATTCCTTTGAACAGAATATGTTTGGGTTCTGTACTCTGTATGTTTAATGCTGGTGTGCATATTTTAGGCCTCAAGGCCGTTGCCCTGAAAAGGTCTAAAAGAAAACTGAGTTGCCACACACACCAATATGTAGTGCAGTTACATAAAAGCTAGACACAGAAAAGTGAATGCCAAGTGGATATTAATGAAGGCTTAAAACTAATACATTATACAGTCATATCTGGTGAGCCCTATGAGGTAGAATCACCTAATTAACTAGATGAAGAAAACTGTTTACTCACTGTTTCTCTAACTTAAATGTATTTTACAACTAGCTTAAAACTAACTTATTAGTAATTTATATATAAGAATACAAATAAGGACAACAACTCAGACAGGCTAGAGCAGACAATGATTAAAGATTCACAAGCAAGACACCAAATTATTTTAGTATACAAAAGGAGACAATAGACAACAGAAATAAACATTGAAATAGAGACAAAACTGAACCAAAGGGACTACAATTACACAGTGGATACAACAGGTAAAGATGTGATCATTTGAAACTAACTGTATTTAAATCAGTAAAGACAAAAAAAAGCTTTATTTATTTATTTATCACATCATCACAAATGGATATATGACAATGTCATGTATATGACAAAAGATTTCCACCCGATTAACAGTATGACCTAGATACATAAAATATAATATATAAAAATACAAGTGTAAATAGAAAATAAAGAAAACATTTAAAAAAAGAAATAAGATAACAATAGGACAAAAAATATCAAACAGTAAGAATGACTAGAGTGAGTTGTGAGTCAGATCCTGCCAGGCCAGTGACAAAACCATCTTCTCTTTAAAGTTTATGCATGTAGCTGTGAGGCTGGATTTGAAAATGTGGATAGCCTACAGGCTATTCACAATTTTAAATCCTTGCCATGCCTCCCACTGAACACCTCAAATACCATTTGAGGTGTTCAGTGGGAGGCACGCGAGGATGAGATTGGCCCATGAAAAGTCGGCTACTATGTCTGGATCTGTTACATAAGAGCTGGTTTACAATTTGCTCCAGCCGCTCGTTGTGTCCAGGCAGGCCGACTTGTTACGCATCTGTGACATGGCTTTTAGTAAATCTTTCAAACTTATATTCAAATTCTTATTTAAAAATTATTCCATAAACAAATAACCATCTTGGAATGGTTAAGAACCTGATACAGAGCCCAGAAAGGGTTTGAAAACATTCGGTTTTTTGTTGTTTCGTTACCGTACCGTAATTGGTTCCAAGTGCATCATTAGAATTATGAAGTATTCATTTACAAATGCTGTGTGGCATCTGGTCACAAGGATGAAAGACCATGTGGACCTTGCTCTGGGATATGAATGAATGTAAGTGTTGGTACCGGTACGTGTCAGTGTCTGGATAAATTGGTTTGGTGTGCAGGGCTAGATGTACTGTACCCCTCCATAATTGCTACTCTCATTAAACTATCTCTATTGTTTGTATACCTATTACAATGGAAAATTAAGTGGGGTCTGTACGTCATGCAGTCCACACTCTTAGTGCCGATCATCTCCACTGCTGAACCTGTGCAGATACTGCTTCACTTACAGTTACTGGTAAGAAGTTGAATGAGTGTGAAACTAGTCTATTAAGAAATTATAAGACCATCACATTTATCTCTGTTTTCTCAAAACTATGGTCAATTGTTATTTTCAACAAAGTAAATATAGTAAATAATCACATGATGTGGTTGTTTAAAGGGTGCTGCACAGATGCTACAATGCACCCTTTAAACACTCACCTCCAAGAACATCAGAATTTCATTCTGAAAGGATCTGCCAGCACTGCACCCAGCTAGCTTTGCCTCCAATCCTGACATCTGTGCCTTGCCTTATACATAGCTCTTCCTAGCAACCCTTTCTCAAACATCTAGAGCTGTTTGAAATTTATAACCAAGTCAGATTTTCACTGTTAATAAATTTTGAGACCACCATGAAAACTAAAATTGAAAGTAATTTTTTGTTGATTAATTAATAGTTAATTTGTTTCTCTGTTTCTTTGTAGCACTTCAAATTGCCTGTTTGGTACTTTCTACCAATTTTTTTCAGTAGATTATTTTCAATATTATCCCATTGGTGCATAATTTTACATTCAAGTTCTTGAACACTTGAAAATTGGCAATTGTTTGTATCTACTCCTTATTTAATGTCCTTGAAAGGCAGGGGCGGATCTACATAGCGACTAATAGGGCTTAGGCCCTGGGCCCCCAAGTGTCAAGGGCCCACAAAAATTGAATTATTTTTGTTAATAATATTTCTTTATTTCTTTATTTCTTCTCTATGTTCTTTTATATAAGATATGACATTTGTAATTCAACACCATTTCTTAAATAAATATATTTCAACTCTGATTTTGATGTAAATGAATTTTAAATCCAAATTTAAAGATTTTTAACCTAACATGAAATGGGGCCCCATTGAACTTTAATAAGCCCTAGGCCTCAAAAAACTAGATCAAAAGGTTTTCAATGGAATTTATCTCAAGACTTCTTCATGGTCAGGATAAAACATTACAAAGGTTGAGGCTGAAGTTTTAAATGCGAAAACTTGTACGTTGGACATTCAGCACTGCTTTCCTGTAAGCCTAGAAGTTTGACAATGGTGTTTGGAAAGTCAGTGGAATCATGCTCGATATTCCAAATGCCATTGTCAAACTTCTAGGCTTACAGGAAAGCAGCACTGAACGTCCGACATACGTGTTTTCACATTTAAAACTTTGGCCTCAACCTCGCTATTAACTTTCTTTGTCGATCTTGAGTTGCCTTTGATTTGTAGCAGGGGGCACTTTTTTATAAAATGTGATCTAAATGGGAACAAATATTTTTCCAATAACATGTGATAATTTTCAGATTTTAATTTAATGCTAGTGTGAGATGAGCCAGGAACTATAGGGGGTTACTCTAATAACCACTTAATTGGCACAGATTGTTAAAACCTGACCTTGGAGTCATTTGGATGGCTGAGTCTCAAGTGGGGAAGTCGACAGGTGTTGTTAGATAGACAAGAGACAGGTTAAACAAATAAACAAAGCATTTATTAAAATCTAAGGTTAGCAAGGTCTACTAGGCTATACTTGGTTAAATGCGATTAACAACTAGATATATATATAAGAGGGCAGTTCTTAACTAAGCCTATTCTTGTAGCAAGAGAGATAGAGAGTTCACAATGCTCTAATAAAAATACCTCTATGAGGAAACGAACAGTATGCATCAAATGGTTCGTAGGAATCGTAGTCCTAGTTGATATGGTGAGCTGTATGGAAGTTCAAAGCTGTGATCTGTTTTCTACCGAAGTCTTCTCCTTTTGTTGAGCCAGGAGACGAATGTATCACCTGGACAAGTGTAACTTCTGTTGGATCGCCCTGAACTTCCGTGGCTCAAGCTTTTATTCGATTGTCGTGGGAAAGGAGTCACATGATTGTCATATGCTGACAATAAGGGTGCATTCTTGATACCTGTGTGTCAACTTTCCCATTTAATTGTTATTACAAACAATGACCTCCGATCTAATTCTCGCAAGGAGTGTTTTTTCTTTTGGAATTGTTTACACTTTTTTTTCGACAACTGCATTAAATTCGTGGATTTCACACTAACTTTAACAAGAACAAGTTTAGCATCATAACAGAATGCTCTCCAAACCATGACAGAGTCTCCACCCATTTATCTACTAAAAGGTGCTTTGTGCAAATTATGCACTATTCTCATCTGGGCTGTCAAGATTGAACTTTTTTTTGTCTGAAAACACTACATTATTCCACTCTTTGATCCAAGATATATAGTACTTCGGCCATTCTAATCTTGCTTTGTACCTACCATTTAGTTTTATGTAACTTGCATTCTTGTTTTTCCATAATGTTTCCAAACAGTTACATGTGACACTTTGCCCCAATTTTATTTGAACTCTCTCTTACGGACATGTTCTGTTGAGTTGCCAGACCAAAAACATACCTGTAATTCCACAAGGACGGTAATTTTTTCCACATATTGAATTACTGTTTTAGACTTATTAAAGATACCAGCAAGCAGCCAGATGGCCGAGCAGTCAAAGTTAGCAGCCTGCTGTCCTGGGGAACCTGGGATCGAATCTGGACGGGTCGAAAAATCCCCAGGAATTTTTCAGGGGTGGTCCATCCAGATATGTCAGTCCCCGTCCCTCACCACCTGGTCGCCCCATTGTGGGTCTGACCGAACCCATAATGGGCTTGCTATAAGAGGCCCTCTTAGTGCCCACAGGACAGAAAGTTTTTTTTAAAAAAAAGGATACCAGCTATGGCCCTTTCTGAGTAACCAGCACTTACATAATTTTCCAGATTTCATCTTCTCCCAGTTCACTTCCTCCTGGCATGGTGTTCAATCACAATCACTCAAAAGTAAACCTAAGAAAACTTAAAAAACAATTACAATGCAGGTGATAAAAATTTTTCTTAAAGGAGAGATTAAAGCATTTCCTTTGGTCGTCTCATTATTTATTAACAGTGAAAGTTTGACTTTTGTGAAACTAATAACTAAAATGTGTTAAGATTGTTGAACTAATTGTTCAGACTCTGACTATTGTATTTACTTTGTTGAGAATAATAATTGACCATTAAAAATTGTTAGTTTTGAGAAAATTAAAAAAATGTATTGGTTGTATAATTAATTGATAGACTGTAAGGGAAAAACGTTGAAAAGTTGCAATTGTGTCATCCTTAGGGATAAAAATGTAGGTCAGCCTACTGGTAGTGTCGTGGTCTCATCTGTTTTGCCAGAGAATGGTAAATTGTATCTTGACGTGCATGTTGATGTAAGAAGTCGGAATGTAATTGAATGTGCTTGTGTCTGAAGACTAAGCAGCTGATTCAACAAGACAGTTGGTGGCCTCGTTTCCGAGGACCTCGGGTGACCGGGGACCCATTGATGATCCACTCTAAGTATCAAAAAATGTGATGTCCGAGATAAACAAGTTCTATGTGGCTCTTCGACCTGGCTATACTGTCTGATCATATGCAGTAGCATACAAAGTGTTGCTCGTCCTGTCTACATCTAATATGGACCAAGCTCATAAATATGGCTAATGTTTCTGCTAGGGTTATTGGATAGTGTGGAACTAATTTGAAGCAGACTTTTTGAGTGCCAGGCTTGGATCAGAGTGAACTACAAATGCGGCACCCATTTTGTAGTCGTCGGTGTAAATTATAATCGTAGGGTGATCGTTCTGATGTTCAAAGTAAATGTTGAACAAAGTGCTTACAGGGACAATAGTCATAGGTGGGGAAGAGTTCTCTTATCTATGCTGAATTTCCTTATAAAGGCAAGCAAAGCTAGAGAGAGAATCTTTTCTTCCTTAATAATTCTGGCGAATCCAAGTCACTGTAATCTCATCAGTCAAGTTGGCAAGGTTTTCTTTCCAAATGATTTTCTTAATTTCTGAATCTATCGGGGTCAAATCTGACATTATCAATAAAGCACTTGTGGTTGCAGTCCTGTACGTTGTGCAGATGCGGAAAGCAACAATTTTTGTCTGTTGTGTACTTTGGTGGCCATACGAACCCAAATTTGTATGGCATAAAGAATGGCAGGCCAAATGCGTCTCTGTAAATGAGTGGTCGTGCTGGGAACTAGGCCCCAGGCAAGATTTTGTTATAAAAAGTTTATATTTTTAATTACTAGGTTTTTCCTAGGAAAATGCAAATGCAATGATGCACTTCTAACGTCTTGTCTATAGCAGATGAAAACCCACAGCTTGGGAAGAACCTACATGCCCAACATTGTAACCAACAGGAACGTCAAGAAATGTTTAAAACACCAAGATACACGGTGGGCGGTCTACCTAGGGTTGCCAACTGGAGAAAATCTCTTTGGGGAACATGCTTGTAAAAAATGGGAGATTTTCTATGAAAATCCAAGACTCATATCAAACAATTTACTTCTTAAACATATATTTACTTAGAGATCATGCTTCAGAAAGAAGTTTTTTACATTTTAGCACTGTTGTATACATCTGTTGACAAGATTCCTTTTAATTTAATCTAATTATCAATTCTCTATTAATTTCACAGAATACCTATTTCAGTTGTTTACCCAAACATGTTCACAAGACAGAAAACTTTTTACGAAAGCATTAGTAGCTTGAATACTTGGTCAAATTAACAATATTTTGACTAAGTTTGGCAGTGGTTTACTACAATTCAAAATTATACGAGAAAATTAATTTTTATAATCCGTCTTGGCAATATCATTTGTTGTTTGACGGCCGGATGGCCGAGCGGTAAAGGTGGCAGCCTACCGCTCTGGGGGACCCGGGATCGAATCCGAACGGGTCGAATAATCCCCAGGAATTTTTCGGGGGGTGGTCCGTTCGGATATGTCGGGCCCCGTCCCTCACCACCCGATCGCCCCATTGTGGGCCTGGCCGAACCCATAATGGGCCTACTAAAAGAGGCCCTCTTAGTGCCCACAGGGCGGAAAGAGTTAAAAAAAATATATATATCATTTGTTGTTTAATTCATTGCATTGTACTTTGCATATAAAATGAGTGTTCTCGACATATCAGTAAGTTATAGCTTATGCACGTATTTTCAGTCTTGTGATCCTTATTTCCGGCCAATTGTCAGGTCTAAATTGGCCAAAAACGTTTGTTCTCCGATTAAAGTTATTGCTGGAAAAGTACAGTACAAAAGGTATATTTTTGATTCTATTGTCAAATCTCAGGTTATTTATAAAAAATATTTTCCAACTTGGTTACTTACGGGCTCCTTTTTAAACAATTTTTGATTAGGAAAGCTAAGAACACCTGCAACACGAAAACAAGTCTGTCGTTCTGTATACAGGTAACAGCATGAAACCATATGAGATCGATGATATCGTATGGATTCGATCTATTGCAAGGCCGTGGTCCACACTACACTTACATGTATACAGTAGACCCCCTATAACACATGTTCATATAACACGGCGAAAAAATTGCGATCGTGTTCGTATAACACGCTAAAACGTAATCGCCGACTCGTGACGAGACAGGATTGGTCGATTCTGGACCAATAGCGGACAAGCAGCTGAACTACTAGCTGCCGTCCAATGCCAGGCGTATATACGGAGAGTTTAAGAGGGAAAGTATTGATAAATTTTTATACAGTTCTTGTGAAAAAAACATTTACAATATTATTCAATGGCCATAAAAATTATATTTCTATTAATGATGTCTCCAAAGTTCAGCAAATTCTTCGCAGAAAGAATAACTTATAAGGAAACGCGTCTGCCATTCGACGAGCCGCTCCGCGACGAAAACAAGCTTAGGCAACGGCGCACACTCTAAGTAATCCTACAATTTTCTGTTAATAGCATAGTTTATATGAATTATTGCCAAAAAATTATACGTGCTTTGGAAATGTTGAGTCAAATTAGTCTAGAATCGATAAATTTTATGGAAGAAAACCTTTCAAACAGCCGTAGCCCCTAAACTGCACAAGTGCCGGGCTGTGATTGACTCGTGTATTTAAGTGACTTGTACAACACAGATTCATATAACACGGAACGTATCTATTGTGTTATAGGGGGGTCTACTGTGTTTCATTTTCAATAAATATGTCTATAAATTCCTTTAACAGTGTGGTGTTTAAAAATGTTTTGCGGGATTTCGTTTGAAAATGCACGACAGTCCCGAACAATACGGGATAGTTGGCAACCTACTACAGTAGAGCGTCGATAAGTGGAACCAATTGGGGACTGGGGTCCTTCCAGTTAATGATTTGTTCCAGTTTCCGACTTTGTACGAAAAAATACATTAACCTGTCCGATGTTCAAATTTTTCTCCGTTGCGTGTCGCTTCGTGTTGAATTTTCGTCGATTTTAAGCCTAACGAAAATTTTTATAATAATCATCGAGGCTATCGTATCGTTAAAAATTATTTCTGAATTTTGTACAAACAAAATAAATATATTAAAGAATATAAAAAAACATGAAAATTATACTTTAGAAGTAAATTTAGTATCAAAAACATTCGATTCAGCACGACACAGTCCGACTGAAAATCGTTCCACTTACCGACGTTCCACTTATCGACGTTCTACTGTATCTACCGCCAACAACCCGTTAAAACGGGCACGTGTGCTGCCTCGGTCCGTGCGTGTTAAATGTCCGTTCTTTGGATCAAAAGAAAAGCTAAACATAAATTAAATCAAACGTCAATCGTTGACGCGTTTGATTTATGATTATGACAATCAAACGTTGACACATTCCGAGTATTAAATATATAGAAGTCTCTGTAATCCGAACAAAATATATTTGTAAATCGGTAGACTATCTTTCAGCCAACATATCTAACAGCCGTCATTACAAATCTCATTCCGAGTATCAGTTTTGATGTTTTTTTTTCGGTTTAGAGATGTCAAAACATCCTAAGATTAAAAATAGAACATACAAAGATGGTATTGTCAGGCTCGTGGTTTTTACATGTTATTTATTCACTTCAGTCTAAGCAGATTGATTTACGTTTTGTGGACTTAACGCGAACACGGAAAGCAGTTTCGGACATACACAGACGAAATTACGTTAACTGGTATATTACACAATACGGGGAAGTAGAGAAAAATTGGTAATGAGCAGGTTTCCGTCTTAGAGGGCGTTCGTAAATTATGTCTTCATTTTTTTTAATTTGTTTCCTCCCTCGAAAGGGAAAAAAATTTTTGAAATTTTCTTCTCTCTTTTTCTTCCCTCGTCCCAGTTTGGTCAGGTTTCCGTAACCTCTTCCCCTCTTCGGACGTGCAACTATCTCAAAGCCGTTAAAACCATTATCATTCCATGAACGAGGGATACTGTAAATGGAAACAAAACTAATTCTCAAATAAATATAATAAAATGCATAAACTATAAAATTAATGAAATAAAATGGACGTCCACCGAAGCTCAACTCTCCCCCTCCCAGATCGATCATCATTGTCTGACTCGTAACCCCTCCCGTGATTCTTCTTTTACAATTTAATATAGAGATTATAGCCCTCCCGTGATTGGCAGTGTGGTCGTCATTTATGAACACTCTTACTGAGGTCCGGTTTAAAAACAGCTTTCGCCGTATATCGAGGCGTACACTTCGCCTCGATATACGGCGAAAGCTGTTTTTAAACCGGACCTCAGTAAGAGTGTTCATAAATGACGACCACACTGCCAATCACGGGAAGGCTATAATCTCCATTGAAATTTCATGTTTCCTGATTCTGATGGAACTACCCTGACGGCGCCTTCGTTTACCCTAGGTTGAAGCGAAACTTCGAGCTCGACCATCATCGAGCTCATGCTCGGATAAAAGAAAAATAAGAACGATTCTATGACAGATCCCTGTACTACTATCGTAAAAAAATAATCAGAACAATTCTTAATTCATTGTTTTTAAAAAATCTTAATTACTAAAATGTCTTAGGCTTTATCAGAAGTATTAATTTACATCTGGAGATAACTGATGTTTTTGTTTAGTAATCCAATTTGACAAACGAGAAAAATCTCACCTGGTCTTTAAATAATTATAACGAATACAATTATTAAACTTAAATTTAATTAATTCGCTTTCAACATGTGTTGTGTGTCTTAGATGTACATAGAAAATTAAATAAGCCATTTGCTTGATTTCAAACATACAGTGGAACCTCGCTGAACGAGCATACTTCGTTCCAGCGTCTTACTCGTAATGCAAAACACTCGTTAAGCGAAACGATTTTTTCCATAGAAATTAATCTAAAATACGATAATGTGTTCCACGCCGAAACGTATACTCAAATATTTTACGTATAATGTTTATTCGAAGAAAATTATATAATAAACATTGTTAAGGAGTGTGAATCATCATCTTTTCTTCTGGCGCGGAATGAACCAACCTGAAATGCGAATTCGATTTGCAGAAACCAAAATAATCAGATAATTTGTCCGATAAACACACCAACCGACATGCCAAATTCTTGAGCTACGCAAAGGCGATAATTAAATATTAGAAATGAATTAATCTGACTAGAGGTAGGCAGTTATGCTTTTATCTTGCATTAAATTTAATAATAATAAATTTCTAATTTAAACATTTCTAAAATTTAATTTGGAATTGGTCATCAAATTTAATAAAAGATGGCGGCATAACTGTCTACCTCTAGTCAAATTAATTGATTTCTAATATTCAATTATAGCCTTTACGTAGCCCAAGACTTTGGCATATCGTTTCGCGTGTTTATTATATAATGGGCTACGGTTATTGATGTTTATAGTTTGGAAAAATATGTGATCACGAGCGACGCTAAGATGCTAGCTCAACGAGTGCTAGATGGAGCATGCGCACAATCCGGGACTTCCCTCTTCTGGCCACTCGTTATGCGAAAACTCGCTCGTTAAGCGATTAATTTTCTCATAATTTATTTTGCTCGTTAACCGAGGTTCCACTGTACTTTAATACTTAAATGATCAGTTTAAAAAATTCATTTATTTAAATATATATTTGCGTTTTAGTATTCGTTTCGAAAATTTCAGTAGGGCTTGTTCACGCCATTCATTGTCTACGACTTGTAAATCAACCTTAACATTTTCAAACTTTTTAAACAATGGCTCCAAAAATCTCTGTTAAATTTTGCGAATTTTCAGTTCAAGCAAAAGCAGATATGAAAAAATGTCATTACTGAAATCAAATTCGGCATAGATTTCTTTTACAAGTGTACAATGAAAGCATTAGTCACAAGGCAGTTTTACCCTAGATTTACGCTAAATATAACACAACCCTAAACTACCCCGAGAGGTTGAAATTACCCTAGAAACGGCAGCACTCATCGATAGTTCAAAAGCTATTGTCCCACGATGTTTGTGACATCGTTGCTAAACGGCCTTCCTATTGGTTAATTTTTACAGTTACGCTTTCCGACACGGCAAGAGTCGAAAATTTTCAACTTGGCATTCCGTCGTCCGTTTCGGCATGCCAGTAACATCTGTTCTCGCAACTACACGCTCCTCCCGCACCAAGAAACGATAGAATCACGGTTTGAGCTTGTCGCGAATTAAAGGTAAAATGTAGTGGTGCCATCTGTGTTTATTCACAATAAATACTTTCTAACTACACTATTTTTTTATTAATTTGATCCTTTCATCTCATAGTTCTACACATAATTTTACGTATTTCTGTAATTAAATTATTTCTTTTCATCTTATCTGGACAATAGAGCGGGGTGCACGTCACGTCACATGACTCCACTCTCAGAAACTGCTGAAAGAAGCACGCGCCGTATTGGTTCCTGATTTCGCGTTCCCTTGCTTCATCCTGTGTTGCCACGTCTACCGAATTTTCGGTAGATTTACCGATTTTGGGTCCAATTACCGATTGCAGCACCTAATCTACCGAAAAGCTGACGATAATTCAAGAAAGAAACTTTTATTTTCAACGTATCTAAAAATTCTCAATAAAACATTTCTTTGTACCTTCATTTCTTATATATTGTAAAAGACTTTATTGCAATATAAAGTTATTTTTGCTGGTCTGTTTAGCGCCCTCTATCAGGTAGTAGCATAATCACTGGTTACATTATAACAGAAATCGCCAGAAATGTACTCTTTTTAAGTACACAATAATTAAAAAGAAATTTTTTAATGAACCAGACAAAACTCTTTAAATCTCCGAAAATTTTCAGCACCCGAGGCAATAAATAGGAGCAGCACAGATCATTTTGACGTCATTCTTTTTTTTTTTTTTTTTTTTTAACTCTTTCCGCCCTGTGGGCACCAAGAGGGCCTCTTTTAGTAGGCCCATTATGGGTTCGGCCAGGCCCACAATGGGGCGACCGGGTGGTGAGGGACGGGGCCCGACATATCCGAACAGACCACCCCTCGAAAAATTCCTAGGGATTTCTCGACCCGTTCGGATTCGATCCCGGGTCCCCCAGAGCGGTAGTCTGCCACCTTGACCGCTCGGCCATCCGGCCGCTTTTGACGTCATTCTATATTTCGTTGAGTGAACTGTTGCAAGAGTTGGTGTGAATAATTAAAAAAATATTAGAAATCCAAAAATGAGTAACCTAGAGTACGATACTGGTGGTGGAGGCTCTAGTACTGGTGTTTCTAAAAAAATAGAAATATGAACAATTCTACAAACACGAGTGGGAAGCCCTACCAGAGTTCAAAGGGTGATTAACCCAAAGTAAAAAAAAAGGCGACAATTTGCACTTTGCGAGTCTTGTGGCAAAGATAAACATTTCAAGTGCAAAAGACGCTTTATTTAAACATAGTGTCGGGAAAAATTTCATATAAAAAAAGTGGAGACAATCTCCAGTAAACAAGTCTCAATGATGAAAACTTTTGCTATATTCGGATCAAGGCAAAAACAATTGGAGGCATCAATTAAAGAAGGTACGTTTTTGTGACAGTTTAAAAATAAAAAATAAAACTAATTGATTCATTACTGTTTTATATTTAGTATTATTAATGTTATTTGTTATTCGGGGGAAATACGCCTTTCGGCATTTGTAGCAGAGAGCAACCTGCCTTTCTTGGTCATGGAACATCTGCCGAAATTAATTATGAACATTTGTCCCGACTCAAAAATTTCTCAAGGATTAGCATGCGGCAGACCTAAAACAACAGCCATTGTGAAGTACGTGACTGGTAACGAGGGTTTTCTTCGGGTTTACGAAGATTTACAAAATAAGAAATTTTCCCTTATCGTGGATAAATCGACGGATCGGAGCGCAATAAAACACTTATGCTTAGTTGTAAGGTATTTAAAACGTGACGTTATTCAAGATAGTTTTTTTGGTCTTGTTAGATTAAGCGCTTCTGATGCAACTACCTTATATAATCACATTGCTGAAATGTTTAACCACAATAATATTTTCTACGAAAACAATTTGATAGGGTTTGCATCCGATGAGCTAATGTTATGATGGGAAGTCACCATTCTTTGATGACACTATTAAAAAATGATGTACCTAATTTATATATTATAAAATGTATATGCCATTCGTTTCACTTGTGAGCATCATATGTCTGTTATAAATTACCCAAGTAGGTCGAAGATCTCTGCCGCGATATTTACAATTATTTTAATTCTATCCCAAAAAGAGTTTGTGAATTCAACCAATTTCAGCAATTTTGCAATATCGAGACCCACAAAATTCTGCATCCATCGCAAACCAGATGGCTTTCAGTTCATGGTGTGGTAATTCGAATCTTAAACAGTACGCTGCTCTAAAACTATATTTTACTGATACTGTCAACAGTAACGATGTTCTTGCTGCAAATAATATACAGTACTGGTACTGCTGAAATTGAATGATCCAGTTTCAAAATTATTTTTAGAATTTTTAGATTATGTGTTGCCTCTATTCAATAAGTTAAATGTAGAAATGCAATCCGAGTCTCCAAAATTGCATGTTTTGTATGATAATGTTTGCATCGTTTTGAAAACAATTTATGATTGCTTCCTTCAAAGAAATTATATAACAACCACTCCAAATTACGACACTCGTCGTAAATTGCCGAATTTTTGATGGTCCACACATTATTTTTTTTATTGCTTCATTTCATGCACAGAAAACATTTATATCTAAACCATCCATACATTTTTAAGCTTTTTTTTATTCACGACCCCATTTATGATTGTGATTTTTTTCGCAACCCCCCAAAAAATAAAATAAAGATATATAAATATTTTGCAATATACTTATCAAATACAATAAAAATACAAATATATATTGAAGATATATACAAATTTGCAAAAACAATAATAGTGTACTACACAATTCACTCTTGTGTTACAATGGAACAGAGACAACTGAATACACTGAAAAGCAACAACACGACACTAGTTCACACTACAATCAGTGTTGCTGAATCGTCTCGCTGCACCAGAAGTGACACAAAGTGCAACTCACGAAACCTACGACACAAAGCGTGCCATTTTCAAACTCTCACAAATTATTTTCAATATTTTTCATAAAAATCTCGTGACCCCAAGATTTCGCTAAGCGACCCAAATGGGGTCGCGACCCATAGTGTAAGAAGCCTTGATCTAAACTATCAACAAAGAATTTTGATGGATTGAATAATATTTTGAGCGATGTCAATTTTTGTATTAGGTGATCCAGTTAAGCCTAACACACGACTATATTACATTAAAAATTAAAAATAAAATTCACGTGTAAAAATATAAAGAAAATATCTGTTAAATCTTAAATACAACATTCATATGAGTAAAACAAAATAAAAACTTTGTCAATTGGTCGATTTACAAGTCAGAAAGAAGCATTTGAAAATAGGGTCATAAAAGAATTAACGTTTATTGTCTTTCGCGGTAGGGGGTAAAGCGGGGTCTTTTGACAAATTTTCTGACAGTAGTACGAAATTTCTACTGACTTCGCTTGAAAGAGTCATATTTCTTCCCCATTTTCAAACAAACCCGATGGCAATCGGTGAAACATGAGATAAATTACAGCGAGTTGAAATTTGATATGTTTATTTTTTGCGTTTTACCAGTAGCGTGCCGTCATTGGAAGCGATGGAAGCGCCGCTTCCACCTTCCAACGACCTTCCCTCGTATTTTATAAAATATAAATTTTCATATTTTAACGTATACTTTGAATTAATTAAAATTAATATTTTATTATAACTGCATTATGTATCTTTTACAAATTTCTATACTACATGTGAAAAAAACGATAAGATTGCTATTGTATATTCGAATAATTCGGTGGCGGAAGGAATGTCGAAACCGGGTCAGTCTCCAATCGGCCAGATTATATAGGCATTGGCACACGCGCTTTACAGTGCACCAACCTCACCCGGTTTAGCCGGTAGAAGCTACACACGCGTAAAGAGTCCGACTTTATATCCCGGAGCGGTTGTGGGCCGTTAGCCGCCTGCTAGATATTCGGCCACCCTGGCCCGATTACGCGAATCACGAGCAGACTAGATCAACGGCGGGCAACCCCCGGCCCGCGGGCCAGCTACGGCTGGAGAAAAGTTTCTATCCGGCCCGCGAGATCTTTAATAAATTATTAAATTGGAAATTAATAGTTATTTTTCCAATTCTTTGTAATTTTCGAAAACGATAAGAGAAATAAATGTAGTAATTAACTTTTTATTTATTTATTTCGTATTTGCAGACTAAAAAAATTACGAGTCACAAGAAGGCGTCAATTGACTACTACCGCCCGCGGAAAAAACGTAAAATTTATTCCGGCCCGTGTTATAAAAACGGTTGCTCACTCTAGACTAGATTTATAACTTAACCCAACCGATAGGAATTTACTGGCATGTTTTTATGATAGTTCTGTATAGTTGACAGGAGTTTTAAAAAATCCATTAAAATATTTGATACATTTATTCCGCGTTTATTCCGCTCTCCCATCTTATATTACTTACGGATTTCGATGTTAAACCGGTGATATTACGATTTAGTACGTCCCATCCGTAAGGGGATGCAGAAAAAACGTGTACAATTCTAGTACAGTCTTAAAAATTAACTGTTACTTTGGCAGCATCATTTGCAACCAAATTTAACGAACGAGACGTACAATGGTACAAAAAAAAGCTCTAGAATTTATTTTCCTTAAATTTACGATTTATATATCCGTTGTCATAAAAATTTGTCTTTCCACTGTTTTCCCGAGACTACAGATATTCAGGTACAAAGTAACCGGTTTCGACTTATTTCTACTTAAGAAGTGACTAAATAATTAAGCGATTAGGGAATTAGAAACATAAATAAAACCCTGATGAAGGAGCCAAAATTTTACTTAAACAGAAGCTTAACCGAATCAATCTCTTGCCGAGTACAGTGGGGTCTGAACTCTTCGTAATATTAGATGTAATAAAGACAGAAATTTTTCCAGTTCAATGAAAGTGACCGAAAAGTTGTGAATTTTGGAAATTCCCGCGAACACTCGGTCCTAAAACCAATTAGTTAGAAAACGAACGACGGACAATCTGTTAAGTTTAACATATTTAGATTTTTACAGCTACGGCGAGAAACGTTTAAAATCTACAACAACCCCGTCGCGTCCTTCGAGATATACTAGTGACGCGACAAAAGAGGCATTCGACATCGACCGGTATCGGCACCCTCGGGATTTGGCACGGACACACCTACCTGGACCGTCTCCGATTTCATTCATTAGCCACTGGTAGGGAGCTACAGTATTTCACTAAGTGGATTGTTTTAAGATTTAAAAAGTAATGAATATTTTGTTATTTTTATGTACGTTTCTTCGCAAAGTTCTATTTAATGATAAGTTTCTTTAAAAGTATATTCATACAATTGAAGAATTTTTTTTACTAGGCATGTATATTCATCACACAGTTTGTTTTACTAAGTAAGTTTTTTTTATAATTTTAATTTTAGCCCTTATATCGTGGCTAGTGATTCAAAAATTTATTTTAAAAAGGTTTTGGTTCGAGACCGTATAACGAAAAAGAAAACGTTATTAAAAGAGAAAGACCGATGCCTAAATTAAATATAAATACGTCGACAAAAAATTTCTACGTTTTGACGATAAAATTTAAGACGAATGACGATTCTTTCGTAAAATTGAAGCAATTTGGAAATCGAAGCGGAATAGAATTTAACATTGGTAGACGATATAAAATAAATATTGAAAATTATAACGAGTTAATTACGATTAATAGATATATGTAAATTAATAGAAGTTATATGTTTTTTCTCAAAGCGAGAATTGGCATTTAGAGGGCGTAGGGAATTTATTGAATCTAATAACGGAGGTAATTATATTGAACTTTCTTATTTATTAAGTACGTCAAATAATGAATTAAAAATGCATTTAGAGAAGTATACGGTTTTTACTGGCTTATCGAACGAACGAATACGAACGGGCCCTGACGGGCAATTAATTGATTGCCCCTGTAAGTCGGCTTCTTACAGAAACACGGCTTCCCTATCGTCAAATGTCACGGCACGCCACTGCGTTTTACGTATCAAATTACATTAAATTCGACACAAATAAAGCATTTGTGTCAATATGAAAATACAGGGTGTTTTTTTTAAACTGACGGTACTCAGAGACATCTGTAGAGCAATCTAACAGCCGGACTGTCGCCAAATTTGGGACAGTGACTAAGGACGACATGGGAAAGAGATTCCGCGAAGAACAAGAAGTAGTACCTAAATTCGCCGGTAGGCGTGAATTTGGCACTGTTGCAGCGAAACAGCTAAGAATTTGCATAACGCTCTGATAACACCTCAAAATGCAAATTCACAATGACGTAATCGACAGCAGATCACCTAATTCGAGCTTAAAATACAAGGACAAAAGTCCGAAGCGCATTCCGGACGTCGGCAGAGTTCAACATGCACCTTTAGTTACCTCAACGCGCGTTACTTGTGAAACTTTATTATCTTAACCAATCGAGCGCACCGTGCGCTATTCGTGAGTTTAGAACCCGTAACAACTCGCGCAGAGGTCCTCTATCAATTAATGCATTGAAAGACTTGATAGAAATTTGAAGAGACGGGATCGTTAGCAGTTCGGCCTGGTAGAGGGCGGAAACCGGTGTCTGCACAGACAGTGATTTGCGACTGCACTCGTTGAAGGTTCACAGGGGACCGTTGTTGGTAGTAGCAGCGCCCGAGGAGTGGCACGACATTTGGAAATGGTGCCTTCGACGGTATGGTAAGTTCCGCTAAAAGTTCTCAAGTTTTATCCATACAAGATAAGCTGCCTGCAAGAACTAAAACCAATCGACCATGCTACACGATTGACATTTGCTCTGACATTTCTTGCTGTTTCGCTGCAACAGCGCCAAATTCACTCCTTCCGTCGAATTTGGGCACTACTTTTTTCTTTGCGGAATCTCTCTCCCATGTCGTCCTAAGTCACTCTCCCAAATTTGGCGACAGTCCGGCTGTTAGATGCTCTACAGATGTCTCTGAGTACCGCCAGTTTAAAAACAAACACCCTGTATGTTACACCAGGGATTCTCAAACTTTCTCGATCCACCGCCCCCTTTGTTCCATAAAGTTATATCCAACGCTCCCTAACTCATTTTCTCTTGTGTGAGAAAGAATTGGAAATATTCTTAGGAAAACTTTTCTATTAATCTCAAACTTTGTGCCCTTACCGTACATTGTTCTCAACATCTGGAAACCATTAAACGCAATGTTTCTTCTTATCTGTTTAACAGAGGAAAGGGAACGGCTGTCAGTGACCCCAGCTTTTGCCTTTGATCACCGTTCAGTACCCTGCCTCCAGCGCCTCCCTAGATTTACTCACCGCCTCACCCCCAAACTCAAAACAAAGATGTAATAATAATTTTTGAAGAGAAGCAAAAGAATTTTACAATTTTAAGATAAAAATGGTGTCTGTTAAACTCCGCGTGAGCGAATATTAGTCGAAAAATCACGCGATCATAGAAATGTTAATTAATTGTTAATTGGAGTCTGAGTCACTTCCATATGCTGTCTCTCGATCGGCTGACATTACGAATCCGTCCGTCCGCTTACGGAGCCGCTCGCGCGACCGTGCGACGTTAATAACCGCCGTCTCGGCTTCTGTGTTCCGCGAAACACGGTGGTGTCAATCCTGACAGGGCACTAAAGAGGTGCCGATTCTTAGGTCACAGTTATATCAAAGTGAACGTTTCTTTGTGTTTTACGTGTTAAATTCAAAGAATTAACGAATATACAGTATAAATATAAACTAAGTAAAATATATTTATACAAAATGATTATATTTGTCGGAATTGTTTGTAATATGAAGAAATTCTCTTAACAGAAAATAATGCTTTCGGATTCAAATCCTGACTGGCGAAGGGCCACGTGGTTATTGTAACTTGTACAAGTTTGTTCAAAAGTAACGCACCCAGAAGATGCTTCCACGTATAGCACGAGTTCGTGTACCGATACAGTACTTTAAGAAGCTTCGGGAGCGCCGTCAGGGAAATGTCTAATTCACGATATACAGCATATCGTCGCAGTGGCGTAGCGAACATAACTGGCGCCCGGGGCACGACACTTTATTGGCGCCCCCTCCCTTCTCCAGAAACACATATAGTTTGTCTTGGAGACCATTTGGGCGCTTCTCTGCCAGTGACGCCCGGAGCATGATACACCCCCTTGCACCTCCTCGCTACGCCACTGCATCGTCGTAAAATTTAATCATCAAAGTATAACATGCAGTAAATTATTATAAATTATTCAGTAAATGGATAACTTACAAAACTACAGTACATACCTATTTTATTTAGGTACGACCCATAAATTTATTAGTTTATGTATCAAGTACTGTACAGTACATGTCCTAGACCCGGGACACGATATCTCACGTAGATATTTTAATTAAAAATGTGAATATTAAAATATTTGGTTAATGTTACCTTAGGTGCCAAGATAGCGGCTCGCCTCTGCTTCCAGCAACGAAACAGTGGGACGCTCGTTCTAACCTAACCTAACCTATCCTAATAAATTACCATAATTATTAGCAACCAAATTATAAGAATAGGGGTATTTATTAGGATTTTTTTTTTCTTGTTTTTTGTAACTCTTTCCGCCCAGTGGGCACTAAGAGGGCCTCTTATAGCAAGCCCATTATGGGTTCGGCCAGGCCCACAATGGGGCCGCCAGGTGGTGAGGGACGGGAACCGACATATCTGGACGGACCACACCCCGAAAAAAATTCCTGGGGATTTCTCGACCCGTCCGGATTCGATCCCGGGTCCCCCAGGGCGCGTTTGGTTAGGTTAGAACGTGCGCCCCGCTGTTTTCTTCTGGAATCAGAGGCGAGCCGCCATCTTGGCACCTAAGGTAACATTAAACAAATTTTATATATTAATACTAAAAATAATATTCTAAGTATTAATTTATATACAAAATATTTAAAATGAATAAAATGAAAAACTTAGATGAAAATTCCAGTTTCGCTCATCAGAGGGTGTTGTCGGTAGTAGAGAGGAGCCGACGGAATCGTCCACAGATTTAAACTAGAAATTACAAATTTGAAAATAATTCAGGGAAACGTAACAAATGATGGCTGAAGCAGCTGTAGAAAGACCCAACACAAAGTATTATTGTCATAAGTGCAGTCAAGAGATCGATCCGGTCATACCAGTAAGTTCACAGAACGTTTCGTTAACCCTATATTCACGTTATATAAAGACATGTAATTGGTTGCATATACGACAAATTCTATTCTCTGACCAATGATGTGCGCCGTTATTGAATCGATATTCGGTTGAACATCCTAATTAAAATCTTACTGCAATTAAGTTGAGTTTTTTTATTTTTAAAAATCATTTCTAAGGAATTTATAACTAAACATTTACTCGTTATGAGAAAAATAAACTCTCTTCAGTGTAAAGAACAAAATGACTCAAAAATCACACTTTAATCAAAAGTACTTCCCACAGTTTATTTTTCTCCTAATTAGTAGAACTTGGTGTGGGTCCTTAGTATCTTGAAACATTTATTTTCACTTTTGATTAGTTATATTATCAATTCACATACTATGGAAGTTATATTGATGTAGCTAGTGCCACAAATTCGTGAATGTTACTATTAAATTCTATTCCTTCAATGTACATAAGTTCATAAATTTACATTCTTTGGTTAGTGATGAATGTGGGTTGCTGTGGGGAAAGTGTATAGATTGAATTTATGGGCTTTTATGTTTGATATTAGTATATTTTATTTTAAAAATAGATTCTTGATGATGTTTATGTAAAATTGATAACCTGATATAGGAAACAAACAAAGGCGAGAGATGTAATAGAATATATCCCGGGAAAACGTGGAGAAACCAAAAAACATTATGATGTAAATTGTGCAGAAAGTTTTCAAAGTCCTTAAGCCGACTAGTTACAAGCTACGTATTTGTAAATTCCACTTTCATTCTCTGCACAAACCTTGGTGTTTTCTTATGTTTTTTGCATATTGCAAGCTGATCTTGGAAGACGCTGTCCTCGGCTATTTTTAGGTCTTTAACTTTGTAAGACAAAGTTAAGCATTCTCTTTCGCCGTCTTGTTTTTGCTTGTATTTCAATAATGCATAATATTAGTTGTAAAATGTTTTGTAATTATTTATTAATTAGATACATGTAAAAAATTCAGTTTAGTGTGTTCTTTTAAAAAAAAAGAAAATTTGATTATGTTCTTTAGTGGTTTACTATGGGACTTGAGTCACTCTCCCTATGTATACATTTATAATCTATATGCATTCATAACAGCAGATGTATTAATGTGAGTGGGAGGAACACAGCCATATGTACGTTGAGTTAAGTAGTGTCCATGTAGAATATATTTTGAGATATACAAGTGTAACAGTGATAAAGTAAGGTTTTCTGCTTTAGTATGAAGATGTTTGACTCTCTCTGTATACTCATCTATTTACAGAATAGTACAATGAACTCATTAGAAGTATATTGTAAACAATTAAAATTTTTAAATATCCTAAAACCTTGGCTGTTCTTATATAAACTGCAATAGAGAGAGTTGTAAAGAAATGTTTATTTTTTTGGTAGATAAGAAGCTTTTATACATAGGATTCAAGAATAAAAATCAGTAGGAGAGGAACAGCATCAAGAATAACATCATTTATGTAACATTCACTGTGCTAGGTACTAGAGTTAATTGTGTGCCATTTTTGTTGGACATTTTTGCCCATTTTCTCTGTAAAAATAATAATTTTAAAACTTTATGGAAAAAGCTTTAAAATTATTATTTTTACAGAGAAATGAAATGTGCTTAGAATATCCATACTTAATTTTATCTGATATTGGCTAGACTTTGACTATTTTTGACAAGCATTTGGCAGTTTTTGGTTACTTTTGATGTGCTCTTGACAACTACTGAATGAAAATAACTGGCAACTCTGTTCTTTACACACAATCAGTTCATTGTAATAGTTTTTTCTGACTAGATACTCTTTGCATGGGTTACACGTACTTAATTTTAAGAACATAATCTTGTATAAGCTGTAACCTATAGTCAAGGTTTTAGGCTAGACTAATATAAACAGAATTTTTATGACTGAAGTCTAAATTTCACTGATTTTGCAGACTTATCACACCTTGTAGGGTACTCAAAATGAAAGGGAGTCAGAGACCATATAGAAAAGTATATGCTTTATTGGTATAGGAAATGTATTTTAGACACATACTCCTTCATCAGTCCAATCATCCAAGCTTACTAACTATATCCATAAAATTATCACAGTTAAAATGGTATATTAAATTATTTTTGTAAAGCATTCAAACAGTACCTATAAAATTTTTACAAGTTATGTATTTATAACTTTTTTCATAATCACCACAGAATTTTTCAGACTCCAACCAAATGCCAAATTTTATCAGGCTAGATATGGCTAAATACTAAATAAGTTATGTAACCAATTTGGCACAAGAGGGAGGTGTTAGGTGCCATCTCATAACTGTAATAATCATTGATGGTTATAACATAAGCTTATATATGCCGGAAGAGAAGATCGGACTGGAGTCCGGATAGCGTAACTGTCAACGCATCTGCACGGTAAGCAGAAGTTGTAGGTTTGAGTCCTGCTCCGAGCTGATTTTTTCTTCCAGTAATTCTAATTTATTTAAATTAATCAGTTAAAGTTATAATTATTAAAGTTAATAAGAGATGGTGCCTAATACCTCCCTCTAGTGCCAAATTAGTTGCATAATTTATTTAGTATTTAGCCATATCTAGCCCGATAGAATTTGGCATTTGGTTGGAATCTAGCTTTATAGTATATCGGGTCTAGCAATGTTATTTACAAGAACATTACCTTAGAAACAGCTTGATAAAGAGGTAAAACCATAAAATTATCAAATATATATACCGTATTTACTCGCATATAAGACGAGTTTTTTTTCACTTATCACAGCTTCAAATCCCTAGGTTGTCCTATTGTCCTATATGTGTAAGTGAAAGATTCTTTGTGCTTTTGAAAATAATTTTTGTGAACTGTGTATTTGCATTTTTTACCAGATGTTTACCCTCTTGTATTTAAAAACATAAGTATTTTATCTGGGTCGTTTGAATCATTCTTGTATATTGTCAGGAATAAATATGAATATCAATAGGAAAAGCAAAGCTTTTGAATTGAATTTTGGATTGAAATTCCAAAATCACACTGGAGCCCGATGTGAGTTTTAATCCATTCCCAGTTGAAAACAGATGATTATTCGGAAATCAGAATTTGGAGAAACTTGTAAGTGTAATCAACAGAGAGTGGATTCAACTGTTAAGAATTGGCAAAAAAGGTTCAGCGTTACACATTATGTTGTCAATTTTACAAGACTTTTCCTTAAATTTTAAAATGCCAGTAATTTTGCAGGACAATGTGTGCATGTACTATGTTTATTTGATATTTTACTTGTGATTGAATGAAATAAAATTAGAATTGTATTCTTCTCTTCTTAATGCACCATCTCTTGTTGAAGGTTGGCGATCCATATAGCTAACGTTGTCCTCGATATAGCAGCTCTGAATATCTCCATAAATGTATGTCAAACCACCTTGTGATGTCTTTCAACCATTGATTCTTTGTCTCCCAGCAGACCTCTTTTCTTGTATTTTGCCCTCTAATATTAGTCTAAGTATTTGATATTTTTCTCCTCTCGTTATATGATCAATATACTGTGTTTTCTTGATTTTGATTGTCAGTAGGAGTTCTTTTTGTTTGTTCATGCAGTTCAGGACTTCAACATTAGTAATCCTTTCCACCCATGATATTCGAAGTATTCGTCTGTACAAATACATTTCGAAAGCTTCAATTCTTTTCTCAGTTTGGGGGTCCAGAGTCCAACTTTCACATCTATATAGCAAGATGGAGAAAATGTAGCACCTTAACATTCAAATCCTCGGACATAAACTCAATTCGGATCTAACAAAAAACTTTTTCATATTCGTAAACGATGTTCTAGCTTGTTCAATCCTTGATCTTATTTCTTTACACTGGTCACATTGTTTGTTTACTATTGTGCTGAGGTATTTGAGAGATGATATTTGCTCGATAGTGTTCCTGTGAATGACAAGATTTGCACTTTTTGTTGTTTTTGAGAATACAAGAAGTTTGGTTTTGGTAAAATTCATAAAGAGACCATGCAGTTCACTGTACTCGACAATACAGTCCATCAGTTGTAATTCTTCGGGACTACTTGCTATAACCACTGTGTCATCTGCATATTTAATGTTTATTAATTTGCCATTTACCTTGATTCCACAATCGCTGTCTTCTAACACTTCCTTGAATATGGCCTCTGATTATATATTAAAGAGGAGGGATAGCACACAACCTTGGCATACTCCTCTCTTAATTAACATGGTTTCAGGAGTTTTTTTTTCAAGACTGATCTCTGCTGTTTGATGCCTCTACAGTTCACTGATGACATGCAGACTGCCTTTGTCAATGCCAATTGATGTTAAGATCTCAATCATCATTTGGTGATTCACACAGTCAAAAGCTTTACGATAGTCTATAAAGCAGATGTAAACATTGGTGTTCATATCGCTGCATTTTTGAACTAATACGTTTAAGCAAAAGAGTGCCTCTTGTGTACCAAGCCCATTACGAAATCCAAACTGTGTTTCATCAATATCTAGTTCACATTTCCTGTATATATGTCTATGGATGATTTTTAAGATTTTGAGCACATGACACATTAGAGTGGTAGTCATCACATCAAGAAGAACCAATTTTTTTGGGTAGCGGAATGAAGGTGGAACTTAGCCAGTCTCTAGGTATTCTACCAGATTTATAAATAGTATTGAAGAATTTTGTTAGTAATTTCAATTGTGTAGGCTACCCTCTTGTTCTGCTATAGCTTTCAGAACCTCAGAATAAATTCTGTCATGCCCTGTAGCTTTGCCATTCTTTTGTAAATTTATGGCATAAACAACCTTGTGTTTTGTAATTTCAGGAATTTCTTCATTAATATCAGTTGTTGATGGTGGATTGTCGGGTCTGCTGTCATCAAAAAGTTTTTCAATATATTCTTTTCATCGTTTCAGTTTTTCTTCGATGCCTATGACTATGTTATCGTTCTCATCTTTATGAATTGATCCATATTGTTTTCTGTACCAGTTTGCCATCTCTTTTACTTTTTTATATATGTTGAATGTGTCATACTTTTCTTGTAACAGTTCTATTTCTTGTCGGACATCCATTTTTCTTTTGCAATCCTGCATTTCTTTCTTGTGATTCTATTTAACTCTCTGTATTTTCATTGTTTCTGTTATGTTTCTGTCTGTTGTCTATAAGGTCCAAGATTTCTGATGTCATCCACCCCCGCCTCTTTCTATTCTCAGTGAATCCGATGTTGTGTTCTTGTTTCTTATTTGATTCCAGGTTTCATTGACTTGTTCATGCTGTGATGATGTGTTTCTTTCAACAAACATTTCGTATTTAAGGCCAAGTTTTTTTCTTATTTCGGGGTCTTTTATTTTACCTATGTTGATTCGCCTTGTTCCTTTTCTGCCAACAATGTGAGTAGAGTGTCAAAATTTGAATTCCATTATGACTGGGTTATGATCGCTATTGACGTCTGCGCCTGGATATGTTTTAACAGATTTTATAAATTTCTTGAATCTCTGTGTAACTAGTATAAAATCTGTTTGGTTCCTCACGATTCCCTGGATGTCATTGGCCGGCAATCGCCATGTGCGTAATTGTCTTGGATGTAACTGAAAAAAAGTGTTTGACACAATTATTTGGTTCTTAATACAGAACTAAACCAGTCAGTCTCCTCGAGTGTTCCTTATGCTCCAATGATATCTCCTTCAGCAGCTGAACGAATCTTGGCATTGAAGTCTCCCAACACTCTAGTTATTTCTTCATTTTTAGTGGTACTGAGAGCTTGGTCAAGATCGTTATAGAACTGTTCGACCTCTGTATCGGGTTTGCTATTAGTTGGAGCATAAGCTTGAATTATGTTCATTACTCTGTATGTTGTTTGTAATTTAATTAACATAACTTGGTCATTGAGAAGCACATAGTTGATGACTGATTTAGCTAATTCATTTGAAACTATTATAGCAGTCCCTAATAAAATAGTATTAACACACTTCACGCCAACATAAAATAAAGAGTAATTAACACATTTGTGTTGCGGCGTTACTAACAGTTATTTGTAATGTTTCACATATAAACGCAAGTACTTTCAACAACTTAGGTTATCATCTTCAGGCAATATCGAATACTGTGATTTTCGAACAACTTAGTTCTTTTTTAACGGACTATTTAAATTACGTAAATCACGTGCGTGAAATTCAATAAACATATTAAAATGCAATAAATATTATGGATGTAAAAACAAGTTGATGTAATATGCTACTCTAATATAAAGTAAAGATACAGGTGCCGTATTTGTGGTGTACCTAACAGAGAAGAATTTATAACCTAGATTGTTTAAATAATGTTACCCATAATTGCGGAATTTCTAATGTTGGAACATTGCACGGTGTTAAGGTGGCTATGTATAGACTCTCCCATATGAATACCTCTCTTCTATCGTTGCAAGGTTTTAGCATTCTTGTGTGCCACCAAAGTGGAAGATAATCTTGATTTAGTACTTTTTTAGCTAATTCTGTTGTTGGTTTATTATTTCTGATATCTTCTTGGTGTTCAAGAATGCGGGTGTGTAGCATTCTTGTGGTTGCTCGTATGTAAGTAATTTCCTCCCCTGATAATGTGTGCTTTAGTAAAATTTCGTAAACTCCCGATTTCTCATTTAATGTGAGAAAATCTCTATCGTTGCACAACATACGTCTTAAGGTTGGTTGAGGGACTATGGGTAATAGCAAACCCTGTTTTCTAAATATGCGTGCTATTTTTAGGGATAAATGGCCGAAATACGGTATCGGAGGTTGTACTAGAGTGAGTTGTTCTTTGTTGCAGAGGAAGGATTTTGGAAATAATTTATTCTTGATTCAGTTAAGGAGATAAAGAAATCTGGAGTTAGAATACCCAGCATTATGTACCGCCTTGTTGATAAGCTGTAATTCTTTATCTATTAATATTTGCGTGGATGGTAAGAGGAGCGCTCTCCGAATGAGAGAAGTAATGGCAGAATTTACAAAATTTGTAGGTTGGAAGGCAGCTGCAGGGGTAATATATGGTAAGTTGTTATTTTTATGGTACACTGAAAAATTGAGGTCAGGAGATCTATAAATTTCAAGATCTAGAAAAGAGATTTTGGCATTTTGTTCCTCTTCCACAGTGAACCTGATGGTGGGATATATAGACGTTAACATTTGAATGAACTTGTCTAATTCTTCTGCAGAACCATCCCATGCAAGTAATATGTCATCTACATATCGTAGATACAAGATAGGATAGTGGATTGTTAAAGGAGCATGGAAAATGCGAAATTCTATGTTTCTCATGATAATCTCTGCTAAAATGGGTGACAGGGGGGGAACCCATTGGCACACCTTGGGTTTGTTTGTATATATTACCATTGAACTGAAAGTAATTGTTTTCCGTGACGAGTAAGAGAGCCTCTCGTAAATGTAACACATGTGACATGTTAGGAGAACAATTATGTACATAGGAGCAACCACAAGAATGCTACACACCCGCATTCTTGAACACCAAGAAGATATCAGAAATAATAAACCAACAACAGAATTAGCTAAAAAAGTACTAAATCAAGATTATCTTCCACTTTGGTGGCACACAAGAATGCTAAAACCTTGCAACGATAGAAGAGAGGTATTCATATGGGAGAGTCTATACATAGCCACCTTAACACCGTGCAATGTTCCAACATTAGAAATTCCGCAATTATGGGTAACATTATTTAAACAATCTAGGTTATAAATTCTTCTCTGTTAGGTACACCACAAATATGGCACCTCTATCTTTACTTTATATTAGAGTAGCATATTACATCAACTTGTTTTTACATCCATAATATTTATTGCATTTTAATATGTTTATTGAATTTCACGCACGTGATTTACGTAATTTAAATAGTCCGTTAAAAAAGAACTAAGTTGTTCGAAAATCACAGTATTCGATATTGCCTGAAGATGACAACCGTAAGTTGTTGAAAGTACTTGCGTTTATATGTGAAACATTACAAATAACTGTTAGTAACGCCGCAACACAAATGTGTTAATTACTCTTTATAGCAGTCCCGTATCTGGGATTTGGATCTGAACCTCCCGAATAATATAAATATCCATTAGTTGTTTTATGTTTTTCAGAGCCAGGCTATTGAACTTCACTCAAGCTTATTACATCAATATTCATTCTAGACATCTCTGTTAGAACGTTGGCGAGTTTTCCTGCCATAAACAGACTCCGAACATTCCAAGTAGCAATTTGTGTTATTTTGTTGTATATTTTCATTTTATTTAATGTATTTCCAATGCTCTGAATGGCATCCGACGTGGAGATTCTTAGCACTATCTTCTCATTTAAGAGGTGCCCTGGACTGAGGGCCACAGTTGAGTTTTCACTAGTCATTAGATTATTTGGAGAATCTAGTACAATAAGATCTCTGTTTCTTTTCTGTACCGCAGTATGCAAGCAAAGTATTGCCTTACGCTGTCCAGTACTCCACCGCTTAAGGAACTTTTCCATGCTGAAGCCTGATAATGGTGAAACTGCTGCCTTTCATCATTTCTAGTTTTGGTCTGACCAGAGTATTTCATTTCCTCAATACCACCTATATCTAGGAAACATTCCCCAATCTGCCACATGGAGAGGCGCCCAATGGAAGACTAGAAACCACACGTAGGAGAATTGTATTAATAAATCTAATTTTTTTTAATTATGATCTTTAAAGTCACACCTCGTCCTATATGCGAGGTTGTCTTACATTCGAGTAAATACAGCATATCATAACTTTAGTTAGAGGAATACAACAATAATCCACGTGGTGGATTTAATCAAGTACTTAACCACAGATATGCCAACAATGCTCACAAATATTCTGTTATGTTCTAATGATTTATATAACACTAAGTTAAAGGTAATAGCACCCTCTGGGATCAATATAGGATATGATTCTGGAAGTTGATAGCCTACACTATCATTCAGTCTAAACTTTAGATGTAATTTAATAATTACATCAAAATTTTTCACTGAATATGCTTGTATCATTTTTCCTTTAAACTATCATTTTTTTTTCATTATTATTAGAGAATGTTTAATTTCACATCCATTATTGTGGCAGTGAGCTGAGACTATTTTTATGGCATTATGTTCTTAAAAAGTGCCTATAAATTTAATGTATTGTCTCTTTTGAGAATTTTTAAATTAAATTTTGTTTTCTCCAAGCAGATCTTGGACTGTACACAACTACATTCCAATTTGTATACCACTTCTGTCTCCTATACAGTTTTATATTAATAAACAGAGTTATTTATTAATTATTTTACTGGGATTCATATTGGACTAAAAATAGAAAAAAATATTGTTTCTATTTTTACATTTATTGTCATGTTAATATTGCAAGTATTGATGATTCATACTGTGTGAGAGATAATTTGATAATTGAAATTGATTTTCCATTTAAATAAATGTTATCAATTTAAATTAACTCCTCTATCTCAGTTACCATATCTAAGTTTACGAATGATTCTTTTACCTATGAATCACTGGTATTTTTGATCAAAATTGTAAGCTTATTATACAAAACAAATATAATATATGATTCTAAACTGAAAATGATTTTTCTTTGTAGGACAATTGGATTTTTCTTCCCAAAAGAGTTAACCATTGTAAAGACTTAATTGATATCTTATATAAATACTTTATTACTTAAAAACTTTGAAAGATTTATTTAAAATATAATTTTTTTGTTTAATATATGAATTATATTATATTTAATAAATTCAATTAATGATTTTGAATATAAAAAAACAAATGTGGATAACTGATTTTTGGGCCATCCTCTATGTTGATCTCTATGAAATGTTTTGAGAATTAGAAATAGTTTTTAGCTTTTTATAAAGATGAAGCTATTATGTTTATAGTATAATGAAATAGTTATAGGATTTCTGAATTGTATTCGTAAAACCATGCCAGTAGTTGTTTTAGTAATTTGGACGCAAATCATTCATTGTATTCATTCAGACACTAGGCAAATTTCATCTTTAATAAATCAACGAAATAAATGTTAATGATGAAATTTACCAAGTGTCTGAATGAATACAATGAATGATTTGTGCCTGAATTACTAGAATTTCTGAAGTTAAAATTTAATTATAATTTAAATTGAAAAATGTGTAAAATTGTATATAAAAGTTATGTAGTAACATTGTTTATAAAGCATATTGATATATCAATTCTTTATTAGAAGCTGACAGTACTCTTAGTAGCTATCAGTATTTAATAAATAAGTGACAACCTGAAAATGAAAATTACAATATTTGAAGTAGAGCATTAGCGAAGCTTCTACTATGAGGCTTACAGAATTGTGTTTGTTCTCAAAATCCGTTTGATAGATTTTGATTAAACTTTGCCATTTTCCATTAATTGCGATGCGGAATTAAAAAATGCAATAAAAAATCGGGGTCCGTGTCTTCGTTTTCGAGAGATGCGGTCATTTCTGAAGTGTGTGCGACAAAGCAATATCGTATGAATAGCATGGCTTTGTTGAGTGTGATGTTTCACGGTTGCTAGCATATCTTGTATGGGCTTATAGAATCACATTTGTTTTCAAAATTTATTGGATCGATTTTGATAAAACTTTGCCATTTTCCATTAATTGAGAAGAAGAATACAGAAATGTAATGTGGATCCATTTAAATGTAAAAACTCCAGCAACAAATCACTTAACTTTCTTGGCAGCATTTAAAATTCTGGTGACACTATCTGTTATGATATTTTATTAAAAAAAATTATTTACATTTCTAATTATTATAAAATGGCAAAAAGCTTAATTTTGAGAGTAGGGATGGGTTTTATAAAAATTAGTAAATGCTAATAATGAGTAAAATACTCATTAAGTCTGACCTGGTCAAGATACGACACACGACCACCCTTTATCTCCCCACCCTGTCAACCTTAAATCACCAAAATTTAATAGCATGAGTCTTTCTAATACACAAACTTCCCTGCAAAATTTCAGAAATTTTTGAAAGCACTGGTGTTATGAAGTCTCAAAGAGAGTAAACAAAATTTTGCTACATACCATACAAATACACACACACTAACATTTATACATATGAGGTGCATTCAAGTTCTAAGGTCTCTCATTTTTTTCTGACAAAATACTTACACAAATTGAAACTTCTTTCGCTACTCAATATAATCTCCCTGCAGACGTACACATTTTTCACAATGTCGACACCATTACATCATAGCTGCTGCAAATGCTTTTTTAGGAGTCTGTTTTGACCACTGGAAAATCATTGATGCTAGAGCAGCATGACTGAAAAAGAATTCACACTCAACAACCTTTTAAAAAACCAGTAATAGTAATTGAAAACAAACGTTTTCGACTGTTAACTCGGTCTTCCTCAGGTTCTAAATATTGAGATTCGTTACAAGTTCAAAACTCTTTCAGAACGTATTCAAATTTTCGAATAGAACCGTTGCGCATTCGTGTTGCCATGGTATCATACGTGTTGTTGACATATGTAATACGTGTGGCGCAAAACACAATGTAATTACATTCCATATATAAACGAAGGGATAGGGATGTACTGTACATTAAATAGAGCTATGGGGAACATCCCCTTCGTAACAAAACTTCCAAGCTTGAGAAATGTTACACGCATCTTTAGAATTGATGCAGGTTGTGCGCAGTCCAGCTTTGTATATTTCCAGAGTTTCCAGGGATTGCAGATGGTCCAATTGGTGGGAGAGTTTAATCAATTCTACGTTTTGCAGATCAGCACTTATGCCCGGGGTCGAGGCATACGCGGAGAGGGCAATATCATACTTATGCTCTGTTGTGGTCAATATCATACTTATGCTCGCGTAGACGCTTGTCCAGCGACCGTTTCGTTGAACCTATCTATACAAGCTCTCTTTGGAATCTGCCATCCCATAATGACTGAAAAATGTGTGACCACAGAAAGTTGGAAAATGCCAAAAATCACTAGGAGCAAGGTCAGGTGAGTAGGGAACATGAGAAACCACTTGAAAGTTGTTCTCACAAAGAAACTCCTGTGTTAACATTGCCCAATGAGCATTGTCTTGATAGAAGTGCACACACATACACACAGCCTTTACTGGCTAGTTTTCTCACAATGCTGGAAGCAATTTTTTTCTCAAAACATCTTTGTAGGAAGAAGCTCTCTCACTGTAGTGCCCTTTGGAATGGCCCCACAGTGAATGATGATTATGCTGTCACTGTCCCAAAACATGGCCACCATCATTTTCTTGGCACTGGCAGTAACCCAAAATTTCTTTGGTGTTGGTGAGGCAGTGTTTCCATTGTGTCGACCTCTGTTTTGTTTCTGTATTGAAAAATGGTATCCATGTCTCGTGAAAAGAAGACATCATTCATGCAATCATCACATGTCAACATTGCCTGACAAGTTGTCATGTGTGCAGCCTTGTGGTTGTCTGTCAGCATTTGTGGCATCCGCCTGGAAGACACTTTTTTTCATTTTCAGATCTTCATGCAAGATTGTGTGCAGAGATCCCATGAAAATACCTAAGTGTGCGCAATCATGTTGTCAGACTGGCTGGTGTGAGGGCGTGGATGTTTTGGTTTGTTGTCACACGATGTTTGCCTTTCTTTGAACTGTCGCATCCATGAACGCACATTTTTCACATCCATGACACCATCGTTGCATGAGTCACTCATCTGGTGATGAATTTTGATGGGTGTCACTCCACACAAGTGCAGAAAATGAGTGATTATGCATTGTTCTTGTAATGAAAACATTGCCATTTTAAGTATTAATATGCCTCTCACTCAAACTGCTGTCACTAGAGTTCAGTGTGCCATGAGGTGATGCCCTCTGTTATCCGACCACAAACAGTGTCTTCTGCTTTTGAAAAAAAAACAAACATGTTGCTACCTGCTCCCTTCCCCTAGAAAAAATAGGAGACCTTACAACTTGAATGCACCACACCTTGTACAGAAAAAACTTTGAAAGTTTTTGCATTTCTTGGCATTTCAAGGTCCCAAGTCCAAAAATGTAAAAATCTTGTGGAGATCAGTTTTTGACCAGTAGCCATACTTTTCCTCTTATCTATCTATAACAGAGCCAGGAGAGTAAAAATAGGAGTCCATGACTTTGTTTTCGATACAGTCACTTATCGACTTACAACGGGGTTCGGTTCCGTAACTTCGGATGTAAGTTGAGATGGCCATAAGTCAAATTTCATACAAAAATAAATATGATATCAAATAATATAGATGATATAATATCAAATTGACATATGTACATCAAAATCAATAGCTTTTATTTCTAATTTTTAATTGTTAACTACATATAAGTAAATAATTAGGCTATTTGTACATAAATAATAGTAGGCCTATATATGTAGGAATAGTGATAGAAATAGAGAACTAGAAATGGCAATAGTCTTCCAGTATATGTAACCGTCTTGATAGAATGATAATGTTCTCACCTTCGTAACGTCTTTTTGTCCTTTCTTACTTTCGTGTCGTCATTAACTGTCGTCCTCCCTCACTTCTCCCTTCCTTGTCCCCTTCGCTCATTCTCCTTGTCTCCCCTGCAATCCCTCATAAATTTATTGTCTTAATGGCTTAGGAATGTTGCTCATCTAATCCCCACATATATATAAGCATTATTCTGGATTATCATCATCATCTGTACTACTAATATTCATTGCTGACTCTTGAGATTTATCAGCAAGTGTAGTAGTAGTGCTTTTTGTTTTTATAAACAAGTCCAATTTTATAACAGTCTTCTTCTCAACTTACTGAGGTGAGTAAATAATCACAAACAAAACCTTTTTAACCAGTAATTGGACTTTAACATAGTTTCTGAATGTTTTCAGCCTTCATCAAGGCCTGCCTCAGGTGTTAAAATAAAATGCAAAAATTGGAACATTAGAACAATGATGCTTGACTTTAAACTTTGAATGTATCAAACTCATGTGGTTGATTGACTTTGTTTGAATTTCTTGTACTTCCATGCATGTGCGACCATCTTGCAGTCTTTAAAGTTAATAGTTTCCTTTCAAGTTGACTTTATAAATTTCCCAAGCCTCCAGACAACGAATATGGTCTGTTTGAAAGGCTTGCTTAATTAGTCTTGTGTTCTGGAGGTCAGCATTGCACTTCTGGGTTGGTGGCGTACGTGGACAATGTTGTGTTATGCATGTTGTTCGCAAGCTTGTGTTCATGTTTGTGTACCCCTTTTACGTATTGACCAGTTGGTAAAGCCGATATATACTAAGTCCCTTTGGAATCTATCATCCCTAAGAGCAAAGATGGGGAACCTTTTTCTATGTAAGGGCCGCATTTTAAGACTTTTGAACTGATGCTGGCCGCATACAAGAGAAAGAGAAAATGTTGGTAAATCAGAATTATTTATTCATATATAATTATAAATTAGCATAGGTATACTTAATTTAGCTTCTAAAACTTTTGTAAACGTAATATATTGGAAATATTTGGTTAAATATTCGTCACTGCTAGTTTTAAATTAGTTTTGATGTGTCTGTTAGCCAGTTTCTTGTTTTAATTTTTACTAAATTCATTGTGGGAAAAACTATTCACATACATAAGTTGTAGAAAATAACGTTTGAATTTTTGCTGCATACTTCCTTAAGCTAGGAAATTGATGTACAGTAGAGCGTCGTTTATCCGAAAGCCGATCAACTGAAACATGGGTTAACCGAAAGCTTTTCAGTTGGACTGTGTCATTCTGAATCAAACATTTTCGATACTAGATTAGCTTCTAAAGTATAATTTTTTTTGTTTTTATATTTTTCAATATATTTATTTTAATTGTACAAAATAAAAAATAATTTTTAACGATACAATAGCCGTGATTATTATTATAAAAATTTTCGTTAGGCTTAAAATCGACAAAAATTCAACACAAAGCGACACAACACAAAAAAATTTCAAGGTGGGAGAGGTTAATATATTTTTTCGTACATAATCGGTTATTCGAAAAATAAGTTATCCGAACAACCCCAGTCCCCAATTGATTCGGATAAACGACGCTCTACTGTATTTATTCACGTTTTATGCGTCGCGGGCCGCAAAATATATGAATGCTGGCTGCAGGTTGCCCATCCCTGCCTAAGATGAACAGAGTATACTCCTGGGGCTCTGCTTTGATTTATTTTCTTTTGTGTAGCAGCTTGTATATTGTACTGGATCTCCTGTACCCAATTTCCATACTACTCTGGCCTGCAATATCTTTGTATATGGAGTTTAAATGTTGATTGAACTGAACATGGTGTATGCAGAGCCTGTGGTGTGTTGTGTGCGGGTAGTTGGTTAGCATAGGCGTGGGACCATGCCTGTTGTGTAGCTGTGTTCAACTGCTACATCTTCTATACGCTGTAGCTCCAAAAAGTTTAAAGTTGAGCATCATTGTTCTAATGTTCCAATTTTTGCAAGTTATTTTATTTTAACATTTGAAGCAAGCCTTGGTGAAGGCTGAAAATGTTTGGAAACTAAGTTAAAGTTCAATTACTAGTTAAAAAGGTTTTGTTTGTGATTAAGTGCAATTTTGTTTTGACAGTTTGTTGTTTCTTTTCATTATAATTTTCATTATAACAGACAAATGCTTGGTGAATGTTGTGTTGTACCTTCAAAAGTCTATCATTGTCTGAGTCCATATTTTCAAATTTTTTAATTGGCTCATTGATTTTGATGCCATTTCTTTCAGCACAAATTTTTTGGGTGGTTCTTTGCATTCATCCAGTTCTTTTAGCTCCATTAGATTTTTATCTGCAACTTGTTCTTCAATCTCAATCAGGTCTTGGTTTGTTAGTTCCTCCACATTATTTTCCAAAAGTTGATTTACATCTTCATTATCAACTTCTAGATTTAATTGTTGAACAAGTTGTACAATAACATTAACTACCTCTTCTATTTCCTCTTCTCTATTAAAGTTCATATTGTTATTAACCTTTTTAAGAGTTTGTTCCATATGCTGTTCATATGGAACAAGCATATGGACCTTTCCCCATATGGGAAAGAAGGATGGTCCATTGTTACATTGGACCATCCTTCTGATATATTCTTTATTGCATGAAAAATGTTATAATTTTTTCAAAATTCTCTCAATATCTGATCTTTCTCAGTTTCTGCAATTGCTTAGACAAAAGTGATTCTTAAATAATGCACTTTGAAGTTAGCAATACACCCTTGATCCGTCGGCTGTAGTATACTTGTGGTATTAGGTAGTAAATAAACCACTTTTATGTTTGGATGGGACTCTCCTAAGTGTGGAGGGTGACCTGGAGCATTGTCAAGAAGCAATACAATTTTAAAAGCAATGTCTTTTTCATCACTATTTCTTTACTTCTGCAATGAAGCAGTTGTTAAACCAGTCTTCAAAAAGGCATTGTGTCATCTATGCTTCCTTATTGGCATGATAATGTAGTGGTAATGTGTCCTTACTGATTCCCTTGAAGGCTCTTGGGTTCTGGGAATGATATATCATAATTTAAATACCTTCTAAAATCGATAACCGGTGCGAACTATTTTTCTAAATGGCGAACGTTTTCATTGCCCCTCCTGGGCTCTTCCTCAGGCCAATTCTGGATTTGATAATCGAACAGCATAAAAAATGGAACGTGTTCCGTAATTTAAACGATCGAGTACGTTGGGCACCGCGTGCCGTTCCAAATATTTAAATTTTCTTTTATTCCGTTTGGGAACGATGTGCGCCTCCTATGATAAATACGCGTGACGTCAACTGATTTACGGCCTTTCTTCTAATAAAAACTGCCAAGCAGTGGAGAGTTTCCTTTCTTCCTTGAAATTAATACATGTTGTTGTGCGATCGGCTTTATAAATTTCAATTTCCTCCAGAGTTCTCAGATGTTCTTGATGTTGGGTGGTGCGGATCACCTTTGCCTCGTTAAAATTCGGTGTTATATCCGGGTTTGCTGCATACGTTGACAATGCCGTTGTGTATTTATGGCGGGTAATGTCGGATTTATGCTCCTTTATTCTAGTGCATAGTGGGCGTTTAGTGGACCCTATGTACAGTAATTGTTTCTGCCATCTGTCGTCCTGTAGAGGGATACTGTACACTCCCGGAAGCCTATACGGGTTAGGTGCGTCTTTTCCGTTTCTCAATAGGCTGTATATGGAAGGGTTTCTCCGATAAGCGATTTTAATTCCCCTTTTTTTCGCAATTGTGTTGTATATTGTTTTAAGGTGCGGGTTGTATGTCATCGGGGTCCTTTCTGTGTTTTCTTCTCTGGTAACTTTTTTCACTACGCTTTCTTGGTTTGTTATACTGCTTGTATGGAGGTGCCGGTTATATAACTTTTTTACGATGTTAGTGTAACCGTGCTCTCTTGCTATTCTATTAATAAACGTTAATTCCTGTTGTAGAGCATCGTTTGTGGAAGAGTGCGTGTAGGCTCTTTCTATTAAAGCCCTAAAGGCAGCCATTTTATAGGAGTAGGGGTCACAGGAATCGAAGGGGATGTACGATGGTATGGTTGTAGGTTTTCTGTAGACCCTCGTTTGTAGTATCCTTTTTTCGATCCTTATTTCTATATCCAAGAAGTGGATTATTTCAGGACTGTGTTGCTCCATTTCCAGTTGTAGGCCATAGGGGTTGTCGTTCATGGCCGTTTTAAACTGCTTTAGGTCCGGCATCGATTTCCAGAGGATAATGATGTCATCTATGTATCTTCCGTATAAAATTATGTTTGAGAGAAACGGTGACAGTGTTTTGGCTTCCAATGCTCTAATTACCATTTCACATAGGTCCCCGGATAGCGGACTCCCCATGGGTACACCCCTCTCCTGTGCATAAGCCTTTCCTTTGAATTGGAATACTGAACTATAACACGCCAAATGGGCTAACTCTAAAACTTGATGGTGCAGGCTGTCATCATTTACTTTCTCCATGAGGAAATCTCTCAGTGCACAAAAACAAGGTTCTATTCTAATTGAGGGGTATAACGATCTAAAGTCCCATACTGTGGCATAACCGGGTGTGTCTATGCCTTTAAGTTTTTGTATCAACTCTTTCGGACTTGAGATATTGAACTGATAGCCATTCAGATGTGTGGATAACATATTATGCACTGATTTCTCCAGTTTAATAGTAGGAGCTCTTCCTTTGTCCACTATAGGTCTTAGCTCATGGCCTTGCTTATGCGTTTTAGCAAAAGCGAAAAGTTTAGGTACGTCCGGAGCGTCCGTAATGATGTTTCTCATACTCAGCTTCTTTGCGAGTTTGGTGTTGGCGAACCGCTTAACTCTCGCTTGCATTTTATCTACCCAGTTTGCTTCCATCTCTGTGCATTGCGTTGCGGAGAGGTATTCATTTAATTCTCTCTCATACGTATCCCGCTTCATTAAAACCATTATTTTGGCTTTATCTGCCCTTGTTACGACTATATCGTTAGATTTTATCCATTTGGAGGCTTGGCTTAGTTTATGTTTAAGCTGCATGATCTCCTTTGACTGTTTAGCGCTATTAATTCTTAAAGCAGATAGCCATCTGTAATATTCTTTTTGGTTGTGAGAAAGACCTCTTAAAAGGTTTTCTAGGTCTGGGATACAAGATTTGACCGTTTCATTTGGGGAAGGTGGTGGTACAAATGCTGGGCCAAGTTTTAGTATCTGCATAACAAATTCTGGAACTTGTATATTATCCCAAACTACTACCGGTGCTTCAGTCTTACTTAATCTCTTTGGTACTTGGAATTTTAGAATCCATTGCATTTTTTGATTAAAATGCACCTTCAGTTTATACTTCAGCCTATTTTGGATGTTAATCTGCTTCGCATTTTCAACTTTTAAAACATTCGGATCCCACTGGAATAAATCGTTCTCTACTTTCACAATTTTGGCTATCGCCGAGTATACATTCTTCCTGGTGCATCTGATTGCCCTTGTAAGGCACATCCATCGTACTTTGTTAATTATAGGCTCATTACCTGGAGGTAGTCGTACTCGGAAAATGGTCATCGGGAACACTCCGTTATTTTTACAATTGATCAAGAAATCCAGTTTTGCTCTTGCTTTTGTAAGAGCAATAATTGCTTTGCGGTATTCATTGGCTGGCATAGCCTTAATAAACTAACACTTCTCCCACACCGGGTTGTATAAACAGAAAAAAATTTAAATACCTTCTAAAACCGATAACCGGTGCGAACTATTTTTCTAAATGGCGAACGTTTTCATTGCCCCTCCTGGGCTCTTCCTCAGGCCAATTCTGGATTTGATAATCGAACAGCATAAATAAATGGAACGTGTTCCGTAATTTAAACGATCGAGTACGTTGGGCAACCGCGTGCCGTTCCAAATATTTAAATTTTCTTTTATTCCGTTTGGGAACGATGTGCGCCTCCTATGATAAATACGCGTGACGTCAACTGATTTACGGCCTTTCTTCTAATAAAAACTGCCAAGCAGTGGAGAGTTTCCTTTCTTCCTTGAAATTAATACATGTTGTTGTGCGATCGGCTTTATAAATTTCAATTTCCTCCAGAGTTCTCAGATGTTCTTGATGTTGGGTGGTGCGGATCACCTTTGCCTCGTTAAAATTCGGTGTTATATCCGGGTTTGCTGCATACGTTGACAATGCCGTTGTGTATTTATGGCGGGTAATGTCGGATTTATGCTCCTTTATTCTAGTGCATAGTGGGCGTTTAGTGGACCCTATGTACAGTAATTGTTTCTGCCATCTGTCGTCCTGTAGAGGGATACTGTACACTCCCGGAAGCCTATACGGGTTAGGTGCGTCTTTTCCGTTTCTCAATAGGCTGTATATGGAAGGGTTTCTCCGATAAGCGATTTTAATTCCCCTTTTTTTCGCAATTGTGTTGTATATTGTTTTAAGGTGCGGGTTGTATGTCATCGGGGTCCTTTCTGTGTTTTCTTCTCTGGTAACTTTTTTCACTACGCTTTCTTGGTTTGTTATACTGCTTGTATGGAGGTGCCGGTTATATAACTTTTTTACGATGTTAGTGTAACCGTGCTCTCTTGCTATTCTATTAATAAACGTTAATTCCTGTTGTAGAGCATCGTTTGTGGAAGAGTGCGTGTAGGCTCTTTCTATTAAAGCCCTAAAGGCAGCCATTTTATAGGAGTAGGGGTCACAGGAATCGAAGGGGATGTACGATGGTATGGTTGTAGGTTTTCTGTAGACCCTCGTTTGTAGTATCCTTTTTTCGATCCTTATTTCTATATCCAAGAAGTGGATTATTTCAGGACTGTGTTGCTCCATTTCCAGTTGTAGGCCATAGGGGTTGTCGTTCATGACCGTTTTAAACTGCTTTAGGTCCGGCATCGATTTCCAGAGGATAATGATGTCATCTATGTATCTTCCGTATAAAATTATGTTTGAGAGAAACGGTGACAGTGTTTTGGCTTCCAATGCTCTAATTACCATTTCACATAGGTCCCCGGATAGCGGACTCCCCATGGGTACACCCCTCTCCTGTGCATAAGCTTTTCCTTTGAATTGGAATACTGAACTATAACACGCCAAATGGGCTAACTCTAAAACTTGATGGTGCAGGCTGTCATCATTTACTTTCTCCATGAGGAAATCTCTCAGTGCACAAAAACAAGGTTCTATTCTAATTGAGGGGTATAACGATCTAAAGTCCCATACTGTGGCATAACCGGGTGTGTCTATGCCTTTAAGTTTTTGTATCAACTCTTTCGGACTTGAGATATTGAACTGATAGCCATTCAGATGTGTGGATAACATATTATGCACTGA